>NC_053037.3:142422519-142726639 GCF_002575655.3 Aegilops tauschii subsp. strangulata
TTTGATGTAGATCACTGTCACCATCCTTGCCCCGGCGGCACTCCGGCGCCACCGAGAGAGAGGGGGAGAGAGCCCCCCTCCTTCTTCTTCCTTGGCCTCCCCCTAGATGGGAGGAGAGTTCCCCCTCTGGTCCATGGCCTCCGTGGCGGCGGAGGGGCGGGAGCCCCTCCGAGATTGGATCTGTCTCTCTGTCCTTTTCTATTTCGCGTTCCTAGATCTGGTTGAAAACCGTTTCTTATATTCCGGGAGATCCGTAACTCCGATTGCGCTGAAATTTTAACACGATGTTTTTCCAGATATAAGCTTCCTTGGACCCGAAGTAGAGACCCAACCGACAAACGAGGTGAGCATAAGACACTTGGGCACGCCTAGGGCCTGGGGCGTGCCCTGGTGTATCTTGGGGCCTCTGGGCCCCCATTTACGTGTAAGTGCATCTAGTGCCCCTTAGTGATTTTGGTGTATTGAAGACTTATAGGTTAAGGGACTAATGTGTTTATGAGTGTACATAGGTCTATAAGTCTATGAGGAGTTTGATATTTACAGAGAAAGTCGACCCCTAAAAATGAAGTTCCTCAACTGAAGACTTTGGATTTCTGAAGACATTCTGAAGACTTTCTAAAGACTTTGAAAGTGAAGAAATTGGTGTGACCTTGAAGACTAGGTATCATTCGAGGAACATGAAGCGTGAAGACTTTTTGTTTTCGTAGTTTCACTTTCTCTTTCTTGAGTCATAGGAAACACCGTACTGTTAAAGGGGGTCGAGGAAATACTAAGGAAAAATTTCCATGTGATGCTCAACTCAAAATCCTACACCTACCAATCCCTTCGAGTGAAGCCATTGAAAATATCATACAGTTCAGTCATATTCTTCAGTGACAGAGACTAAGTTCTTCTAGTCTCTGAGGAATTTGTTCTGACTAAGGAGTTAGGAATTCGCCAGTGCGGATTGCCTACACAGTGAGGAACATGATAGCCCTGAGGAATTTGAGCCTCAAAAATTCCGACCATTGCTGTGCTATGGGCCAACTGTCCCAAAATATCTACCCACCTAACGGTCATATCATTGAAGGGCATTTATGTCTTATCATGTCGGGCTGCTCCCTAGGCTATAAATAGCCGCCCCCTACAACCACTAGCTGGTTGGCTGCTCCGAGAGAAACCGACACTTGTCATTTGAGAGCATCCCATCCTCCGAGGACTTTGAGCGAAAATCATCGAGTGAGGAAAACCCAAACCCAAACTCCTACAAACCCAAAGTGATTGAGCATCACTGAAGAGATTGATCCTGCGTGGATCCGATGCTTGTTACCTTTGAAGACTGTGCTTCTTCCAGACGGTTAGGCGTCATGGTCTAGAGCATCCAAGAGGAATTGTGGATCGCCGAGTGACCGAGTTTGTGATGGTTTGGAAGTCACCTGAAGACTTACCTCGAGTGATTGGGCGAGGTCTGTGTGACCCTAGCTCAAGGAGAATACGGTGAAGACTGTGTGTCCTCAGGTTTAAATACCTAGCCGCTCCAACCAGACGTACAACTGAGACAACAGTTGAAACTGGTCTACCAAATCATTGTCTTCACCAAGCTTCCTGGTTCTATTTCCTCAACTCTTTCATTTCCTCATAACTGTGTTGTGCACTTGTTCATATCTGTGTTTGAAGACTTTGACTGAAGACTTTCTCAGTTTCCTCAGTTCAATTTCTTCAGTCTATTTGTCTTCATCCTGTGTTTTTCCTGTGTTTACGCTTCCTGTACTCTGTGCTTGTCTTCATTTCATCATGATGACCATGTTTGTGTTCTGTTATGCTTACTTCTGAGTAGTTATTCCGCTGCAAGTAGTTCTTCGCTAAGGAATTCCCTCACCCACAAATTCCTCAGTGAAGAATTCATAAAAATCGCCTATTATCCCCCTCTAGTCGATATAACGCACTTTCATTACGTTGATTCCACCTCCCAAAATTCACAAATATTCCAAAGTAATTCTCCGTAAATTTTTATTGCATTTGGACTTCGTTTGATATGGATTTTCTGCGAAACTAAAAACATGCAACAAACAGGAAATGTTACTGGGCACTGGATCAATATGTTAGTCCAAATAAATCATATAAAATGTTGCCAAAAGTGTATAAAAGTTGTATAATATTGGCATGAAACAATAAAAAATTATAGATATGACGGAGACGTATCAACATCCCCAAGCTGAATTCCTGTTCGTCCTCGAGTAGGTAAATGATAAAAAAGATAATTTTCGATGTGGAATGCTACCTAGCATAAACTTGATCATATATCTAATCATGGCATGAATATTAAGACATAAGTGATTGAAAGTAATAGTCTATAATTTGACATAAAGACATCAACACTCAGGCATCCCAACAAACAATCATGTCTTTCAAAATATCAACGCTAAAGAAAGCTATCCCTACAAAATCATATGGTCTTGTCATGCTCTGTCTTCTTAACACAAAGTATTTGTCATGCACAACTCCGATGACATGCCGAGCAATTGGTTCATACTTTTTAACGCGCTGCAGCTTTTTCAACCCTCATGCAATACATGAGCGCAAGCCATGGATATAGCACTACAGGTGGAATAGAGTATGATGATAGGGGTAAATATAGAGAAGATCAAAAAGTAAGAAAGTCTCACATCGATGCGGCTAACCAACGGGCTACGGAGATGCTCATCAATTGATATCAATGCGAGGAGCAGGGATTGCCATGCAACGAATGCACTAAGAGCTATAAGTGTATGAAAGCTCAATATGAAAACTAAGTGGGTGTGCTTCTAACTCTATAATGAAAAATTCCCACTAGTATATGAAAGTGATAACATAGGAGACTCTCCATATGTAAAACATGGTGCTACTTTGAAGCACAAGCGTGGAACTAGCATGCCCCTTCTCTCTTTATTTCTTTATTTTCCTTTTTTTCTTTCTTTTCTTTCTTTTCTTTCTTTTTTTCTTTTTTATTTCTCTCTCTCATTGTCCGGAGTCTCATCCCGGCTTGTGGGGGAATCATAGTCTCCATCATCCTTTCCTCACCGGGGCAATGCTCTAAAAATGATTAATGATGATCATCACACTTCTATTTACTTATAACTCAAAAGAAATAAAAATTACAACTCGATACCTATAACAAAGTATGACTCTATATGAATGCCTCTGGCGGTGTACCATGATGTGCAATGATCTAGCGTAACAACGATATAAAAACGGACAAGCCATGGAAATATCATGCAAAGCAATATGACAATGAATGCTCAAGTCGTCAAAACGGAAGCGGTGGAAGTTGCATGGCAATATATCTCGGAATGGCTATGGAAAGACCATAATAGGTAGGTATGGTGGCTGTTTTGAGGAAGATATAATAAGGCTTATGTGTGATAGAGTGTATCATATAACGGGGTTGGGATGCACCTACGAAGTTTGCACCACATCTCGATGTGAGAAAGGGCAATGCACGTTACCTTAGAGGCTAGCAAATGGCGGAAAGGTAAGAGTGTGTATAATCCATGGACTCACATTAGTCATAAAGAACTCATATACTTCTTGCAAAAGTTTATTAGCCCTCGAAGCAAAGTACTACTACGCATGTCCCTAAGGGGATAGATTGGTAGGAAAAGACTATCGCTCGTCCCTGACCGCCACTCATAAGGGAGACAATCAATAATAAATCACACTCCAACTTCATAGCATAACCAGAGACTATACGTGCATGCTTCGGGAATCACAAACCTTAACACCAATATTCTTACTAACCACAACCATTTACTAGTACCTCCCACATATTCCATCTCTATATCACAAAACTATTGCAAGGAATCAAACATATCATATCCAGTGATCTATAAGTTTTATGTAGGATTTTATGACTAACCATGCAATTGACCAATTCCTGTTGACTCTCTAAATAGATCTAAGTGAAGCATGAGAGTTTAATTCTTTCTACAAAAGATCATGCTGTAATAAATATAAGTGAAGAAAAAGACCGTTCTAGAAACAACTGTTTTCTACGTGAAGAGAAACAGGCAATCCAAATTTCAAATGATATAAGTGAAGCACATGAAGCATTCTATAAAGCCATACTCAAAAGATATAAGTTTAGTACAATGAGCATTCTATAAATCGACCATGAACTATCTCATACCAGCATGGTGCATAAAAGAAAAATGAAAACCAAATGCAAAAGATGCTCCAAGATTTGCACATAACACATGAACGAAATGAAGATGAAAACAAACCGATACTTGTTGAAGAAAGATGGGATGCCTTCCGGGGCATCCCTGATACGTCTCCAACGTGTCTATAATTTTTGATTCTTCCATGCTATTATATTATCCATCTTGATGTTTTATATGCATTTATATGCTATTTTATATGATTTTTGGGACTAACCTATTAACCTAGAGCCCAATGCAATTTTTTTTCCTTGTTTTTGAGTTCTACAGAAAAGGGATATCAAACGGAGTCCAAACGAGCTAAAAATTTACGGTGATTTTTTTATGGACCAGAAGAAGCCCCCGAAGCAAAAGAGTTGGGACAGAAGAGTCCCGAGCCAACCACAAGGGTGGAGGGCGCTCCGTCCTTGAGGTTTACTCATGGACCCTTGACATGAAAATGATGCAAATAAATCCTATAAATACAGAACCCCCCAAAAAGAAACCTAGATCGGGAGTTCCGCTGCCGCAAGCCTCTATAGCCACGAAAAACCAATCGGGAGCCTGTTCCGGCACCCTGCCGTAGGGGGAAACCATCACCGGTGGCCATCTTCATCATCCCGGCGCTCTCCATGACGAGGAGGAAGTAGTTCACCCTTGGGGCTGAGGGTATGTACCAGTGGCTATGTGTCGGAGTAAATGGCCACGGGTAGCCTAACCGACTGCCCCTGGCTCTTCCAAAAAATTACCAGGCCTTTGGGCCTTCAAGCATTTCAAGCATTGGGCCGCCTTCCCCGGTCGGCTATTTCTAAAGCCGACTCCCAGAAGGCGACCCAGCCTCAGCAACCTCCCCCCAAGATAACCACGGGATGGCCGACTCTAGGAAGCCGGCCATAGAGGATGCCGACTTCCCAGAGCTAGCCATGAAGAACGCCGACTCCCTAGAGTCGGCCACGAAGAGCGCCGACTCCAAGGAGCCGGCCAAGACCGCACCCCCCAAAACTACATCCACATAACGGTGACAAGACGGGGTGTGGCCACAGTACGGCCCACTACCCCCGAAGCCCGAGGCAGGCATGGCCACAGGACGCCGTACGGGACGGCCATGTCCCGTCCGGCTCGGCACTGTAGCCATGCTGGCCTCAACGTCACCCACGACAGACGCCAATACGGCCCACGGGCGGCGGGCCCCTTCAGCCAGAGAGAGGCGCGAAGGCGGCCAGGCCTCCCCCAGTCGGCCAAGGGCATGGCCGGCTCCCAGAAGCCGGCTACCCCCTCCCTCGAAGCATGAGCCACATTAAGGAGACAAGACGAGGTAAGGCTACAGTGAGAGCCCTCGAGGCGGCACACTGTAGCCACGCTTACCTCGACGGAGCCCTCGTCATCAGGGGCGAGGCTACAATAAGCAGCCACTGACAAGACCCTAGGCGGTGGGGTCGGCCTGTCGACCAAGAGGCCGGCAGCCGGCGGGACCCACCAGTCAGCGGGCCCCAACGGCCGGCGGAGAAGCCGGCGAGCATAGACACTGACGGCTAGGACCAGCGCCCAGCCGGATTACAATTGTACCCCCGGGGGGTAGGCCTATATAAACCCCCCGGGACACCCATGCAAAGGGTTGGCTTCTTAGCATTAGACACACACCATAGAGAGAGAGAAGCAAGAGCTAGCCTTGTTCTTCTTCTCCCTTGAACCCAACAGCTCTAGCAGCGTTTGTAGCTACTCTTTCTGATCTAGTGATCATGCGGAGACCCCGCAGAGCAGGACTAGGGGTGTTATCTCCTCGGAGAGCCCCGAACCTGGGTAAGATTCGCCGGCGTGCATGTCTTCGCCTCATCCCGTTTCCAGGCACCGGCGACGTCTTACTGGCACCCACTATGATAAGCCATCCGTTGGCATATGTCGCACCTACCACCCGACATTTGGTGCCCACCGTGGGCTCAGGTGCACCATCGTCCGGAGACCTGTTTTGGACGGGAACCCTCTTCCTCCCCCGCGAGCGCAGCCAGCCTGCTGCGCCCGATGGCGTTTGCCTCGACGCGCTGCAAGGCGTCGACGACGCCTGCGCAGCGAGCTGCCTCGCCGATCTTCTCGGAGAGACTCGCATCTCCGACGAGCCTGCGTCCGACGCAGGCACGGACTACCCCGATAGCCGCCTCGTCAGCCTCCTCGACCAGCTTCACGTCTCTAGCGAGCCTGCTGCAGATGTGGAGTCGGTCGGCTCCACCGACCCGATGCTCGTCGACTCCGACACGGCATCGCTCGATGCCTACCCCTCCGACGTGGTGGTCTTCGACGATCCTCTCCCTCGAGCTGACAGTGGCAGCAGCGCTGTCACCGAAGTTTTGGTCATCAGCCACGTCGCCAACTCGGGCGAGAACGCACACGACGCCCTGCAAGCGACGATGCACGACCTCTCCGTCCCCATCCCGGCCGACGCCGATGCCGAGACCCTGGAGGCACGTCGCCTCGCCCTCGTCGCGGAGGGCCAGAAGATAGCCTCCATGAGATGCCTCACCGAGGCCCACCAGCGCGAAGTCGACCGCGCCGCCTTCGGTACGCCGCCGCCTAGCGGCCCGAGCCAAGCCGGCTTCGTCCAGAAGCGCGGCGCGGCTATCGCTAGCATGCTGGGGGAAGATCGCCCCATTTACTCCACCCTGCTCGAGAATCTGCGAGCCGCTCAGGCGGCCGCCGAAGAGCTAAATGGGCTGGGAGCCGACGAGCTCCCCTACATGACAAGACGGATCCAGCAGCTGATCGACGCGGCTGCAGAACGGCATGAAGCCGGCGCCCGCGCTGATAGTCATCCCCCGCGCCGAGAGCACGCCGCGACGTCCCGCTCGCCGACTGCGAGTGGCGCCCGCCAGAAGAAAGACAAGGAGCCGGCTGCTAGCCGCAGCCGGACTCATATTACCATCGAGCGTGACGCGGAAGGCCGCCCTCGAGCGGCGGAGCGCCAAGGAAACCTGCCTCCTCCCCCGCCTCGAAGAGAGAGACGCCTCACCCCGCCGCTCGTCACGCACCCGACTCTTGGCGACCGACTCGGCCGCCGAGAAGGAGTCGGCGAGAACGACGCCCGCCACCGGATCGACCGCCTTGCTCGATCCTTGGCGTTAGAAGAAGAGGACGATGTCGGCCCGCCATGCTTTGGCCCCCTCATCCGTGACAAGCCCTTCCCCAAAGGGTTCTCGCTCCCCAGAGACATGCCCAAGTACAACGGCTCAGTGAAGCCGGAAGATTGGCTCATCGACTACTCCACTGCTGTCAGCATAGCCAACGGCAATCGGTGCGTAGCCGTGAAGTACGTCCCCCATATGCTGCAAGGCACGGCGCGCACCTGGCTCAACAGCCTCAAGCCTTACAGCATCAACAGCTGCCTGGACTTCACGGAAGTCTTCGTCCGCAACTTCACCAGCACGTACAAACGGCCTCCCAAGCCTCGCCAACTCTCCCTATGCGTCCAAGGGCCCAACGAGTCGACCCGCGACTACCTCACGCGGTGGGCCGAGCTCCGCAACTCCTGCGAGGGGGTGCACGAGGTTCAGGCCATCGAGTACTTCACCGCCGGGTGCCGAGAGTGCACCCTCCTCAAGCACCGACTCCTCTGCGACGAGCCGGCTACCCTCGACGAACTATTGGTCATCGCAGACAAGTACGCCATAGCCGACTCCTCGATGAAGACCGAGCTTCGAGTAGACGCCTCTGGGAAGGTGATTGCTCCGGCTCCCAAGACACCGGCTGGCGACTCCAATCGGCGCCCCTACCAGAACGATCACAAGCGCCAGGCCCCCATGCCGACTTCCACCAGTCGGCAGGTAGCCACAGTTGAAGATGAGCAGCCCGAAGAGTGGCCCGCTCCCAAGAAGAAGGGTGGCAGGCCGGCTTGGCAGCCGGCTTTCTCTTACGAGCAGACTCTCGACGCCCCCTGCAAATTCCACAGCGGCGCGAAGCCGTCCAACCACACGACCCAAAAATGCCACTGGCTCACGCGAATCTCCAAGGGCGAAGGGTTGTTGCCGCCTCCGCCTCCCGGCCCGCCGCCTCCAGCCCCCCAGCAGCCGGCGGCTCGGTCGGCAGTCGGAGCCATCCAAGACGAGTTCCCTGAAGAGCACGCCGCCTACGTCGTCTTCACTAGCCAAGCCGATGACAAGCGTAGTCGGCGCCGTCAGCATCAAGAGGTCAATGCAGTCGCCTCTAGCGCTCCCGAGTTCATGCACTGGTCAGAGAAGCCAATCAGCTGGAGCCAGGCCGACCACCCAGAGGTGATGCCATCCCCTGGCTCCTATGCAATGGTCTTGGATGTCACCCTCGCGACGGAGAGGCGAGCTGCCCGATTCTCCCGCGTCCTGATAGATGGCGGAAGCAGTATCAATATACTGTACCGCGATACCGTGGAGAAGCTGAACATCAAGGCGAAGCAGCTTATGCCAAGCCGAACCGTGTTCCATGGTATCGTCCCCGGCTTGTCTTGCTCCCCGATCGGCAAGATTAAAATGGATGTTCTCTTCGGAGACAAAGATCATTTTCGCCGAGAAGCGATCTGGTTCGAAGTAGTGGATCTGGAGAGCCCCTACCATGCTTTGCTTGGCCGACCTGCTCTGGCCAAGTTCATGGCTGTGCCCCACTACGCCTACCTGAAGATGAAGATGCCGAGCTCGAAGGGGATCATCACGGTAGCCGGCAATTACAAGAAGTCCATCGAGTGCGCCATGGCCAGCAGCCGGCTGGCCGAGTCCCTCGTGGTGGCAGAAGAGAAGAAAATGCTGGAGCGGGTTGTGGCCATGGCCAGCAAGCAGCCGGCCCTGTCCCCCAACCCCAAAGATTGTGATGCACAGCGCTCGTTCCAGCCAGCCAAAGAGACGAAGAAGATACCTCTGGACCCGGAGAATCGACTGGACTTAGCGTCCGTTGCCCACCCGCAGTCAAACGGCCAGGTCGAGCGAGCAAATGGACTCATCCTCTCCGGCATCAAGCCTCGACTGGTTGTACCACTGGAGCGATCAGCCGGCTGCTGGCTCGATGAGCTGCCGGCTGTCCTCTGGAGTCTGCGCACTACACCCAATAAGTCAACCGGCTTCACTCCGTTCTTCCTTGTATATGGTGCCGAGGCTGTCATCCCAACCGACATCGAGTTTGACTCGCCTCGGATCACCATGTACACGGAGGCGGAGGCCAAGGAAGCAAGAGAAGACGGCATCGACCTACTAGAAGAAGACCGGCTGTTAGCACTCAGTCGGTCCGCCATCTACCAGCAAGGGTTGCGCCGCTACCACAACCGCAAGGTCAAGCCAAGATCCTTCCAAGAGGGCGACCTTGTGCTTCGGCTGATCCAGCGAACAGCCGGCCAGCACAAGCTCTCGGCCCCTTGGGAAGGCCCCTTCGTCATCAGCAAGGCACTAGGCAACGACTCCTACTACTTGATCGACGCGCAAAAACCAAGAGCACGCAAGAGAGATGACTCCGGCAAGGAGTCGGAGCGACCATGGAACGTGAACCTCCTGAGAAGATTTTACAGTTGAAAGCAGTATGTATCATGCTACCCTTTTGTATTAAGTACGAACCAACAGGCCCCCCGAACCTTACTCGGGGACTGCCTTTATTTATCTATGAATGACGAGTGTCATACCCATGAATGTATTATTACATTTGATTTCTTGTCTGGCACCGGGTCCGACTAGTCGGCCCGGGGACTGGCCGCCTTGAGCTATATTAAAAGTTCTACATGAAGTCAGACAAGTAGTGTGCCGGCTCCCGAGTCCTCTCTTGTTGAAAGTCGCAGCTCGAAGAACCGACTGTCCGACTAGCAAGAGACAAGGCAGAAAGGATGCCCACACGAAAAACGGCTAAGGACCAACGAACTTATATAGCAAAAAGACGGCCTCCAACCACGCTTGCCGGCTGTCAGAACAGCCGGCTGGCCGGCTTCCTAAAACACTTAGCTCTAATCCAACAAAGCTAGAGTACTTGCCCTCCCAACTGGCCAAGCACTTCTCCAGCAACAGATTGCAGAGCAACTGTCTGTCTGGGGAGGCGGCAACCAAGGGAGGGCGGCAAAGGAAATAGCAGAAGGATGAAAAGCAAAGAACGAGGAAAAGCCAAATGCATGCATAAGTTATATGTACATATAAAGCCCCCAACATGCCGGCAATAGACATAAGTTCGAATACACCCCCAGTGGGTGGAATTGTGCAGACTTAACAGAATATTGTTCCAAAAGTGACAAGACAGGAAAACAAAAGATAGCAGACTAGACTAAGGCGCTGTGCGGGAGCCAGGCTGGTCGGTGGAGACGGCGTCGCGGGCTGAAGGAGTGGCCGGCTGGCGGGCCTCGGCTTGGTCACCACCGGTGGCAGGCGACGCACCCGCGCGTGACGTGGTGCTGGAGGCACGGTCAGGCTGAGGCCGGTCGGCCGCTCTACCACCCGGCTCGGCGTCTTCACCCTCCTCCTCCTCCTCCTCCTCCTCCTCGCCCTCGTCGCTGGAGTCGATCTCCTCCGCCGAGTCTTCACCGTCTGCCGGGTTCAGCCCGAACCACTCCTCCGGCTGGGCGACACCGTTGTCATCTACCTCAGGGGCGAAGACGCTGGTGTCGGTGTAGTCGGTGATCGCCGAAGCCCGCCGGATGATAGCCGGCCGCGCCGGCTCCAGCTCCGTGTCGGCTTGCTGCCGCCAGGTAGCCAGCTGATCCAGGCTCAGGCCGGGGTACCAGGCCTTGACGAACTCCAGCGCCCGCCTGGCGCCGGACCGAGCTGCCGAGGCCTTCCAGGCTTCGAAGCGACCGACCGCCACCTCCAGCCAGTCGGCAGTCCGACTGGGGGTGCGGGGAACCACTTCGCCGGGCCAGAGGGCGGCCAATACTTGCGCCCCGGCATGCTGAAGTCGGCGGAGCAGTCGGTGAGCCGGCTGGAGACGGGCCTGGATCGCCAAGAGCTGCTCCTCCAGCGAACGGCCAGCGCTTGGGGCAATCTCGAAGCCAGCCTGCCTTCGCGCTTGGCGGCGGGCCTCGATGATCTGGTTGGCGGTGGTAGAATAGCCAGGGAAGTACTCTGTGCAAGAAAGAAAGAGAAAGAAGAGAAAACACCAAGTCAGAAAATGAGCCAAAAGCGGCAGACGGCAAGAAAGGACGAAGAAGTAGGCGGCTTACCGTCAACCAGATCTTCGATCTGACCATAGCCAGTGATCAGAGTTTGCCTCGCTTCAGCCCAGCCAGCCGCTTCTGTCTCGTACTCGGTCTGGAGGGCGGCTTCGCGGTCCTGCACCGCCTTCAGAGCCGCCTTGTGGCCCTCCTCCTGGTCGGCCAACTTCTTGGCCAGGCGGTCGCGTTCCTGCACCAAGGTGGCAAGCTCGGCCTCCTTGGCACGAAGGGCAGTCTGAGACTCTCCCAGCTGTGCCCTCAGACCGGCGTTGGCCGCTGCAGGGACGACAGAAAAAGAAAAAATAATAATAAGAGGAAGTCGTCAAGGAAGATCCGACCCGACTGCTCAGCAGTCGGCCCGAATCTCGGGGACTACACCCAGTGGGTGCACTGACGCGCCCCCACGTGAGATCAAGAACAAAGCACTTACCCCGGCTCTCAGTTAGGTCGGCGGTCTTCTGGGTCAGCTCCCGAGCCTGGGAGTTGAAGGCAGCCGCACGAAGATTGTGGTAGTCCTGCAAGACAGGCAGAAGATCGAAGTAAGAACAAGAATAGCAAAAGCCAAATCCACTAAGAAGTTCCAAGCCGCCTGCTCAGCAGCCGACTCAGAACTCGGGGACTACACCCAGTGGGTGCGCTGATGCGCCCCCACGGAAGAAACCAAGATCAAGAAGAAGCAAGATAAGAAGACTAACCCGGATGGCCGCCCGCGTCACAAGGAATTTGTCGGTGTACTGCCTCAGCGCCGTAGCCTGGGCCTGGAGCCGGGTCCGGACGTCCCGAGCGGCCACGTTCATCACGGCCGTCCCTCCGCCCGGCGTCCACCCCGAGGTGGCGCTGGCCACCTCCACATCCTGGGCCGACGAGCTGGAGCCCGCGGCCGGCTGCGGCTCCGACGCCGCCTTCTGTGGCTCTGACGCAGCCTTCCCCGCGCGCCGGCTCGGCGGCATCCGGACTGCCAGCTCAGTCCTCGCGGCCGGCTTGCCCCCCGCCGACTGCGCAGGAGGCAGATCAGGCCGGCCGCCTTGAGCCGCCCCAGTCGGCGGGGTCGGCACCGGCGCCCTCTCCAGGATGACGACGTCGTCATCCCTCTCCAGCCCTGGCTGGTCGCTGTCGGCTTCTTCTGGCAGGGGCTCCGGGGCCCCAGGCGCTGCGACGCGCAGTGGGGTGACCAACAAGGCCCCCTCCGCCGTCGCCGCAGCTGCAGCCTCCGCTTGGGCCTTGGCTGCGGCGTCGGCGCGCGCCTTCGCCGCCTCCTCCTCCTGCGCCGCCTGGGCGGCGGCCGCCTTCCATGCCTCCGCCTCCCGCGCCTCCTGCGCGTTCCGTTCCGTCGCCGCCTGAAGGTCGGCACGGGGGTCCATGCGGCGAGTGGTGCTACCAGATCCCCTCGGCGACTCAACGACGGAGGCGGCAGCCGCCCGCTCGAGCGACAATGGAGCTCTGGTTGTTTGGAGAAAAAGACAAGGATTCAGGAACCACCAGAGAAAAGAAACAAAAAAGAGTACATGAAGGAGTTTGAACTTACGCCGACACCGTCTTGCGGAAGTGAGCCGCCTTCGCGGCCGCCTCCTCCCGCCTGGTCGCCGCCGCCCCGCCCCTGGGCTTCTTCGTCCGACTGCCCAACAAACCCTGTGCGGCGCGACGCTTTTGCCCGCCGCCCCGAGCAGGCGGTGCAGCGGAGGAACCCGCGCCGCGGCCAGATGCCGGCTGACAGCGCGGGACGACTTCGGCCTCGTCGTTGTCCGGCCAGTCGTCGAAGGTGACTCCATGCCCGGAGCCGCCTGCTTCGCCGCCGGCTTGGCCACCACCCGGCTCGGTGTTGTCGTCCATAGCGGCCGCCCCCAAGTCGGGGTCCTCCAGATCGTGCTCCGTCCGGTCGGGGGCAAATCGGCGCTCCGCGTCCGACCCGCCTGCAGGCCGAAGAAGAGGGCTCTGTCGAAAACAAGCGGACTAGTCAGAGTCGGCCAAAAGGAACTCGACAACAAAACTGAGAAAGAGAAAGAGACAAGGAGAACATACCGTGGGCGGCGGATTGGTTCGGCTATATGGCTCCTTGCCGAACTGCCACTCTTCGGAGAGTTTGCAGTTCGCGAGGTAGTTCACCATATAGGCCACCTCCTCGTGCGGCATGTCCTTGGTACACATCCGGCTCGGATCGAGCTGGCCGCTCATCTGACAGATCAGATGAGGGCGGCTCTGGAGCGGGAGTACCCGGCGCGTGACGAAGGCGGCTAGCAGGTTGGACCCCGACAGGCCCTCCGACTGGGTCATCACTCGCACTCGGGCGACGGCTGCGGTCCCAGCCGGCGTCAGCGTCACGGCCCGGTAGGACCATTGGGGCCGCCTGCCCGCCGGTGGGCCGGCTACGTAAGCCGGCAGGTTGACGTAGTCGCCCTGCGGGGCGACGTTCCTGACGTAGAAGTACGACTTTTGCCATAACTTCACCGACTGGATCAGCGTGATGACGGGGAAGGGGTTGTCCGCAGCCACCCTCCGCATCGCGATGAAGGCACCAGTCTGAGCCGGCACGCCCTGCATGCGCGTGCCCAGCTTGGACTGGAAGAACTCCCCCCAGAGCTCGAGGGTAGGGAGGACGCCAAGGTAGCCTTCGCACAGGGTGACGAAGGCAGACAGCAGCACCACCGCGTTCGGGGTGAGGTGGTGCGGCTGGAGCTGGTAGAACCCGAGCCAAGAGCGGAAGAAGGCGCTCACAGGCAGGCCAATGCCGCGCAAGAAATGCGAGCGGAAGACCACCCGCTCGCCCTCCCGCGGCTCCGGCGTAAGCTCCTTCGCCGGCGCGAGACGGACCTCCACCTTGTCCGCGCCGGGCAGCCGCCACGTCTTGCGGAGGAATTCGACGTGATCCTCGTGGACGTTGGAGCCGTCCCAATCCCCGCCGTACTGCTCCGTGGCGGGAGGCGTGGTGAAAATGAGCGCGGTGGCGGAGGAACGAGTGGTGGAAGAGCGCGGTGGCGAGGCGCTGTTGCAAGAAAGGGCAGGAGGAAGAAGATGGCGGAAAGAGGAGGAGCGTGCGAGAGCCTGCCGCTCTCCCCCCTCCCCCTACTTATAGCTTCGCAAGGTGAAGCCGGGGAGGCCGGACGTGGGGTGAGACGTGGGATTAACTGCACCCACTCCCCCACGCCTCGCAGTTATTACGCCCTAAAGGCGTGCCGAAACTGCCGCAGGGAGATGTACGGGCGGTTTCGGGCTGCAGAGGATCCACGCCTGGGCCGGGGCGTGGACGTGGCGGGCCCCCGCCCCGCGGCGACGTCCCGTCACGCGCGTGGGCTGGCAGGCTTTTTGGCCAAGAGAGGCCACGTGGTTCGCAGGCGGCAAGTGGCCGGCCCGCGGCCCGGTGCACGCGCTGGCGAGCTCCCGCCCTCCGACTCCAGAATTTTTGGCCAAGACGGCGCGCCTAACCAAGGCCGGCTCCCAGCTGCCGGCTTGTCAAGATAGGAAGCTGACCGAGCTTCTCGACTCCTACCCAACCTCGAAGCCCAATCAGCTTCGGGGACTACTATCGGAGTAAATGGCCACGGGTAGCCTAACCGACTACCCCTGGCTCTTCAAAAAAATTATCAGGCCTTTGGGCCTTCAAGCATTTCAAGCATTGGGCCGCCTTCCCCGGTCGGCTATTTCTAAAGCCGACTCCCAGAAGGCGACCCAGCCTCAGCAACCTCCCCCCAAGATAACCACGGGATGGCCGACTCTAGGAAGCCGGCCATAGAGGATGCCGACTTCCCAGAGCCGGCCATGAAGAACGCCGACTCCCCAGAGTCGGCCACGAAGAGCGCCGCCTCCAAGGAGCCGGCCAAGACCGCACCCCCCAAAACTACATCCACATAACGGTGACAAGACGGGGTGTGGCCACAGTGCGGCCCACTACCCCGAAGCCCGAGGCAGGCATGGCCACAGGATGCCATACGGGACGGCCATCTCCCGTCCGGCTCGGCACTGTAGCCATGCTGGCCTCAACGTCACCCATGACAGACGCCAATACGGCCCACGGGCGGCGGGCCCCTTCAGCCAGAGAGAGGCGCGAAGGCGGCCAGGCCTCCCCCAGTCGGCCAAGGGCGTGGCCGGCTCCCAGAAGTCGGCTACCCCCTCCCGTGAAGCGTGTGCCACATTAAGGAGACAAGACGAGGTAAGGCTACAGTGAGAGCCCTCGAGACGGCACACTGTAGCCACGCTTACCTCGACGGAGCCCTCGTCATCAGGGGCGAGGCTACAGTAAGCAACCACCGACAAGACCCTAGGCGGTGGGGTCGGCCTGTCGACCAAGAGGCCGGCAGCCGGCGGGACCCACCAGTCGGCGGGCCCCAACGGCCGGCGGAGAAGCCCGCGAGCATAGACACTGACGGGTGGGACCAGCGCCCAGCCGGATTACAATTGTACCCCGGGGGGTAGGCCTATATAAACCCCCCGGGACACCCATGCAAAGGGTTGGCTTCTTAGCATTAGACACACACCATAGAGAGAGAGAAGCAAGAGCTAGCCTTGTTCTTCTTCTCCCTTGAACCCAACAGCTCTAGCAGCGTTTGTAGCTACTCTTTCTGATCTAGTGATCATGCGGAGACCCCGCAGAGCAGGACTAGGGGTGTTATCTCCTCGGAGAGCCCCGAACCTGGGTAAGATTCGCCGGCGTGCATGTCTTCGCCTCATCCCGTTTCCAGGCACCGGCGACGTCTTACTGGCACCCACTATGATAAGCCATCCGTTGGCATATGTCGCACCTACCAGCCGACACTATGTGTTTGATATCTCTCTCTCTCTCTCTCTCTCTCTCTCGTGTTCTTGATATGGCACGATCTTGATGTACCACGAGCTTTGCTATTATAGTTGGATCTTTGTGACGCCCCCGATTCGACCGTACACTAATCATACACGCAAATGTGTACGACCAAGATCACGGACTCACGGGAAGATATCACAACACCACTCTAGACATAGAATTAAGTAAAACAAGCTTTATATTACAAGCCAAGCGCCTCGAGGGCTCGAATACATAGCTCGATACACAAGAGTTAGTGGAAGCAAAAATATCTGAGTACAGACATAAGTTAGACAAGACTGCCTTAAGAAGACTAGCACAAAAGCAACAACGATCAAAGAGGCAAGGTCTCCTGCCTAACTACTCCTGGTCGTTGGCGGTCTCCATGTAGTAGTATCCGTTAATAGTGGCATCTGGCTCCAGGGTCCACCAACTGGTTGCAACAACCAGAAAGAAGGAAGAAAGGGGAAAATGGATAGCAAAGTAACCGTGAGTACTCATCCAAAGTACTCGCAAGCATCAAATCGAAACTAAGTATGCATTGGTATGAAATGGAAGGGTTGTATCTGTGGACTGAACTGGAGAATGCCAGAATAGAGGGAAAGGCCTAGCCTATCAAAGACTAGCATCTTCAAGCAGCTGCAAGCATCTTGCAACATGTAGAAGAGTAAAGAATAACAGTTTATAATTAACAGGCATGTGGTAACATTAATGCCCAGAGATCCTTCCCCGACTCCCTGCGAGAAAGCAGGTCCGTTCGTCTGTCACACGTCCCTATCATAGCGAACCTGCAACCGCCACCCTCCGGTTAGTCTGCCCGAAAATGCCTAACACTGGGGAAACATTCCCGGATGTTTTTTCCCTTCGCCGGTATCGCGTAGTACTGCGTTAGAACCACCTAGCTTTGCTTATTGCCTGTCATGCATCTATTTGCTCTGTATTTACTGTTTCTCCCCCCTCTTCTCTCCGGTAGACCCCAAGACCACTGTTGATGCCCCTGTGATCGACTGCGTCGACGACGACCCTTCTTCCCTTTCAACGGAGCTTCTAGGCAAGCCCCCCCTTTGATCATCCCGATATCGCCCATTCCATTCGCTCATGCTTGCATTAGATTTTGCTACTATAATTGATTGCTCCTATTTTGATGCAGAGCCTGCTTTTGTACCTGTTGTTGTACCTTACCTGGTTATCCTAAACTGCTTAGTATAGGTTGGTTAGTGATCCATCAGTGACCCCCACCTTGTCCTTGTTGCCCCTACTTCATCATCGACGACTCGAGCAACGTGATCGACGATCAGAGCCCGACACCTCACATCACATCACGCCCCTTTTGTTGCTCGACTCTGTAGAGCTACTATCGAGTGCCGAGGGTGATACCTCATAACTCACTCCTGGTGATGACTCTGTAGTGTAGCTATTCGGTCGTGGTCATCGAGGGTGATTCCTCCTTAACCACTTCCAATAGGACTCTGTCGTGCAACCCCTCAAGTGTGAACCTCGAGGGTGGATCCTCTTACATTCACCTTGATGATTACATCGAGTGGAATCCACCAAGGGTGATTCCTCGGGTTTTCCCCTTGATGTTTGGACACACGGTTACCTTGACTTTCCTTGAGACCTTGGTGAAAGTTGGGCGGGCCCGGAGAGCACCCGCAAGATAATTACGTGGCACGGCCGGGCATTCTGGGCCCTTGCCGTAAGTCCACGAGACGGGGCGATGGGGTCACATTATTGTGAGTCTCTGCTCGTCTCTGCAAGCTAATAATACACTATGGTTTGGGTATTTCCATGTGATGCTCAACTCAAAATCCTACACCTACCAATCCCTTCGAGTGAAGCCATTGGAAATCTCATATAGTTCAGTCATATTCTTCAGTGACAGAGACAGAATTCTTCTGGTCTCTGAGGAATTTGTTCTGCCTGAGGAGTTCAGAATTTGCCAGTGCGGATTGCCTACACAGTGAGGAACATGATAGCCCTGAGGAATTTGAGCCTCAAAAATTCCGACCGTTGCTGTGCTATGCGCCAGCTATCCCAAAATATCTACCCACCTAACGGTCATATCATTGAAGGGCATTTATGTCTTATCATGTCAGGCTGCTGCCTAGGCTATAAATAGCCGCCCCTACAACCACTAGCTGGTTGGCTGCTCCGAGAGAAACCGACACTTGTCATTTGAGAGCATCCCATCCTCCGAGGACTTTGAGAGAAAATCATCGAGTGAGGAAAACCCAAACCCAAACACCTACAAACCCAAAGTGATTGAGCATCACTGAAGAGATTGATCCTGCGTGGATCCGACGCTTGTTACCTTTGAAGACTATGCTTCTTCTAGGCGGTTAGGCGTCATGGTGTAGAGCATCCAAGAGGAATTGTGGATCGCCGAGTGACCGAGTTTGTGAAGGTTTGGAAGTCACCTGAAGACTTACCATGAGTGATTGGGCGAGGTCTGTGTGACCCTAGCTCAAGGAGAATACGGTGAGGACTGTGTGTCCGGGACTGTGTGTCCTCAGGTTTAAATACCTAGCCGCTCCAACCAGACGTACAACTGAGACAGCAGTTGGAACTGGTCTACCAAATCATTGTCTTCACCAAGCTTCCTGGTTCTATTTCCTCATAACTGTGTTGTGCACTTGTTCATATCTGTGTTTGAAGACTTTGACTGAAGACTTTCTCAATTTCCTCAGTTCAATTTCTTCAGTCTGTTTGTCGTCATCCTGTGTTTTTCCTGTGTTTACGCTTCCTGTACTCTGTGCTTGTCTTCATTTCATCATGATGACCATATTTGTGTTCTGTTATGCTTACTTCTGAGTACTTATGCCGCCGCAAGTAGTTCTTCGCTAAGGAATTTCCTCACCCACAAATTCCTTAGTGAAGAATTCATAAAAATCGCCTATTCACCCCCACTAGTCGATATAACGCACTTTCAATTGGTATCAGAGCAAGGTTACTCCCTTGTTCTGTGTGATTTTGGTTTAACCGCCTGGAGTTTTAGTTATGTTAACCGCAGGTATGATCAAGGTCTCTGCTGGGTGTCCTACCTTCGATGGGACGGACTATCCTTACTGGAAGAATAAGATGTGGATGCATCTTGAGGCAATTGATAACGATCTCTGGTATGTTGTGGAAAATGGTGTTCCCTCAGTCACACCTTCTCTGAACGCTACTGATGTGAAGAGATTCAAGCAACTCGATTATCAAGCGAAGAACATCATATGTGGTCATCTGAGAAAAGGGCAGTATGGAAGAGTGAGTGCTTTGGAAACTGCTAAGCTTATCTGGGATAGGCTGTCCAAAGTCAATGAAGGAGTCTCAACACAGCGTGACTCTCGAGTTGACGTTCTTCGCAATCTCTTCAACCGCTTCAAAAGACTCGACAATGAAAATGTTCAACAAACCTTCGATCGCCTCACTGACATCTCAAATGAGCTTCAAGCACTTGGTGCCACCGACATCACCGACCATGAGGTGGTGAAGAAATTGCTGAGATCGCTTGATTCCTCATTTGATACTCTGGCACTGATGATACAAGAATGTGCTGATTACAAGTAACTTGATCCCGCTGATATCCTCGAGAGGCTAAACACTCATGAGTTTCAGCTTGCTGAGAAGAGATATCTCTATGGTTTGAGCTATGGCAGATCACGTGCCCTGAAGGCCAAGACTGTCTTTGAATCTGAAGGTGAAGATTCTGGTAGTAGCCTTGGTGATCCTGAAGAACCGAGCCAGGAGCTAGCACTGCTCGTGAAGAAATTCCAGAGCTTCTCAAGACGTGGTCGCTTTGGAAAATCCTCAAGGAGCAATGATTCCTCGTCCAGTGACTACAAGAAGAGGCTATGCCACAAGTGCAAGAAACCTGGTCACTACATCAAGATTGTCCTCAGTGGGAAAAGGAATCAAAGAAGAAGAAATACAAGGATTACAGTTCTGATGATGCAAAGAAGAAGAAATCGTCAAAGTCTTCATCATCAAAATCCTCGAAGTCTTCGTCACACAAGAAGAGCAGCTCCAAGAAGGCTCGGGCATTCATTGGCAAGGAAATGGACTCTGAGGCTGAATCTGATGAACATGAGGAAGAGGAGGCATCTGAGGAGTTAGAGTCTGGTGTGGCGAGTCTAGCTCTCGCTACTGCATTCGTCAGCAAGTCTATCTTCAACTCTGAAGAAAATGGCTTCACCAACAAGGCTGATGAAGGCAATGATGACTACGCTCCCACCTATTGCTTCATGGCAAACGGTGCCAAGGTACTCAAATATACCTCCTCTGAATCAAGTGAGAATGAATGTGATGAAAACCTCAAGCCCATCTACTCTAAACTTGCTAAGATTGATGTGAAACAACAAATAGTGCATCCGTTGCATGGCAATCCCTACTCCTTGCATTAACCTCAATCGATGGGCATCTCCATAGCTCATTGATTAGCCTCGTTGATGTGAGACTTTCTCCTTTTTTGTCTTCTCCACATAACCCCCATCATCATATTCTATTCCACCCATAGTGCTATATCCATGGCTCACGCTCATGTATTGCGTGAAGGTTGAAAAAGTTTGAGATTACTAAAGTATGAAACAATTGCTTGGCTTGTCATCGGGGTTGTGGATGATGAGAGCATTCTTGTGTGAGGAGCATGACTAAACTATATGATTTTGTAGGGATGAACTTTCTTTGGCCATGTTATTTTGAGAGGACATAATTGCTTAGTTAGTATGCTTGAAGTATTATTATTTTTATGTCAATATTGAACTTTTATCTTGAATCTTTCGTATCTGAATATTCATACCACAATTAAGAAGAATTACATTGAAATTATGCCAAGTAGCATTCCACATCAAAAATTCTGTTTTTATCATTTACCTACTCGAGGACGAGCAGGAATTAAGCTTGGGGATGCTTGATATGTCTCCAACGTATCTATAATTTTTGATTGCTCCATGCTATATTATATTCTATTTTGGACATTATTGGGCTTTATTATACACTTTTATATTATTTTTGGGACTAACCTATTAACTGGAGGCCCAGCCCAGAATTGTTTTTTTGCCTATTTCAGAGTTTCGCAGAAAAAGAATATCAAACGGAGTCCAAACGGAATGAAACTTTCGGGAACATGATTTTCAGAACGAACATGATCCAGAGGACTTGGACCCTACGTCAAGAAAGCTACCAGGAAGCCACGAGGTAGGGGGGAGCGCCTACCCCCCTGGGCGCGCCCTCCACCCTCGTGGGCCCCATGTTGCTCCACCGACGTACTCCTTCCTCCTATATATACCTACGTACCTCAAACTACCAGAGACGGAGCCAAAAACCTAATTCCACCGCCGCAACCTTCTGTACCCGTGAGATCCCATCTTGGGGCCTGTTCCGGAGCTCCGCCGGAGGGGGCATCGATCACGGAGGGCTTCTACATCAACACCATAGCCTCTCCGATGATGTGTGAGTAGTTTACCTCAGACCTTCGGGTCCATAGTTATTAGCTAGATGGCTTCCTCTCTCTTTTTGGATCTTAATACAATGTTCTCCCCCTCTCTTGTGGAGATCTATTTGATGTAATCTTCTTTTGCGGTGTGTTTGTTGAGACCGATGAATTGTGGGTTTATGATCAAGTTTATCTATGAACAATATTTGAATCTTCTGAATTCTTTTATGTATGATTGGTTATCTTTGCAAGTCTCTTCGAATTATCAGTTTGGTTTGGCCTACTAGATTGATCTTTCTTGCAATGGGAGAAGTGCTTAGCTTTGGGTTCAATCTTGCGGTGTCCTTTCCCAGTGACAGTAGGGGCACCAAGGCACGTATTGTATTGTTGCCATTGAGGATAACAAGATGGGGTTTATATCATATTGCATGAGTTTATCCCTCTACATCATGTCATCTTGCTTAAAGCATTACTCTATTCTTATGAACTTAATACTCTAGATGGATGCTGGATAGCGGTCGATGTGTGGAGTAATAGTAGTAGATGCAGGCAGGAGTCGGTCTACTTGTGTCGGACGTGATGCCTATGTACATGATCATACCTAGATATTCTCATAACGATGCTCAATTCTGTCAATTGCTCAACAGTAATTTGTTCACCCACCGTAAATACTTATGCTCTTGAGAGAAGCCACTAGTGAAACCTATGGCCCCCGGGTCTATTTTCCATCATATTAATCTTCCAACACTTAGTTATTCTTATTGCCTTTTATTTTATTTTGCATCTTTATCAAAAAAATACCAAAAATATTATCTTATCATATCTATCAGATCTCACTCTCGTAAGTGACCGTGTAGGGATTGACAACCCCTTATCGCGTTGGTTGCGAGGATTTATTTGTTTGTGTAGGTGCGAGGGACTCGTGCGTGGCCTCCTACAAGATTGATACTTTGGTTCTCAAAAACTGAGGGAAATACTTACGCTACTTTGCCGCATCACCCTTTCCTCTTCAAGGGAAAACCAACGCAGTGCTCAAGAGGTAGCAATCTTGTTCATCGTGATCGTAATTATATATATAATTTTTGGACTCGTGAAGGAGAAATCATCGCTGAAGCTTGGGGGAGGCTTAAGTCAATGTTATATTCATGCCCCAATCATGAGCTCTCAAGAGAAACGATTATTCAAAAAATTTATGCTCGGCTTTCTGACAACAATCGCACCATGCTTGATACTTCTTGTACTGGTTCTTTTATGATGAAGACTATTGAATTCAAATGGGATTTATTGGAAAGAGTTAAACGCAACTCTAAAGATTGGGACCTCGACGAAGGTAAGGAGTCAGGTATAACACCTAAGTTTGATTGTGTTAAATCTTTTATGGATACTGTTGAGGATATAGACCTTGGAGTCACCCGCCAGGAGGGCCGGGTTACTCTAAGGGTCATTGCCAGAAGCCCGGAGTTAAGTTCTAAGATGATGGGCCAGAGATGGGCTGAGACCCGGATATGGCTTAAAGCCCGTAGTTACTATCATTGTTATAGTAGACTTGTAGTGTAAGGCAAGTATTGTTTAGAGTCCGAGCCGGACGCTCTTATGAGCCGGCCGGGTCTCTAAGGGCTGCTGGGCATCAGCCTCCCTATATAAAGGGAGGACCCGGTAGCGGTTTAAGGGCGACAACAATCTCATCGAAAGCCGGGCATAGCTGTTTAGCTCCCTGGCGATCGTAACCCTAATCAATAACACCTCAAACTGGACGTAGGCTTTTACCTTCACCGTAAGGGGCCGAACCAGTATAAATCCTCGTGTTCCTTGTCCCGCATAACCCCTTCAAGCTTCCTAGTTGCGATGGCTCCACGACTAAGTCCTAGCTCGAGGACATCTGCTGTGACAATTCCACGACAGTTGGCGCCCACCGTGGGGCAAGCGCACGGTGGATTTGAGTTCTTGAAGGGCAGCTTCGAAGGGCTCAAGGGATACGCTGTGGGCCGGATGACCAAGAGTCATCGCGGCAAGCTCTACATCGACGACAGGGACTGGGGCCCCGACGCCGGCTCAATTGAGTACGGGTACCGGGTCCCCTTTGGCGGAATTCATGTCTTCATTGGCAAGATTGGTGAGCCGGGCCCCGAGCCGGATCTCCGCGCCGATCTCATCGAAACGGCTCAGCGCGCACAACCCGCCCGGGCCCGGCCTGCCTTAAGGCACGCTTTTGTGGGATGCATCCATGGAGGGCCCTCTGATCCATCCGGGTCCGGTGATGAGGCGGCCGCCGGCTCTGACGGCGAGTCGGCCACTGAGTAGTCAAACTCATTGTACCAACTTCAAGATGGCAGGCTCATGGGTTGTTCCGACGGTGACAGTATTTCGGACCTTTTTGAGCCACCAAGTCAGGTTGGAGTTTTTATGGCTGGTGCGCAGCCTGTTCAGAACCCTGCTGCTGGAGCGGGAAACCCGGTGCCTTCTCCGGCTCAGGTGCTGATGGATCTCACGGACAAAATGGCGGCCCTGTTAACCGCCACGGTTGACCCGGCGGATCAAGCCCAGCATGATGCGGAGGTGGCACAGTTGAAATTGGATCTGATAAAAGTTAAAGAAGATCTTGCGGCAGAAGGAATTAGGCTGGCTGCAGAGCGGGCGGCTCTCGATGCCCGGACTCAGTTGATTCAGGCGCAGTCCTTACAACTCACGATGGATCAGAACGCGGCCAATGAGGTCATGAAAAGGAGGCATCAAAAGGCCCAGTCCCGACTCCCGCCGGTTTACGATCCCCGCAACCTCTTCAACACGCCAGGTGCAGGGCTAGTAACCCGCCAGGGGTCATGGCACCCGGGTCTGGACCCCTTATTCAGCCGCGAGTGATGGGGCCTCCCCAGGTGCCCCCTGCCCCGCCTCAGTATGTGCCAATACCCCCGGGTCATTATAACAACCCGCCGGAGAACATGGTCGCTGCGGCAGCACGGCTGGCGGCCCTACCAGTTGACGGTGACTCTCCGACGGCTATCGAGACCCGCCGGGTCAGGGAACTCCTTCAAACAGCGCTGGCGCAGCAAGAGGCATACTCCTACAGCCGGGACAGGATCCACTCGACCCCTCGTCCAGGCCAGAGCCCGAGTTACAGCCGGCACATGGTCTCAGCAACCGGCTCAAGTAATGTCCGACGCCATGACCCGCCCCCTGGCCATGGCCCGTTTCCTAATGGAGCCTTTTACGCAGCAGGCCAAGCACGGCAAGAGGCGGAGCAGGCGCCTCAATTGACGGCTTACCAGACCCCCCCGGCGTATCCAACGACGTCCGTTGATGTGGGAATTTCTACCAGGACCGGGGGTGTCCCTTGTTTGGTACCAGCCATCCGTAATGAACGTCTACCTAAGGACTTCAAGGGCCCTAGGAAGGTGCCTAACTATACAGCGGACTTACAGCCTGCAGCCTGGATTGAGAGTTATGAGATGGCCATGGAATTGCTGGAAGTCAGTGAGGCGGCCATGGCCAAATATTTCACCATGATGTTAGATGGAACTGCCCGCACGTGGTTGAAAGGGTTACCGCCGAACTCCATTGGGTCTTGGGCTGAGCTGAAAGCCCGGTTCATTCAAAACTTCAAAGATACCTGCAGGCAATCTATGTCAATTGTGGATTTGACTAACTGTAAGCAGCAGGAGGGTGAGTCCACGACCCATTGGGTTCGTCGGGTCAAGGAGATCATACATTCATCAGATAAGATGGATGCCGGCTCTGCAGTCTTAATGTTGGAACAAAACTGTCGCTTTGTGCCCCTTAAGATGAAGCTCGGGCGGCTCAGCGCGACTGCACCGATATGGGTACCCTAATGGCGGCTCTTGTCAAGTACGCCGATTCCGATGGTACCAAGGATCCCCCTTCAGACGATGAAAGGGCAGCGAAGGGAAAGAAGAATGGCAGCGGCAAGGGTCCTCAGTTTAACCCGGGGAACCAAGGAGGAGGCAAGCGTAAGGCCGATGGCAGCCTAGAGTTTGTAGCCAACACCAACTCTCAAAGTAATAACCAGCGACGCAAGGGGAGGCCCCCTCCCCGAGGCGGCGGGTCAGGACCTTCTCTGGAGCAGCTGTTGAATGAACCTTGTCCGAGACATGGCTCTAGAGAGAAGCCAACGACTCATCTGTGGAAGGATTGTGCTATCATGAAGGCCTTTAAAAGCTACAATGGTCCAGGTGGCGGCTCAGGCGGCGGCTTTCATGGCCCGGGCGGCGGCTCAAATTCCGGTCCTCAGAACGGTCAAGGGGGCTTTAATCAACAGTCTGGTCTGGGTCATCAACAGCAGCATGGGGGTTATCGGACCAACCCGAAGCAGCTTAGCGGTGGACAGTATCACGTGTTCACCACTAGTTTGTGCAAACGAGACGAGAAGCTTCACAAGAGGGCTGTTAATGCTGTTGAGCCGGCGGTTACACGCTACTTGCGGTGGTCTGAGCAGCCTATATTGTGGAGTAGGGAGGATCACCCTCCCCGGGTGGATAACCCGGGCCACCTGGCCTTAGTAGTGGCTCCTCAGGTGGGAGGCTATAAGTTCACAAAGGTATTCATGGATGGAGGCAGCAGCATCAATATCCTCTATTATGAGACTTTTCGCCGTATGGGATTGGTTGATAAGAACCTCAGCCAGTCAAACACCATCTTCCATGGTGTGGTACCCGGTAAGTCGGCTTATCCAGTCGGCAAGATCGAATTGGAAGTGGCTTTTGGTGATGAGAACAACTACAGAGTGGAGAAGTTGACCTTTGAGGTGGTCAAGATAAGAAGTCTGTACCATGCTATATTTGGACGACCGGCTTACGCCAAGTTCATGGCACGGCCGTGTTATGTGTACTTACAGCTCAAGATGCCGGGTCACAATGGGACCATTACGGTTCACGGCAGCCGGAAGGTGGCTCTGGAGTGTGAGGAAGGTGATGCAGCTTATGCAGAGTCTGTTTGCGCCACAGAGGAGTTGAAGTTTTATAAAGACAATGTTGACCCAACAGATATGACCTCTCTGAAAAAGCCAACCACGGAGAATGAACCAGTGATGAAATTTAAATCAGCTGATGAGACTAAACTTGTTGATTTTGTTCCAGGTGACTCGTCTCAGCAGTTTAGCATCAGTGCAAATCTGGACCCGAAATAGGAAAGCGCGCTCATCGAGTTCATCCGTGAGAATAGGGACATCTTCGCGTGGAAACCTTCTGACATGCCAGGTGTACCTAGAGAACTCGCTGAGCACACTCTCAATGTTGATCCAAAATTTAAGCCGGTCAGACAGTTCCTTCGACGGTTTAACGAAGAGAGGCGGAAAGCTATTGGTGAAGAAGTGGCCCGGCTCTTGGCGGCCGGGTTCATTGTTGAGGTTTTTCACCCGGAGTGGTTGGCTAACCCGGAGTGGTTGGCTAACCCGGTGCTCGTACTCAAGAAGAATGGCACCTGGCGGATGTGTGTGGACTACACGGACTTGAACAAGGCGTGTCCGGCTGATCCTTTTGCTCTCCCCCGTATTGATCAAATCATTGATGCTACGACAGGTTGTGCACGCTTAAGTTTCTTGGATGCCTATTCCGGGTATCATCAGATTAAGATGACAGTTAAGGACCAGGAGAAGACGGCGTTCATCACTCCCTTTGGAGCCTTCTGCTATGTGTCTATGCCCTTTGGACTCAAGTGTGCATAGGCGACTTACCAGCGTTGTGTACAGAATTGTCTTCATAAACAGATCGGGCGCAATGTTCACGCTTACGTGGATGATATTGTGGTTAAATCCATCAAGGAGGAAACCCTGATAGATGACTTAAGGGAAACCTTCGATAATCTCCGGGTCTACAACATGATGCTTAACCCGGCCAAGTGTGTTTTTGGTGTTCCTGCAGGCAAACTATTGGGTTTCTTGGTTTCTGACAGAGGCATTGAGGCTAACCCGGAGAAGATCAAGGCTATCACCTCCCTGGCTAAGCCGGCATGTAAAAATGATGTTCAGCGTTTGGCGGGTCGCATCGCTGCTTTAAGCCGGTTTATAAGCCGTTTGGGTGAGAAAGCTATGCCCTTATATCAGTTGATGAAGAAAACTGATAACTTTATCTGGAATGATGCAGCTGATACCGCTTTTGAGGATTTGAAAAAGCAATTGGCAGAGCCCCCCGTCCTTGCGGCTCCGGTTGATAAGGAGCCCTTGCTACTATATGTAGCGGCAAATGCACGAGCCGTCAGCGTGGCTATTGTAGTGGAGCGCAAGGAGGCGGGTAAGGAGCATCCGGTTCAGCGGCCGGTTTATTATGTCAGCGAGGTGCTCATTGAGTCCAAGCAGCGGTACCCGCATTGGCAGAAGCTCATATACGGTGTGTTCATGGCAAGCCGGAAGCTCAAACATTATTTTCAGGGTCATCCCATCACTGTGGTCAGTTCTGCCACCCTTGGTGATATTATCCAGAACAGAGAGGCTATAGGGAGAATTGCTAAGTGGGCTATAGAGTTTGGACCCCATGGCCTCAAATATGTGCCACACACTGCTGTTAAATCTCAGGCTTTGGTGGATTTCATCAATGATTGGACAGAGTCTCAAGTGCCTGAGCAAAAGCCGGATAACACTTATTGGACTATCCACTTCGATGGGTCCAGACAGTTGGAGGGCTCGGGGGCTAGTGTTGTATTGGCTTCCCCTAAAGGTGACAAGTTCCATTATGTGCTACGTTTTATGTTTCCTTGCACTAACAATGCGGCTGAATACGAAGCTTTGCTCCACGGTCTTCGGGTGGCTAAGGAGATGAGCTTAATATACTTGGCCCTTTGCGGTCTGGGGGCTTGATATGGTTGGGCCTTTTAAACGGTCCAAGGATAAGAAGACCCACCTCTTGGTGGCTGTTGACAAATTCACGAAGTGGGTGGAGGCTGAGCCTGTTAGCAAGTGCGATGCGGCTACGACGGTTCAATTTATGAAAAAGGTGATTTTTTGCTTCGGCTTTCCGCACAGCATCATAACTGACAACGGCACCAATCTGTCCAAGGGTGCTATGGAAGAGTTTTGTCAACGAGAGCATATCCGACTTGATGTTTCCTCAGTGGCTCACCCCCAATCCAATGGTCAAGCTGAGAGAGCTAACCAGGAGATTCTGAAGGGCATCAAGCCCCGGCTTTTGGTCCCTTTGCAACGGACGCCGGGTTGTTGGGTGGAGGAGTTGCCCTCCGTCTTATGGAGCATCAAAACTACTCCTAACAGGTCTATAGGCTTCACGCCTTTCTTCATGGTTTATGGAGCAGAAGCAGTCCTCCCCAGCGACATCCATCACGATTCACCTCGTGTGGCGGCTTATGTTGAGACAGATAATGAACAGGCGCGCCAAGATGCTCTGGACTTGTTGGACGAACAGCGTGATGTGGCAGCAGCCCATTCAGCGATTTACCAACAAGACCTGCGCCGTTATCATAGTCGCCGGGTCAAATCCCGGGTCTTCCAGGAAGGCGACCTTGTGCTCCGGCTCATCCAGGATCAAACAGATGTACACAAGTTATCCCCACCATGGGAAGGGCCCTTTGTGGTTAGTAAGAACTTGCACAACGGGTCATATTACCTCATTGATATTCGGGAACATAAAGATTCACGTAAATCTGAGGAGGAGACCCGTCGGCCATGGAATATAGCTCAGCTTCGGCCTTACTACACTTGAGCTACCGGTTCTCGTGGTGTACATATTTATCTCAGACATGTATATATTATGATAAGCAATAAAGCAGGACCTCTGTCCTTTTTTCTCCTCCAGTTATGCGTGTGTTATTCTTACATGCTGATTTGTGGAGGATCCGGCTTATGATCGTATCTGAGTCTAGCCGTACGTAGTAAGGTCACTTGGGGGCTTCCTGTTCAAACATGGGTTGTATTCGAACCAAAGAGAACATAGCTGTCGTTACCCACTTGATTGGCAAAGTGCCGAGCTCGTTGGGACGTTAACTTTGATCATATTTGAATCACAGTTTAACCCCTCTGAGAACCGACGTGGATCGTATTCGAATCAGCATCGTTAAACAATTTTAAGAATCACTTGGGGGCTTCCTGTTCAAACATGGGTCGTATTCGAACCCAAGAGAACATAGCTGTCGGTACCCTCTTGATTGGCATCGCCACACCCATTGGGGGCTATATGATCGTATCCGAATCTTGGCTTAACCCCTTTTGGGCCGGGTCTCTGGTCGTATCCGAACTGGAAGCCCCTAAGTTCTGATTTATCACAAGTTTACTCTGATTATGACAAAGTGTGCATGGCCGGGTTTCACCTGCCGGTTTAATTTTGAGTTTATCTTGTTAATTGAGCATCATGGATGTCATCAAGGCAAGTCAATTAGAGTTAAGATACCAACCGTGCTACCCGGGTTATTTAATCCGGAAGTATGCTTACAGACCGTTAAGTGTGTTATCACGGCTATGTTCAGAGTATAACTAAGGACCAGCCTTTTTTATTCATATTCCGGGTTATCCATCTCAGACACCTGGGTCTCAGGGTGGTAAGCCGCCTTGAGACTTGTGATTTGCCTTTCTATACAGATACTTAAAGGCACCTTTTAAGGTTGAGAAGGACAAAGGGATAACTATGACCCGGAGGAACATTAAAAAGATAATTTCAAGGGATTTCAGCATTCATTACGTGCACGATGGCACGGCAGAGATAAATTGTCGCACCTAGTCTATTACAGAATTCCTCAAGTCTCAAGGTTGGAGTGTTGTTTGGTGAACCGCCAGCCGCTTTATGATGCCTGCTGGGTTGAAGTCCCCGGCTCGTCTTCTGCTCCGGTTGATCCCAAGACCTCGAAGGTTGACAATTTCCAGTCGATGCCGCGGAGAGCTTCGAACTGGGCTTCTTCGTCGATTAACCCGGCCAGGTTAATCTCCGGGGCGAAGGTGTGCTGGCGAGCCGGAGGAATCAGATTGAGAGCTTCATAGCGAGGGGTTGGAATCCTCTGATTCTCCGTGTTATATCCCGGCTGATACTTGGTTAAGTCGGTGTCGTTCCCGATGATGGTGGCCACCGGGCGTACAGCCTTCACACACGCCGCGAAATCCTTCTGGTCGAACGCTGAGCCGTCTTCCTTCAGGCTGGGGTAACCCAGGGCGATGTCTGCCGGGTCTAGCTCCGGCAAGAATGCTTTGGCCCGGCTCTCGCGGATGCTCGTCATAGCTCCTGGATCCGCTGCGGCAGAACTGCGAGCCGGCGCAGGACTTCGGCCAGATGAGTTGGCACCTCATTGGATAGGGCCACCACAGCTAAGGCCCGCTGTGATCCGGTGTAGAGCTGTTCCACTAGGGTGTACACGGCCTTTAACTTGGTGACCACGCTCTGGTTCAGGTTGGCGCTTCTGGAACCTGTTTAACAACATCAGATGACCCGGTGACAAGGATGAATCAGGAAATGTAAACATTCTAACATGGATGAAAACCGGTGAGGCGACTTACCGAAGATGGCGGCTACCATTTGGGACACTTGGTGCTTTAGGCTGGAGAGCTCGGCGGTTTTTTCAGAGAGCGCCTTCTCCGCCTGTTCCGCCCGGGTTACCAGTGCGGCTTTCTCCTCAGCCCAGGCCTTCCGCTCAGCATCAAATTCGGTCTTCAGCTTCTCTTGAGCGGCGATGCTAGAGACAAACTTGGCGTTTGCCTTCCGGGTCTCCATCTCTTGAGTCTTTAGCCGGCTCTTGAGATCCGCAAGATCCGACTCTAATTTCTTGCCAACAGCCTGCATATATTTCCGGGTTATTAACAGTCATTTTATAAGTCCCAAGCGCTTTCCAAGCAAAGACACTTGGCACTTGGGGGCTAATGCGTATTGAACGTATCTATCTACGTACTGCCGGCTTAATTGAGTAAGCCGGGGCCTAAGTCTACACCATATTCAAGTATAAGTTGTCGACTTGGGGGCTAGCATGACAAGGGTCACTATGCAGAAAGTAAGAAAACAGCAGAAGGATACCTCAGATTTTTGTTGGATCTGGTTGACCATGGCGATCTCGGCGTCCCGGCTCTTGTGAACTTGGTTGATGTAGCCAGAGACGAGCTCTCCAACGCTCAAGTCGGTGTAGCTGGAGAGGTCCAGATTCACCCGGTGGGGCTGCAGCAACTCCCCCTTCGCGGAGCATTTGGCTAGCACGGTCGGCCGCCCCGGCTCAACATACTCCGTCCGGGTAATTACCACGTCCGGGTCGTCAGTTGGTGGGGCTGAGCCGGAGGCCTCCGGGTTAACCGATGCTTCGTACGTTGTCTTGGTAGTCGGGGCAGGGGTTTCAGGCGCCGTGTCCATTGGAATGGTGGCTTCAGGGGCGGAGGCAGCTGGCGGCTCTTGAGCCGTCGCCTCCGGCTCAGGCAAGTCCGGCACTCCGGCTGACCTGGTCTTCTTTGCACTTTTGGTGAGCTTTGCCTGGGCACTGAAAAGGCAGAAGTGTCAGGCACACAAGGAATAAGTACAGACAAATAATGTAAGGAGATTGTTATTACCCGGGTGCAGTCTTGAAAGCCGGCAGACTTGACTGCATGGAGTCACCCGAAGAGGGGGAGGTCTCCTGATAATTGGAGTCAGAAGAGTTGAGTGGCTGACGGATGACACCCGCCAACAGATGAAAAGGGTACAGGTGAGAAAAAACCTCAGTGCGACGCTTCCTTGTTGCGTCGGGTAACCCGGCGGAGAGGTCGGTGTCCTTGCGGGCCCGGGTGTGACGCCGGCTTTCGTGAACCTGCTGCTTCAAAAGAAATTGAGGGTCTTGATGAGCTAATGGATGAGAAAAGCTTACTTTCCGGGTTACTCTTCGGACTTTCAGCTGTGGCAAAGGCTCCGAGTCGGAGGAAAGTGATGTTACCTCTTCAACCACCGGGTTACTGGCGCCGGTGTCATCCTGTCAATAAGCAAAATGTTGATAAGGCGGATAGAAACAAACAACAAATATGGCAAGAGTTTAAAGGTTTAAGGGTTACCTCTGACTCAGAGCTGTCGCTTAATTGCAGTAGCTCCGAAGCAGTGGGTCTGCTTCCCTTTTTGCGAGGGGCAGCTTTCTTGGCGGCTTTCTTCGCCTTCCTGGCCTTCTTGGCCGCCTCATGGTCATACTTGACCCGCCAGAATTTATCATCAGCCTGAGAAATACAGTAATGAATTCTTAAAATGGTTCAGAGCAAGGTGACATGCAAAAGAAGTTGAAAGGTTAAAGTCAGCGGCTTACCGCTGGGGCTGGATTGGTCTTGCAGAACGGGGCTAGCCCGGTTCTTCCACAGTCTGCCAGGCTCTCGTTTAACAGAGCCTTGGTCTCTTCTTCAGCAACGTCTTCTGGAAGATCATTGCGACTGTGCCTCTGCGGGTCATCCTTTCGCCCGGTGTACTCACACATTAAGCCGGGGCGGCGGCTCAATGGGATCACCAGCCATGAGATCCAGACCCGGACCAGGTCTATTCCATTCAGACCGTTGCCTAGTAGGGCCTTGATCTTATTGATCGTTGGAAGCAGAGGCTGGCGTTCCGCGGCAGTCAGTTTGTCGGATAGCGGATGAGTCGGCTCTAGGCGTGTTGGGCGAAAGCCGGGCAGCGGGTTCTCGTCAGCCGGGGACGTGTCTTGGCAGTAGAACCAAGTCATATTCCAGTCCTTGGGGTGGCTTGGCGGCTCTGCGTAAGGGAATAGACAGTCCCTGCGCCGTTGGATGGAGATGCCGCCTAATTCCAGACTTGGCCCGTTCGCACACTCGTTTTGGCGGTTTAAGTAGAACAGTTCTCTGAACAGCAGCAAACTGGGCTCCTCTCCAAGGTATACTTCGCAAAAGACTTGGAAGTTGCAGATGTTGGATACGGAATTGGGTCCTATATCCTGAGGCCGAAGGTCAAAGAAGTTGAGCACGTCCCGGAAGAATTTTGAGCCGGGCGGTGCGAAGCCCCGGCTCATATGGTCCGCAAAAATCACTACCTCCCCGTCCCTCGGCTGTGGTCTTTCTTCGGATGGATCAGGGGCACGGTAGGACATCACTTCCTTCTTGGGCAGATATCCGGACTTAACGAAGTTGGCCAGGGTATCGTCCGTAACGTTGGATCTCATCCAGTTGCAAGTGATGGGAGCCTTGGGAGGCATGGTGAAGGTTGGTGGTCTATGGTAAAGAGAAAAGTGTCCGGGTTAATTGTAAGCCGGAGATTATCATTCAAACTACAATGGCGGCTTATGAAGGGGACTCATGATATCTATTCAGATACGGTGGGTTATCTAAGCAGTAGGGGCATTCAGAATAAGTTGGTCATCTACGGCTTACCGCAGTTAATCTGGAGGATTCTACAGAGCATGGTTCTCTTTAAACCGGAAAGTTCTACGGCGTGTGTTTTCTTTAAGTCGGAAATATAAGCCGCCAAGATTCAAAAGCTACAGTTTTTACTATGTGTGGTAAAACAGATTTCACATATTGCAGTAACTTTTTCGGATCAAAATGGTCGGGCGAAATGAAAATTTTCTAGACCTAAAAAACAGAGGCAGGAGAAGTTCTTGAGGTGGAACGTGGTTCTTATGCAGTAAAAAGAGGGTTTTTTGCAGGTGAAATGGATCTCAAACATCTACCGCAGTGGTTCTACAAAGAGTTAAGATCAACAGGGGCAGTGACTACCGGAGCTACCGAAACTTGTGGCTTTGGTGACGAACATGAAGAACACAGACGAACTCTACCACAGATCTATTCTAGTAAGGCAGAGGAGACTCACCGGAGTTGGGGAAGAGCGAAAGTCGCCGCCGTTATCTGGTCCGAGTCAGGGTGATGCAGCGGCCGGGTTGATGAAGGTCAAGGGCGCGACGGCGGCGGCAGTGGCAGAGCTCGGGCAGAAGAGCGACGGCGCGAGGAGGAAGAAGGAGAGCGTGAGAAGAAAGCGTTGGGCCGGCCTATTTATAAGGCAGAGTCATAAGTGGGCGCGAGATTCAAGGAGACCACGGCATGGTTATCTCCCCCTCACGGCGCCTCGATTTTCGGAATGACAGTACAAGCAAAGATCCGTTGCGGATCTGGCGGAGTAAAAAAGGACTTAATGGAGGATGACGTCACGGCGGATTATCCGGAGTCCAGAGGATGACGTCACTCCGGGTTATGGCCTTCACATGAATGGTAAGCCGGAGATTTTCTCTGTCGGCAGAGTTGAAGATTGACACGAGCCGGCTCAAGTCAATCTGGGGCCTAATGTTGAGGATATAGACCTTGGAGTCACCCGCCAGGAGGGCTGGGTTACTCTAAGGGTCATTGCCAGAAGCCCGGAGTTAAGTTCTAAGATGATGGGCCAGAGATGGGCTGAGACCCGGATATGGCTTAAAGCCCGTAGTTACTATCATTGTTATAGTAGACTTGTAGTGTAAGGCAAGTATTGTTTAGAGTCCGAGCCGGACGCTCTTATGAGCCGGCCGGGTCTCTAAGGGCTGCTGGGCGTCAGCCTCCCTATATAAAGGGAGGACCCGACAGCAGTTTAAGGGCGACAACAATCTCATCGAAAGCCGGGCATAGCTGTTTTGCTCCCTGGCGATCGTAACCCTAATCAATAACACCTCAAACTGGACGTAGGCTTTTACCTTCACCGTAAGGGGCCGAACCAGTATAAATCCTCGTGTTCCTTGTCCCGCATAACCCCTTCAAGCTTCCTAGTAGCGATGGCACCACGACTAAGTCCTAGCTCGAGGACATCTGCCGTGACAATTCCACGACAGATACCGATGTTTTCCGTAAATTTAGCACTAAATATGGACTTGACTCTGAGATAGTAGCTTCTTTTTGTGAATCTTTTGCTGCTCACGTTGATGTCCTTAAGGAGAAGTGGTTTAAATATAATCCTCCCACAAAAGTAAAAGTAGTTGCACCTACTAAAGTTGAAGAAAAGACTATCACTTATAACAATCATGTTGTTCCTACTGCTTATTTTGAGAAACCACCTTTTCCTGTTAGGATAAAGTATCATGCTAAAGCTTCAACTGTGGTTCGTAAAAGCAATATCAGAACCTATACACCTCCTGAGCAAGTTAAAGTTGAACCTAATATTGCTATTGTTAAAGATCTCTTGGCTGATAATATTGATGGGCATGTTATTTATTTCTATGATGAGACTGCTAGAATTGCTAAACCTAGTGCTAAAGATAAACATAGACCTGTGGTAGGCATGCCTGTTATTTCTGTTAAAATAGGAGATCATTGTTATCATGGCTTATGTGACATGGGTGCTAGTGCTAGTGAAATACCTATTGACTTATGCAAAGAAATTATGCATGGTATTGCACCTACTGAGTTAGAAGAAATTGATATCACAATTAAGCTTGCCAATAGAGATACTATATCACCAATTGGAATTGTTAGAGATGTTGAAGTCTTGTGTGGGAAAACTAAATATCCTGCTGATTTTCTTGTTCTTGGTTCCCCACAAGGTAGCTTTTGTCCCATTATATTTGGTAGACCCTTCTTAAACACTGTTAATGCTAAGATAGACTGCGAAAAGGATGTTGTTACTATTGGTTTAGGTGATATATCTCATGAGTTTAACTTTTCTAAATTTTGTAGACAACACCGTGAAGAGGAATTTCCTAGTAAAGATGAAATTATTGGTCTTGCTTCTATTGTCGTACCTCCTAGTGATCCTTTAGAACAATATTTGCTAGACCATGAAAATGATATGTTTATGAATGAAAGAAAGGAAATAGATGAAGTGTTCTTTAAACAGGGACCTATTCTGAAACACAACTTGCCTGTTGAAATCCTAGGGGATCCTCCTCCACCCAAGGGTGATCCCGTGTTTGAGCTTAAACCATTACCCGATACTCTTAAATATGCTTATCTTGATGAAAAGAAGATATATCCTCTTATTATTAGTGCTAACCTTTCAGAGAAGGAGGAAGAAAAATTATTGAAAACTCTGAAGAAGCACCGTGCTGCTATTGGATATACTCTTGATGATCTTAAGGGCATTAGTCCCACTCTATGTCAACACAAAATTTGGAGAAAGCCACCAAACCAGTTATTGATCATCAGCGACGGTTGAATCCTAAGATGAGAGAAGTGGTAAGAAAGGAAATATTAAGGCTCCTTGAGGCAGGTATAATTTATCCCGTTGCTGATAGTCAGTGGGTAAGTCCTGTCCATTGTTGTAAGTGCATCTAGTGCCCCTTAGTGATTTTGGTGTATTGAAGACTTATAGGTTAAGGAACTAATGCGTTTGTGAGTGCACACAGCTCTATAAGTCTATCAGGAGTTTGATAATTACAGAGAAAGTCGACCCCTAAAAATGAAGTTCTTCGACTGAAGACTTTGGATTTCTGAAGACTTTCTGAAGACTTTGAAAGTGAAGAAATTAGTGTGACCTTGAAGACTTGGTATTCATTTGAGGAATATGAAGCGTGAAGACTTTTGTTTTCGTAGTTTCATTTTCTCTTTCTTGAGTCATAGGAAATACCGTACTGTTAAAGGGGGTCGAGGAAATACTAAGGAAAAATTTCCATGTGATGCTCAACTCAAAATCCTACACCTACCAATCCCTTCGAGTGAAGCCATTGGAAATCTCATACAGCTCAGTCATATTCTTCAGTGACAGGGAAGAAGTTCTTCTGGTCTCTGAGGAATTTGTTCTGACTGAGGAGTTAGGAATTCGCCAGTGCGGATTGCCTACACAGTGAGGAACATGATAGCCCTGAGGAATTTGATACTCAAATTTCCGACAGTTGCTGTGCTATGCGCCTGCTGTCCCAAAATATCTACCCACCTAATAGTCATATCATTGAAGGGCATTTATGTCTTATCATGCGGGCTGCTCCCTAGGCTATAAATAGCTGCCCCCTACAACCACTAGCTGGTTGGCTGCTCCGAAAGAAACTGACACTTGTCATTTGAGAGCGTCCCATCCTCCGAGGACTTTGAGCGAAAATCATCAAGTGAGGAAAAACCCCAAACCCAAACACCTACAAACCCAAAGTGATTGAGCATCACTGAAGAGATTGATCCTGCGTGGATCCGACGCTTGTTACCTTTGAAGACTGTGCTTCTTCCAGACGGTTAGGTGTCATGGTCTAGAGCATCCAAGAGGAAATTGTGGATCGCCGAGTGATCGAGTTTGTGAAGGTTTGGAAGTCACCTGAAGACTTACCACGAGTGATTGGACGAGGTCTGTGTGACCTTAGTTCAAGGAGAATACGGTGAGGACTGTGTGTCCGGGACTGGGTGTCCTCAGGTTTAAATACCTAGACGCTCCAACCAGACATACAACTGAGACAACAGTTGGAACTGGTCTACCAAATCATTGTCTTCACCAACCCAACTGGTTCTATTTCCTCAACTCTTTCATTTCCTCATTCCTGTGTTGTTCAATAGGTCATATCTGTGTTTGAAGACTTTGACTGAAGACTTTCTCAATTTCCTCAGTTCAATTTCCTCAGTTTGTTTGTCTTCATCCTGTGTTATCCCGTGTTTACGGTTGTAACATCCCAAATTTTCAATTTGGAAGGTTATACATTAGATCATCATTGCATATCATATTTTATTGCATTCTGACAAATCCTCGAAAAAATCCTAAGCAACTCAAGGACCCTTGGAGAGAGTTGGGGATTTTCATGGTTTTCATATTTGATTTTTATCAAATAATGAAACGAGGATTTTGGTTTTAATTATTTTTCTCCCCGAAAAGATTTCGTATTAAAATAAATGAGAGGAGAAAATATGACTTCTCCAAAATAATTGAAATATTGGAGGAAAAATATTAAAATCAAATATTGGATTTTATTCGGGTTTTATTTGCAATTTTAATTGCATTAGAAAAATTGCATGTTTTCAAAACTGCATTTTTGGGCCAAGAAAATGTTCATCTTGTTCTAATTATTTTAATTAGACGGTGAAAATTTGTTTTAGCATTTTTGAATTTTTATTTATTTTTCTATGATTTTTTTAGATTCGGTGAAATTATTTTAAAAAAAAGTCGCCCGAGCGCCGACTGGGCCGAAGCCCAGCCGACGGCCCAGCTTCCCCGCGCGGCCCAGCCGCTGTCGTCTCCCACCAGGAGTCGGACGCCGCCGCCGCCCGTGTCCCGCTAGGACACCGCCGCCGCCTTGCCCCCTCCCCCCACGGCACCCCTCCCCTCCTATAAGTACCCCACCCCGCCCCCTCTCCCTCACCCCGTTCCCCGACCCGACGCTACCCGCCGGAGCTCGAAGCCGCCGCCGCCGAGAGGAGCCGAAGCCGCCGCCGTCCGGAGCCCGTATGCCGCCGCCCTCGTCGCCCCTCGCCGCCCCCGACGACCTCGCAGCCCCGCCGCCCCTCGCCGCACCTCGCCCGACCCACTGGAGCCCGTCCCGAGCCTCGCCGGAGGTTAGCCGGAGCCGCCGCCGTTCGCCGTCCGTTTTTTTTAAAACCGCCTCGGTTTTTTCTTGAAACCCTAGATTTTTTTAAAAATAGATCGGTTTATTTTTCTTCTTCGGTTTAATTAATTAGTGAACGTCCACCGATCCGTTCGTTTTAACGAACGTGTTCGTCGGTTAGTCGCTGTTAACGAACGTCCATTTGCTTAACTGTTCGTCAGTTTTCTTTTTCGTCGGATTTTCCGCGATTATTCCAGATCGCGATTTCTGATCAGATTTTCGTTTTAGTTTATCCTTTCGCTCGTTTATCGGAATCAGGCGATTCAAGCGCCTAGAGTTTCGTCTCAAAATTTTCTTTCCGTTTAACCTACTCAAACAAGTTTTTGCTACTGTAAAATTTGACTTAGATCCAGATTAGTAAACGAAGCCTGTTTCTCTCGCCGTTTGACTTTCGTTGCTTCGTTCGATTTGATTCTTTTTGCAAACCGGAGTTCTTAAGTTGAACTTTCTGGTTAGATCTTTTATTTGAGTTTTACCTGTGCATTTGATGAGTGCTTATTGTATGCTTGTTTGTTTGCGATAGAGTACCCGGAGTGCGCCGCTTGCTACTTCGAATCTCTAAGTTTCACGGATCATCAGCAAGGCAAGTAACACTTTGATCATACCTTTTTACTACCCAGTTTTATTGCATTAGACCAACCCTCAAACATTGCATGGTTAGGATCTAATGAAATTGTGGGTATTGGGATGTAGTTGAGGTAGTACCTATTACCTGTTTATTATCAATCCCTTGGGAGTTACTTCTACGTTTGCTTATATCGCTATGCTATGCTAGTAGACGTGGATTGGGTTTGAGAGATATTCACGACAGATGTGAGATTGTTAATTAATGGTTTACTTAAGGTGGCAACTAAAACTCACATCTGGGTGGATTGAGGCACCTGGAGAACCCAGTGTTGCCTGTTTTTCTAAGGACCGCCACCCAGGCTCAAAGGGATCATAAGATTATTCATGCTAGAAACTTCCGTGTGCAGCCACAAGCTATTATGGGCTCTAGCATAGTTGAGTAGGTTACATGATCTCTTGAAGAGGTGGGCTAGCAGATGTAGGGGAAAGTAGGTGTAACTGTCCACCCGGAGTAAAGAGTTATTGTTTCTGAAAGACCGTGTCTCGGTCATCCGTTTCTCAAACATCATGTAGTGCGAGAATCAAGCGGAGGCGATCGAGTCTTGTGGGGAAAAGTGCGTAAACCTCTGCAGAGTGTACAAACTAATCATGGTTAGCCGTGTCCCTGGTTATGGACATCTTGAGTATCTAGTACTTGGATTATCATGTGAATCTCATCACCATGTTACTTTAATTAATTTTGTTGGGTTAACGATGATACTTAATTGGGATTGAGAATGTTGTCAACCATTCTCAATGTTTAACAACCACCATGATAGTTAAATAAAATTTATTCCTTTGCAGTAGGGAAAAATTGGCTTTTTTGCAAAACAATAACCATAGAGCTTACCACCAGCCATATATGCATGTAGAATAGCATTATTATGTTCATTACTCTCTATGTGTTACATTGCCAGCATATTCCATGTGCTGACCCGTTTTCGGGCTGCAACATTTTATGTTGCAGACTTTTCAGACGACGAGTAAGGTGCCTTAGGTCGTGGTCTTATACTCAGTGATGCCGTTGGAGTTGATGGACTCACTATTCTTCCAAGTCTTCCGCTGTTATCGTATTAGATGGCCCTAAGCCATATTTATCATACTTATTTCTCTTTTGAGATACTCGATGTAATAAGTGTGTGATTGCTACTCTGTTATAAATCCTCCATTTGTACTGTGCGTGTCAGCATTACTGATCCAGGGATGACACTAAAGCAAAGAGCACAGACTGTTTGGGGTCTGGTCGCTACAACGGTTTCAGTACTCTATGCGTGTTTTCATATCATCATGATGACTATGCTTGTGCTCTGCTATGCATACTTGTGAGTACTTATTCCGCTGCAAGTTGTTCTTCGCTAAAGAATTTCCTCACCCACAAATTCCTCAATGAAGAATTTATAAAAATCGCCTATTCACCCCCCTCTAGTCGATATAACGCACTTTCAATTGGTATCAGAGCGAGGTACTCCCTTGTTCTGTGTGATTTTGGTTTAACCACCTGGAGTTTTAGTTATGTCAACCGCATGTATGATCAAGGTCTCTGCTGGGTGTCCTACCTTCGATGGGACGGATTACCCCTACTGGAAGAATAAGATGCGAATGCATCTTGAGGCAATTGATAACGATCTCTGGTATGTTGTGGAAAAAGGTGTTCCCTCTGTCTCACCCTCACTAAACGCTGCCGAGGTGAAGAGATTCAAGCAACTCGATTCTCAAGCGAAGAATATCATATGTGGCCATCTGAGCAAAGGATAGTACGGAAGAGTGAGTGCTTTGGAAACTGCTAAGCTTATCTGGGATAGGCTGTCCAAAGTAAATGAAGGAGTCTCAACACAGCGTGACTCTCGAGTTGATGTTCTTCGCAATCTCTTCAACCGCTTCAAAAGACTCAACAATGAGAATGTTCAACAAACCTTCGATCGCCTCACTGACATCTCAAATGAGCTTCAAGCACTTGGTGCCACTGACATCACCGACCACGAAGTGGTGAGGAAACTGCTAAGATCGCTTGATTCCTCATTTGATACTCTGGCCTTGATGATACAAGAGCGTGCTGATTACAAGTCACTTGATCCTGCTGATATCCTCGAAAGGCTAAACACTCATGAGTTCCAGCTTGCTGAAAAGAGAGATCTCTATGGTTCGAGCTATGACAGATCACGTGCACTGAAGGCCAAGGCAGTTTCTGAATCTGAAGATGAAGACTCTGAAAGCAGTCTTGGTGATCCTGAAGAACTGAGCCATGATCTAGCACTGCTTGTGAAGAAATTCCAGAAGCTCTCAAGACGTGGATGCTTTGGAAGACCCTCAAGGAGCAATGATTCCTCATCCAGTGACTACAAGAAGAGGCTTTGTCACAAATGCAATAAACCAGGACACTGCATTCAAGATTGTCCTCAGTGGGAAAATGAATCAAAGAAGAAGAAATACAAGGATTACAATTATGATGATACGAAGAAAAAGAAGAAATTCTCAAAATCTTCATCATCAAAATCCTCAAAGTCTTCATCTCACAAGAAGAGTAGCTCCAAGAAGGCTGGGGCATTCATTGGCATGGAAATGGACTCTGAGGCTGAATCTGAAGAAAATGAGGAAGAGGAGGCATCTGAGGATTCCGAATCCGGTGTGGCGAGCCTAGCCCTCGCTACTGCATTCGTCAGCAAGTCTATCTTCAACTCTGAAGAAAATGACCTCACCAACAAGGCTGATGAAGGCAATGATGACTACGCTCCCACCTATTGCTTCATGGCAAAGGGTGCCAAGGTACTCTAATATACCTCCTCTGAATCAAGTGAGAATGAATCTGATGAAATCTCAAGCCCAGCTACTCTAAACTTGCTAAGATTGATGTGAAACAACAAAAGGCTTTTGAAAAGGTTCAAAACATGCTAGACAAAAGTGATGATATGTTGGGTGAAGAAATGGATCGCACTAAAACCTTGACTGAAAATCTTCAGAGACTTCAGACTAGGTTTGACAACCTTCAAGGTCATCATAACACTCTCTTATCTGATCATGAGAAGCTTTCTTATGAATTTCTTCAAAGAAAGAAAGATCTTGAAAAGCTAAGAGTGAGTTATGAAGATCTTCAGAAGGAGCGCGATTCATTACTTGCTCCACAAATCAGCGCTTCTCAGGAAGAATTTGTTCCTCCATGTTTGAAATGCATTGAACGTGAATCTGCTAATTCTTCACCTGAATGTTCAAATGCTTCTAATGCTACAAGTTCTTCAACAGTCTCTGCTATCACTAATTCCTCATCTGAGGACATTGCTAGTGTCAGTGATGATGTAGGGCTGAAGGAATTGTACATGACAGGCATGTACAAAAGCCTCAAAGGGCATCAGACTCTTTGTGATGTGCTTAAAAAGCAGATTCTGAATAGGAACCCTAGGAAAGAGGGTATTGCCTTTGAGAGGAAACTCAATGCTGATGGTACTTATTGGAAGCCTGTACCCTAAAACCTCATGGGTTGCTGCAAAGGGACCTCTAGTAGATCCATCTAATCTATCTGGCTTTACATGTGAATTCATTCTTCTGATGAGTCATTTGACTCCAACTATAAACTGTTCAAAAATGAGAATGGTGAAGTATTTGCTAGATATGTTGGCACTAACTGCAGGAATGGTTCCCCTATGAAGAGAATATGGGTTCCCAAAAGATGCGTTGAAAGTCTTCAGGTGAATGTCCTCATGACACCACCTGTGAAGAATAGGAACCCCAGATCAAACTCTTCATATGGATCCAAGTCCTCATACGGACCAAATTCCTCACGTGGATCATATTCCTCAAAAGGATCAAAGTCCTCATATGATTATCGTCGTGCTAACACCTCTGTTTCGCAGGGAAGAGCTAAGGGCTATGAATATGAGCATTATTCTTTTAACCATTATGTTCATAAGTCCTCGAAGAATTTCTCTGCTTATTCATATGCTTACCCTAACTCCTCTTATGTGAAACGAAATGGACTGGCTTCTATGCCACCTTTCTCGTATGGAGCTCGCAGAGTGATGAATTCTTTGCCACCCCTTCAGATGTGGGTGGTGAACAAAAAGAACTAATTTCTTCTGCAGGGTCAGGTCTCCAGACGTGCGTAAACGTCTGAAGAATTTGCTGGAGACCTGAAATTGCGTGAAAGGACGCAGGCTAATCATGAAGAAATGAACTTACATTTTTCACGTCCTCATACTGCTTTATCTGTTCCATTCCTTGATGAAATTGATCTGAGAAATTGATGTCATATTCTTCACTGGAGAAGTATATGAGTTCGTAAGCTGCACTAATTCATCTGCAGGATGATCAACCCAAAGCCAATGAGTGGGTCCTCGATAGTGGATGTACAAATCACATGACTGGTGACAAGAATCTATTGATTGATGCTCCCATATCTCCATCGCATCTGAAGCTTATCATCTTCGCTGACAAAGGCAAAAGTCAGGTATTGGGTCTAGGTAAGGTTGTGATCTCAAAGGATCGACACATGGACAAAGTAATGCTTGTCGAGTCCTTAGGATACAACCTCATGTCTGTCTCAATGCTTTGTGATATTGATATGGTTGTTGTGTTTGGCAAGTATCATTGTGTTGTGATCATGGAAGCTGACAATTCCAAAGTCTTCGAAGACTTTAGGAGAGGAGACTTGTACATTGTTGATTTCTCTACAGGACCACAACCAGCCGTATGTCTACTTGCAAAAGCTTCAGAAGGCTGGCTTTGTCATCGACGACTTGGTCATGCAGGCATGAGGAATTTGCACACGCTTGCGAAGAAGAAGCATGTCATTGGCATTGGGAATGTAAAATTCCTCAAGGATCACTTATGCGGAGCCTGTGAAGCTAGAAAGATGACCAAGGCCAAACATCCAGCGAAGACTATCATGACCACTACTCGACCATTTGAATTGCTTCACATGGATCTTTTTGGTCCTAATCATTATTCTGCAGTTTCAAATTAAGCATCTCAATATGGCTTTGTTATTGTTGATGATTACTCTCGTTACACATGGGTACACATTGTTACTTACAAACATGAAGTGCAGGAAGTCTTCAAACGATTTTCTTCGAGAGCTTCAACCAACTTTGGTGTGAAGATCAAGCACATCAGAAGTGACAATGGAACTAAGTTCAAGAACTCTGGTCTTGATGACTATCTTGATGAATTTGGTATTACTCATGAGTTATCTGCTCCTTATACTCCTCAGCAGAATGGCGTCGTGGAGCGCAAGAACAAGACTCTTGCTGAGATGGCTCGCACTATGCTTGATGAATACAAGACGCCTCGTCGTTTCTGGATTGAGGCAATTGATACTGCATGCCACATCATCAACAGAGTATATCTTCACAAATTCTTCAAGAAGACTGCATATGAACTCCTCACTGATAAGAAACCCAATATCCCACTAAGGTAGATGAAGCATTTCTAGAGCCTGAGTGGATTCAAGCTATGCAAGAAGAATTACATCAGTTCGAGCTCAACAACGTCTGGGAACTGGTCAAACGTCCAGATCCTCGCAAGCACAATATCATTGGCACAAAGTGGATCTACCGCAACAAGCAAGATGAAAATGGTCTTGTGGTGAGGAAGAAGGCACGACTTGTAGCGCAAGGCTACACACAGGTTGAAGGAATTGATTTCGATGAAACTTTTGCACCTGCTGCTAGACTTGAGGCTATTCGCATATTACTTGCTTATGCTAACCATCATGATATCACCTTATATAAAATGGATGTGAAAAGTGCATTCCTCAATGGTAAGCTTGAAGAAGAAGTATATGTTGCTCAACCCCCAGGTTTTGAAGATCCAAAGCATCCTGACAAAGTCTTCAGACTTAATAAGGCCCTCTATGGCCTCAAGCAGGCCCCTCAGGCATGGTACGATACTTTGAAGGAATTCCTCATGAAGAAAGGCTTCACACCCAGTTCACTTGACCCAACTCTTTTCACTAAATCTTATGATGGTGAATTGTTTGTGTGCCAAATATATGTTGATGATATTATCTTTGGCTGTACTGACCAACGTTACAGTGATGAATTTGCCTATATGATGAGTGAAGAATATCAAATGTCTATGATGGGAGAGTTGAAATTCTTCTTAGGTCTTCAAATTCGTCAATAGCGCAATGGCATATTCATATCTCAGGAGAAGTACCTCAAGGATGTACTGAGGAAATTCGGCATGCAAGATTGCAAAGGGGTCAAAATTCCAGTGCCCACAAATGGCCATCTATGCACTGATGAAAATGGTATTGACTTCGATCAAAAGGTATACCGCACCATGATTGGTTCTCTATTGTATTTATGTGCATCTAGGCCAGATATTATGCTTAGTGTTTGCATGTGTGCCCGATTTCAAGCTACACCGAAGGAATCACATCATAAGGCTATGAAACATATTCTTCGATATCTAGCTCACACACCAACACTTGGACTATGGCCCAAGGGCTCGGCTTTTGATCTCATTGGATATTCAGACTCTGACTATGCTGGTGATCATGTGGACCGCAAGTCAACATCTAGCACATGCCATTTCCTCGGACGATCTTTTGTCTGTTGGTCCTTGAGGAAACAGAACTGCATATCAATGTCTACTGCTGAAGCTGAATAAATTGCTGCTGGTTCTTGTTGTGCTCAATTGCTGTGGATGAAGCAAACTCTCAAGGACTACAGCGTCAACATGAAGAATGTGCCTCTCTATTGTGACAATGAGAGTGCCATCAAGATTGCTCATAACCCAGTTCAGCACTCGAAGACCAAGCACATTCAGATTCGTCATCATTTTCTTCGTGATCATGTGTTGAAGGGCGACATTTCTATTGAGCATGTGAAGACTGAAGAACAACTAGCCGATATCTTCACGAAGCCCTTGGATGAGAAGAGATTTAGCAAGTTGCGGTGTGAGCTAAATATCCTAGAATCTTCGAATGTTCTCTGAAAAGGACACTCATCCTAACACTTATGCAAAATTGATGACTTAGATGTGCAACACATGAAGAAAAGTTTTTCTTCAATCAATGAAGACTAACAATCTAAGTGTGAAGAAATTAATGAAGAATTTGATTCTCAGAGCCCTACGACAATTGTACGCGGTGTCTGAAATCATCATTCTTATACGGTGGGTCACGCCACCACCAAAAGTTGAAAATCTTCAATTTGAGTTTTTCCTCAGTTTTGAAATTCCTCAGTTGTTCATGTTCTTCAACTTTGCATTGTCTTCACTGTTTCCGTCGTTTTTCTTCATTGGTTATACATATATATATGAGTTTATGTCCTCTACAACATTCACTTATTGCTAATTCTTCATGTTGTTTTTTTGCTAAGTGAATGTGATCGGACCCTTCCCCTCTATGCTAAACTCAACCCAATCTATTAACAAATTCTTCATGTGCGTTCTATTTGAAACTCGTTCAAAATCTTCACTGTGTCCTTGTCAGCTGAAGAATTTGCAACAGAAATTTTAACTTATCTTATCTAAATTTTCGGCTTTGCCGCTCAAACCGTTCCGCATTCCACGAAACACTTATCTATTCACCCACGATCTCACATGATCTCCACTTCTCAGTACGTGGGTGACACATGTCAAGCGAATGAGGAGGGTCAGGGGCACGTTCGTCCAATTTCTTCGGGCAAACAGTTTTTCACCGTGGCTATAAATACCCCTCCCCTTCCTCACTTCTCTTTTACTCCGCTCGACCTCACGCCAGCTCGAGCTTCTCAAACCCTAGCGCCGCCGCTACTTCATCATCGCCGATGAGGAAGAGCTTCACTGCCTCGACCTCGTCGCCGTCGTACTCGCGCCGGCTGCGGATTTCTTCACTCCGCCGCCGCCGTAGCTGTCTTCCTCAGCCGAGTTAGGGCGTGAAAGATCTGAACTGACGAACTTCACATCTACACCTCTCAGTTCATCGCGTTCTTCATCCAGGGTAATTAAAAGTTACTTTTACTACCCTCTTTGATTCGACTAATTTCTACAAAATCTTCAAAGGTGTTTATTCTTCAAATTCTTCACGCACTAAACACCTCACATGTCATCTGTTCTTGATTCATTTCTCTAAGCTATATTTTTCTTCAAGATTCCTCAGTTGTGTGGATTTTTTGATCATACAACTCTGGAACCTAAGACAAAGAACGCTTAGTGAAATTCTTCAGGACTCATCTGGTCAAATTCCTCAAACTTGTTCTTTTTGAAAAACCTTCTGAGAACGCATATGACCTCTCCAAATTCCTCGCAACTATACTCTGTTCACAGGTACACATGTCCGCTGCTGAATCACTAGGTTCTCATCAACTTAACTCATTTGCAGCGTTCCTCGAAGAAAAGTTGCATACATCTTCAGAGAATTCAATTGTCCAAATTCCTCAGCTGAAGAAAATGGCTGATGGAAAGAAGCCGCAGAAAGGAGGAAAGAGGCCTGAGGTCAACACTGCTTTTGAGATCCCTGATGACATATACAAGGACTATTGCACTCCTGGTGAGGCCAAGTTTGGCAAAGAGGACAAAAATCAGCGCAAGGTGCGCATCCAAAGGATAGAGAGGAGATGGGCACGGGAATGGAGGGAGTACAGGTATGTTACTCCCAAGTATATGAAGAAATTTGCTCTAAATCCTCCATGCCCAAGACCTCTGTTGGCACCTGGCCAAGAAGCAGATCCCACCAGCCTCAAGTGCGGTGAGGACTATCCTGACGAATGGGCCAAGCGCCAGGCCAAATTGGCCAGACAAGCAAAAGAAGCAGTGAGGAAATTCAACGAAGACTCTGCTGCTGCTGCTGCCACTGCCGAGGCCTCTGCAATCAAGCCGAAGAAGGCCATGGCAAAGAAGCCTGCTCATAAGCCAAGTGCTTCACCCTCAATGCCCTCACGGCCAACTCGTCATGCTGCTCCCGCTCCTCCAAAGTCCTCAGCTGCTCCGACCAAATCCTCTGCACCTGTGCATCTTGCCATGCGCCAAAAGACAACAGGCATCTCTATTGCCTCAGGAGCTTCTGCTAGTTCCTCAGCTGCACCAAATTCTTCAACGGGACCCTCTCTGCTGAAGACAAAGGCCACTGCTGGACGTGGCTCTCGCCCAAGTCCTCACAAGAAGCAGGTCACCTTCCAAGTGTCGTCTGATGAAGACGAAGCTGATGATGATGAACTTACCGAAATCATCAGAGACAGGCAGCTCAGGGCCGCTAGAGCCAAGGGCACAAATGTGCCACTACTTTTGGATCCTAAGTTGATCCTTGATTACATCGATCTCTGGCACAAGGACCCTAACACTCCTATGCCTGATTTCAAGCTGACTCCTGGCCAAAGTCATATGCTGACTGCCTTCATCCAAGAAGAAAAATGGAAATTTGAGAAGGCCAGGCAAATCAAGAAAGCGCAATACAAAAAGGAGCGCTTCCTGAAGAAAAATGTTGTCTCAATGACAACTGAAGAACTGGTCAACATTCAATCTGAGATCAAGAACCTCAGTGATGACTTCGACGTATACAGAGCTGACTAGCTTGGAGCCAAAGTCAGGTTTGTGAAATTGACTGAAAAGTTCACTTCCAATGTTGCAGCCCCAACGCAACAAAAAAAATCCTCAGGCTGAAGCATCTGCTCAGCCGAGTGAAGAAAATGCCAGCACCGTTGATGACAATCAGGCTGCTGAAGAAACTCAAAGCACCAGGGCTGATGACTGCATTCCAGCCGCTGAAGAAATTGCCAGGGCATCCACTAGTGGTGCGCCTGAAGAAAATGAAGAAGTCAGGGCAACTGCATCAGTTGTGCCTGAAGAAATTCAACCAAATTCCTCTGCTCCTCCTGCGCCTACCCCAACTCCGATCCTACCATCTGCATCAGATGTGAAGAAGACCAAGGCTGCAGAGCGTGCATCTGTGAAGAAAAGGAAGGCATCAACTTCATCACATTCTTCAGCCCCGAAGAAGATGAAGCCATTGACTAGCTCATTTGACAACCCAATTGATGCTGTTCCTATTTCAACCATGCCATCAAAGGACCTTGTTCCTTTTGATGAAGATTATGTGATTCCAAGTGAATTCTATGAAGAGAGTCCTTCCGCTGCTTCGTCAGAGCAGTTGGATGAAGAAATTGAAGTGGATGCAATCCCTTCACCACCAATTGTCTCCTCGCCTATGCCTCAGTTCACTGCTGAAGAGGCCGGCGTTGAAGAAATGGAAGAAGAAGATGTGGACATTGGAAGCACTACTCCAGTGATGAATGACGACTTTTGGGAAAGTCAGTACCCCAACTCTCCTCTGTTCACACCACTCCAACAAATTCCTCAGTCCCCTGTTGCTACTGAAGTACAAATGGGATCTGAAGAACCTCGTAAGACTCCATCTGTCCATGAAGAAATTCCAGCCACTAGTGCTGATGAAAATGTAAATGAAGAATTGAAGACCCAGGCTGTCACTGAAGAAGAAGCTGAAATTCCTTAGCCTGTGGAACCTGAGATTGCGATTCCTGAGGTGATAATGCAATTGACTGACACGCCTCAGCCCAAGCCAAAGGATCCATTATCAAAGAAGCAGAAATTCAAGGATGATGACTTCTTCAGTGAGCACGTGTTCTTCACTAACTATAATCCCTTGATTCTGCTTGTCTTAGAAGGAAGCGCTTCTAGACCGCCAGCCAGGCCAACTTCTATTCTTCACTGCTCTTCAACAAGGACAAAGTCTTCGACCACGAGCACATTCCTCATGTTGACATGGAATCACTGCCATGCTTCTCACCTGTCCTCAGTGTGCTTCATGACGCAGGCCTCCTCAACTGTTGTACAGACATTGTTGATTGGAATGAGGAGCTCATTCTTCAATTCTACGCAACACTGCACATCACAGGAGATGCTGACGATGTGAACTCCCGGGTTTTAGACTGGATGACCGAAAACACTCACTATGAGGCACCGGCCTCTGAATTACTTCACGCCCTGCCCATTAGTCGTCCACCTGAAGGAGCTCGTTGCCTGTGCCAAGAGCCTGAACTGACTGCCCATTATATGCAAGTTCTTATGAAGCCTCTGAAACCTGGTCAAGCCCCAAGGACAAAATTCCTCGTGAGGGAATTGCTCTATGTGCCAAGAACAGTCTATCGTATTCTGACGAAGACTATGAGTCCAATCAAAGGCCACGACTCAAATGATGAAGAAGTTGTTGGCATCATGAAGAATCTGCTATTCAACATCATGCATGGCATCCTTGTCAACTACCATGATTTCTTCATGAGGACTCTGGCCAATGTCGCTCTCTCTCCATTTGAGTTGAAGCCTTATGCTCCTTGGATTATGAGATTCCTCAGAACAAGGTGTTCACTCAACTACAAGGCTGATTTTTAGAATCACCTCAGCTACTTGCCCCCAATCGAAGTCCTCAAGCGGACCTATTCCTCAGCTGATGAAAAGGGCAAGGCACCTGCTATTATTGATGAAGGCATTCGTCCATTGGATGGTTAGTTTCGCAAAGCTGCGTCTTATTCCACCAATGATGACTCTGCCACACATGATTCTGGTGCCAATGCACCCAAGTCTACTCCTCAAGCCACAACTCCACGAGTGATGACTGACCGTGAGCTGCTCCTTAGTCTTCACCAGAAGGTGGATCGAAACCATAAATGGTTTAAGCGTCAGTTTGGTTCTATTATTCACAACATGACTGCTACACATAATGAAGTGAAGAAAAACCATTACTACCTCCATGAAGTCTTCGGTCGCACCTGGGCTATTCTGTCACATGTATATGGTGAAGAAGATCTGAAGAAAATGGGTCTCAAAGAAGATTTTGACTGGTCTGCTCCTCCACCGAAGAAATACAAGAAGGTGAAGGTTCCTTCCTTGGTGGCCAGCTCATATTCTTTATCGTGCGAAACCGACGAGCATGAAGACTTGGACGACACTGCGGCAGCCCTACAACGACAAACGACCCCAACAACGCTGGCGCTCCTCCATCGACTTGATATTCTTCAGGGGCGTTAGTCCTCATTTTCGATCCTTTTGGTCATTTGATGACAAAGGGGGAGAAATTTGAATTAGTCTTCAAGCGGGTCTACCTATATGGGCGTTTTTTTGCTAAGTTAGAACTCTCGTTCTTCTGATGACTTTGCTGGATCGAGTTGTAAACTTAAACTCTATGGTGGCCTGATACTTTTGCTGTGTCTTCTGCATGCTTATTCCTCATATATGTTAATGCACGCATGCTGAATTACATCAGTCACCATATTTCATCATGCATTTCAAATTCTTCATATTATATGTCAAATGCGTGTATGAATTACAAGATATAAGGGGAGATCTCCATGATTCTACTCTTCAAGTGTGCATTGCTTCAAAAGCAAATTCCTCACTATGCACATCTTCAGGGGGAGTTCTTCTATATCTTGCAATCAAACTTCTCAATATCAGTATTTACACTTCATATGTTTATCCCCGTTGAAAACTTAACCTATATTGTCATCAATCACCAAAAAGGGGGAGATTGTAAGTGCATCTAGTGCCCCTTAGTGATTTTGGTGTATTGAATACTTATAGGTTAAGGGACTAATGTGTTTATGAGTGTACACAGGTCTGTAAGTCTATGAGGAGTTTGATATTTACAGAGAAAGTCGACCCCTAAAAATGAAGTTCTTCAACTGAAGACTTTGGATTTCTGAAGACTTTGAAAGTGAAGAAATTGGTGTGACCTTGAAGACTAGGTATCATTTGAGGAACATGAAGCGTGAAGACTTTTTGTTTTCGTAGTTTCATTTTCTCTTTCTTGAGTCATAGGAAACACCGTACTGTTAAAGGGGGTCGAGGAAATACTAAGGAAAAATTTCCATGTGATGCTTAACTCAAAATCCTACACCTACCAATCCCTTCGAGTGAAGCCATTGGAAATCTCATACAGTTCAGTCATATTCTTCAGTGACAGAGACGAAGTTCTTCTGGTCTCTGAGGAATTTGTTCTGACTGAGGAGTTAGGAATTCGCCAGTGCGGACTGCCTACACAGTGAGGAACATGATAGCCCTGAGGAATTTGAGCCTCAAAAATTCCGACCGTTGCTGTGCTATGCGCCAACTGTCCCAAAATATCTACCCACCTAATGGTCATATCATTGAAGGGCATTTATGTCTTATCATGTCGGGCTGCTCCCTAGGCTATAAATAGCCGCCCCCCTACAACCACTAGCTGGTTGGCTGCTCCGAGAGAAACCGACACTTGTCATTTGAGAGCATCCCATCCTCCGAGGACTTTGAGTGAAAATCATCGAGTGAGGAAAACCCAAACCCAAACTCCTACAAACCCAAAGTGATTGAGCATCACTGAAGAGATTGATCCTGCGTGGATTCGACGCTTGTTACCTTTGAAGACTGTGCTTCTTCCAGACAGTTAGGCGTCATGGTCTAGAGCATCCAAGAGGAATTGTGGATCGTCGAGTGACCGAGTTTGTGAAGGTTTGGAAGTCACCTGAAGACTTACCACGAGTGATTGGGCGAGGTCTGTGTGACCCTAGCTCAAGGAGAATACGGTGAGGACTGTGTGTCCTCAGGTTTAAATACCTAGCCGCTCCAACCAGACGTACAACTGAGACAGCAATTGAAACTGGTCTACCAAATCATTGTCTTCACCAAGCTTCCTGGTTCTATTTCCTCAACTCTTTCATTTCCTCATAACTGTGTTGTGCACTTGTTCATATCTGTGTTTGAAGACTTTGACTGAAGACTTTCTCAGTTTCCTCAGTTCAATTTCTTCAGTCTGTTTGTCTTCATACTGTGTTTTTCCTGTGTTTACGCTTCCTGTACTCTGTGCTTGTCTTCATTTCATCATGATGACCATGTTTGTGTTCTGTTATTCTTACTTCTGAGTACTTATTCCGCTGCAAGTAGTTCTTCGCTAAGGAATTTCCTCACCCACAAATTCCTCAGTGAAGAATTCATAAAAATCGCCTGTTCACCCCCTCTAGTCGATATAACACACTTTCATTACGTTGATTCCACCTCCCAAAATTCACAAATATTCCAAAGTAATTCTCCGTAAATTTTTATTGCATTTGGACTTCGTTTGATATGGATTTTCTGCGAAACAAAAAACATGCAACAAACAGGAAATGGTACTGGGCACTGGATCAATATGTTAGTCCAAATAAATCATATAAAATGTTGCCAAAAGTGTATAAAAGTTGTATAATATTGGCATGAAACAATAAAAAATTATAGATATGACGGAGACGTATCAACATCCCCAAGCTGAATTCCTGTTCGTCCTCAAGTAGGTAAATGATAAAAAAGATAATTTTTGATGTGGAATGCTACCTAGCATAAACTTGATCATATATCTAATCATGGCATGAATATTAAGACATAAGTGATTCAAAGTAATAATCTATAATTTTACATAAAGACATCAACACTCAGGCATCCCAACAAACAATCATGTCTTTCAAAATATCAACGCGAAAGAAAGCTATCCCTACAAAATCATATAGTCTTGTCATGCTTTGTCTTCTTAACACAAAGTATTTGTCATGCACAACTCCGATGACAAGCCGAGCAATTGGTTCATACTTTTTAACGCGCTTCAGCTTTTTCAACCCTCATGCAATACATGAGCGCAAGCCATGGATATAGCACTACGGGTGGAATAGAGTATGATGATAGGGGTAAATACAGAGAAGATTAAAAAGTAAGAAAGTCTCACATCGATGCGGCTAACCAACGGCTACGGAGATGCCCATCAATTGATATCAATGCGAGGAGTAGGGATTGCCATGCAACGAATGCACTAAGAGCTATAAGTTTATGAAAGCTCAATATGAAAACTAAGTGGGTGTGCTTCTAACTCTATAATGAAAAATTCCCACTAGTATATGAAAGTGACAACATAGGAGACTCTCCATATGAAAAACATGGTGCTACTTTGAAGCACAAGCGTGGAACTAGCATGCCCCTTCTCTCTTTATTTCTTTATTTTCCTTTTTCTTTCTTTTCTTTCTTTTCTTTCTTTTTTTTCTTTTTTATTTCTCTCTCTCATTGTCCGGAGTCTCATCCCGACTTGTGGGGGAATCATAGTCTCCATCATCCTTTCCTCACCGGGGCAATGTTCTAAAAATGATTAATGATGATCATCACACTTCTATTTACTTATAACTCAAAAGAAATAAAAATTACAACTCGATACCTATAACAAAGTATGACTCTATATGAATGCCTCTGGCGGTGTACCATGATGTGCAATGATCTAGCGTAACAACGATATAAAAACGGACAAGCCATGGAAATATCATGCAAAGCAATATGACAATGAATGCTCAAGTCGTCAAAACGGAAGCGGTGGAAGTTGCATGGCAATATATCTCAGAATGGCTATGGAAAGACCATAATAGGTAGGTATGGTGGCTGTTTTGAGGAAGATATAATAAGGCTTAGGTGTGATAGAGTGTATCATATAACGGGGTTGGGATGCACCTGCGAAGTTTGCACCACATCTCGATGTGAGAAAGGGCAATGCACGTTACCTTAGAGGCTAGCAAATGGCGGAAAGGTAAGAGTGTGTATAATCCATGGACTCACATTAGTCATAAAGAACTCATATACTTCTTGCAAAAGTTTATTAGCCCTCGAAGCAAAGTACTACTACGCATGTCCCTAAGGGGATAGATTGGTAGGAAAAGACTATCGCTCGTCCCTGACCGCCACTCATAAGGGAGACAATCAATAATAAATCACACTCCAACTTCATAGCATAACCAGAGACTATACGTGCATGCTTCGGGAATCACAAACCTTAACACCAATATTCTTACTAACCACAACCATTTACTAGTACCTCCCACATATTCCATCTCTATATCGCAAAACTATTGCAAGGAATGAAACATATCATATCCAGTGATCTATAAGTTTTATGTAGGATTTTATGACTAACCATGCAATTGACCAATTCCTGTTGACTCTCTAAATAGATCTAAGTGAAGCATGAGAGTTTAATTCTTTCTACAAAAGATCATGCTGTAATAAATATAAGTGAAGAAAAAGAGCGTTCTACAAACAACTGTTTTCTACGGAAGAGAAACAGGCAATCCAAATTTCAAATGATATAAGTGAAGCAAATGAAGCATTCTATAAAGCCATACTCAAAAGATATAAGTTTAGTACAATGAGCATTCTATAAATCGACCATGAACTATCTCATACCAGCATGGTGCATAAAAGAAAAATGAAAACCAAATGCAAAAGATGCTCCAAGATTTGCACATAACACATGAACGAAATGAAGACGAAAACAAACCGATACTTGTTGAAGAAAGATGGGATGCCTTCCGGGGCATCCCTGATACGTCTCCAACGTGTCTATAATTTTTGATTCTTCCATGCTATTATATTATCCATCTTGATGTTTTATATGCATTTATATGCTATTTTATATGATTTTTGGGACTAACCTATTAACCTAGAGCCCAATGCCAATTTTTTTCCTTGTTTTTGAGTTCTACAGAAAAGGGATATCAAACGGAGTCCAAACGAGCTAAAAATTTACGGTGATTTTTTTATGGACCAGAAGAAGCCCCCGAAGCAAAAGAGTTGGGACAGAAGAGTCCCGAGCCAACCACAAGGGTGGAGGGCGCTCCGTCCTTGTGGTTGACTCATGGACCCTTGACATGAAAATGATGCAAATAAATCCTATAAATACAGAAACCCCCAAAAAGAAACCTAGATCGGGAGTTCCGGTGCCGCAAGCCTCTATAGCCACGAAAAACCAATCGGGAGCCTGTTCCGGCACCCTGCCGTAGGAGGAAACCATCACTGGTGGCCATCTTCATCATCCCGGCGCTCTCCATGATGAGGAGGAAGTAGTTCACCCTTGGGGCTGAGGGTATGTACCAGTGGCTATGTGTTTGATCTCTCTGTCTCTCTCTCTCTCGTGTTCTTGATATGGCACGATCTTGATGTACCACGAGCTTTGCTATTATAGTTGGATCTTTGTGACGCCCCCGATTCGACCGTACACTAATCATACACGCAAATGTGTACGACCAAGATCACGGACTCACAGGAAGATATCACAACACCACTCTAGACACAGAATTAAGTAAAACAAGCTTTATATTACAAGCCAAGCGCCTCGAGGGCTCGAATACATAGCTCGATACACAAGAGTCAGCGGAAGCAACAATATCTGAGTACAGACATAAGTTAGACAAGACTGCCTTAAGAAGAGTAGCACAAAAGCAACAACGATCAAAGAGGCAAGGCCTCCTGCCTAACTACTCCTGGTCGTTGGCGGCCTTCATGTAGTAGTATCCGTTAATAGTGGCATCTGGCTCCAGGGTCCACCAACTAGTTGCAACAACCAGAAAGAAGGAATAAAGGGGAAAATGGATAGCAAAGCAACCATGAGTACTCATCCAAAGTACTCGCAAGCATCAAATCGAAACTAAGTATGCATTGGTATCAAATGGAAGGGTTGTATCTGTGGACTGAACTGGAGAATGCCAGAATAGAGGGAAAGGCCTAGCCTATCGAAGACTAGCATCTTCAAGCAGCTGCAAGCATCTTGCAACATGTAGAAGAGTAAAGAATAACAGTTTATAATTAACAAGCATGTTGTAACATTAATGCCCAGAGATCCTTCCCCGACTCCCTGCGAGAAAGCAGGTCCGTTCGTCTGTCACACATCCCTATCATAGCGAACCTGCAACCGCCACCCTCCGGTTAGTCTGCCCGAAAATGCCTAACACTCGGGAAACATTCCCGGATGTTTTCCCCTTCGCCGGTATCGCATAGTACTGCGTTAGAACCACCTAGCTTTGCTTATTGCCTGTCATGCATCTATTTGCTCTGTATTTACTGTTTCTTCCCCCTCTTCTCTCCGGTAGACACCGAGACCACTGTTGATGCCCCTATGATCGACTGCGTCGACGACGACCCTTCTTCCCTTTCAACGGAGCTTCTAGGCAAGCCCCCCCTTTGATCATCCCGATATCGCCCATTCCATTCGCTCATGATTGCATTAGATTTTGCTACTATAATTGATTGCTCCTATTCTGATGCAGAGCCTGCTTTTGTACCTGTTGTTGTACCTTACCTGGTTATCCTAAACTGCTTAGTATATGTTGGTTAGTGATCCATCAGTGACCCCCACCTTGTCCTTGTTGCCCCTACTTCATCATCGACGACTCGAACAACGTGATCGACGATCAGAGCCCGACACCTCACATCACATCATGCCCCTTTTGTTGCTCGACTCTGCAGAGCTACTATCGAGTGCCAAGGGTGATACGTCATAACTCACTCCTGGTGATGACTTTGTAGTGTAGCTATTCGGTCGTGGTCATAGAGGGTGATTCCTCCTTAACCACTTCCAATACGACTCTGTCGTGCAACTCCTCAAGTGTGAACCTCGAGGGTGGCTCCTCTTACATTCACCTTGATGATTACATCGAGTGGAATCCACCAAGGGTGATTCCTCGGGTTTTCCCCTTGATGTTTGGACACACGGTTACCTTGACTTTACTTGAGACCTTGGTGAAAGTTGGGCGGGCCCGGAGAGCACCCGCAAGATAATTACGTGGCACGGCCGGGCATTCTGGGCCCTTGCCGTAAGTCCACGAGACGGGGCGACGCGGTCACATTATCGCGAGTCCCTGCTCGTCTCTGCAAGCTAATAATACATTATGGTTTGGGTATTTGTTCTGAGTTGGCCTTTGGCCTTTACGCACTAACCACCACGCGAGAATAGTTATGGGCGTCGACGACGTAGTATCAGCCGAAGCTTTGTTAGACGTCCAGTTCAGCATTGCGGCACGGCTGGGCCGGCGCCATCCAGGCAGCCTGGATCTGCCCCGCACGCAATGACCCAGAGTGCAACGGGCGATGGGCCCAGACCCCAGAGTGCTTAGGATGTAGACCGGCGGGGACCTCTCTGCTGAGCCTAGGTAGGGCTACAATGTGTTGATCTTCCGAGGCCGGGCATGACCCAGGAAAGTGTGTTCATCCAGAGTGATCAAACGTGTTGGAAAACGTGGTGCACCCTCACGGAGTCCTGGATTAGGGGGTCCTCGGACAGCCGGACTATATCCTTTGGCCGGACTGTTGGACTACGAAGATACAAGATTGAAGACTTCGTCCCGTGTCTGGGTGGGACTCTCCTTGGCGTGGAAGGCAAGCTTGGCAATACGGATATGTAGATCTCCTCCCTTGTAACTGACTCTGTGTAACCCTAGCCCCCTCCGGTGTCTATATAAACCGGAGGGTTTAGTCCGTAGGACAACAACAATCATACCATAGGCGAGCTTCTAGGGTTTAGCCTCTACGATCTCGTGGTAGATCAACTCTTGTAATACTCATATCATCAAGATCAATCAAGCAGGAAGTAGGGTACTACCTCCATCGAGAGGGCCCGAACCTGGGTAAACATCGTGTCCCCCGCCTCCTGTTACCATCCGCCTTAGACGCACAGTTCGGGACCCCCTACCCGAGATCCGCCGGTTTTGACACCGACATTGGTGCTTTCATTGAGAGTTCCACTGTGCCGTCATCATAAGGCTGGATTGCTCGTCTCGTTGTCAAGGACAACATCACCTCTGGGGGAGCCCTGGCTGTAGGCCAAACTCTCCGACTAGGCGGCTTCGTCATGACCGTCCGTTCGGCCGCGGCGCCGATGATGACTTCTCGGGTCATCAAAAACAACCTCCACGTCGGCTCGGGATTCGCCGAGCAGATGGATCCAATGGAGCTCTCCTCCTTGAACGAGCTCTTGGATTGCATCGCCACCTTGGGAGTCGCTACGGACTATGATCAGATCGGGCTTAAACCCGACCAGAGGGAGATTAACTCTCCGCCGGTCACCCATCAGATAGCGGTGGTGGAGGAACAACGCAGCGATTCCTCCTCTATCTTGAGGACGAACTATGTCCGGATTCCCAAGCTCTCTGAGCCGGATACCCATCTACGGGAGGACATGGCCCAAGCTCTGTACCTAGAATCAGACAGCGGGCCAGACCTATTGGGCAACATCCCGGAGCCCGAACTTCTAAGATCGGAAACTTCTCCGCCCCTGGGTCTCAGATCGGGTCAAGGTTCGGACTTAAATCCACCCACCCACCCAGATGTAAGCGATCTTTCCCACATTATACAAGAGCCCCAGGAGACAGTACATCACTATTGGGCCAGATTCCTCCTTGTAATGAACAAGGTCAAGGACTGTCGCGAGGAAGATGCAATTTCATTCTTTTGCAATAATTGCACGGACAAGGGAATCCTCAACGCCATAAGTCGCCGTGACATAGCACACTTCGCTGACTTGGCGGCCATAGTACGGAAGTGTTGTGCGATGGAAAGCGCCTGGAAAACCCAAACAAAATTCTGGGATCCTCCGCCCTCACTAAACCCCCCGTCCAAACTAAAAGGGTGTACTCTCGTAAGTCACCCGATCCAATTACAAAGAAACAAAAACCCACTACAGGGCGCGGAACCGTATTGGAGGGATGGCTTAATGGGCCATGCAACATTCACAGTACAGCGGATACCATGCGAACACACAGCCTTAGAGCATGTTGGGTACTCCGACAGGTGGCCAAGAGCGGTGAGGATCTCCTCATCAACAATACCGCAGAGCACCATCCCGCAGAAAACAACAATACAATATTGACAGTCTTCGAGACCTTCTCCTCGAATAATAGGCGTAAGCGAGCACTCCGCAGCCTTGCCGAAGTCTACCACGTGGCAGCAATAAATCCATGGAGTGATACGGCTATCACCTTCAATGCCAGTGACGAACCTAAATTCCGAACAGCCCGAGCAACAGCCGCATTGGTCCTTAGTCCAATTGTGGACGGCTTCTGGCTTACTAAAGTGCTCATGGACGGCGGCAGCGGATTAAACCTCATCTATGAAGAAACTCTTAGCAAAATGGAAATAGACAGGAGCTGCATTGGGCAAAGCAACATGACCTTCAGAGGAATCATCCCTAGTCGGGAGGCACGATGTGCAGGAAAAATCACGCTAGACGTGGTATTCGGCATGCCGGAGAATTATAGGTATGAATAAATCACATTCCAAGTGGCCCCGTTCAGTAGCGGATACCACGCCCTTTTAGGGCGGGAGGCATTCACGATCTTCCAAGCTATACCCCATTACGGGTACATGAAGCTCAAAATGCCCGGGCCCAATGGAATCATCACTCTAGCTAGTGATCCGAACATAGCACTCCGCGTCGAAAATAAAACTGCCGCACTAGCCCTCGAGGCGTTATCCGAAGCCCTCGCGGCCGAAGAACTGACGGTGCTGCGCTCCACAGTGGACAGGGACGACGTGATACTCGACAAAAGACCCAAATCCACCTCTTTTAAACCAGCGGATGAAATAGTCAAATTCCAAGTCCACCCAACGGACCCTACAAAAACAGCATCCATCGGGGCATAGTTAAACCCCACAGTAGACACCGCACTATGAGAGTTCTTGCGCGAGAATTGGGACATCTTCGCCTGGCATCCTTCAGACATGCCAGGAATCCCACGCAGGCTGGCCGAGCATAGCCTTAACGTTCTAAAGGGGTTCAAGCCGGTCAAGCAGACTCTTCGGCGTTTCTCTGAACCTAAATGACAAGCCATGGGAGAGGAGTTAGCCAAGTTACTTGAGGCCGGATTCATCAGAGAAATAAAAACATCCGGACTGGCTAGCAAACCTGGTGATGGTACCAAAGAAGGACAAATCCTGGCGCCTATGTGTCGATTTCAAGGACCTTAACAAGGCTTGCCCCAAAGATCCCTCCCCCCCCCCGCATCGACCAAATTATCGACGCTACCGCAGGACACGATTCATTGTGTTTCCTCGATGCATACTCCAGATACCATCAAATTAAGATGGCGGAGTCCGACCAAGCCGCAACGGCATTTATCACCCCATACGGCCCCTTCTGTTTCAACACCATGCTTTTCGGGCTCAAAAACGCCGGTGCAACCTATCAACGCATGATTCAGACATGCTTGGAAACACAGATTGGCAAAATAGTGGAGGCGTACGTAGACGATGTGGTCATTAAAACCAGACACGTCGAATCCTTAATAGATGACTTGAGGCTCATGTTCGACAATCTCCAAACATACGACATCAAGCTCAATCCGGAAAAATGCATCTTCGGTGTGCCCGCCGGAAAGCTCTTAGGCTTCATCATCTCTAATAGAGGAATTGAAGCAAACCCGGCTAAAATCCGAGCTTTGTCACAGTTGGGTATCCCAACAGACCTCAAGCAAATCCAGAAACTAACTGGATGCGTGGCTGCCTTAAGCCGCTTTATCTCCCGATTAGGAGAAAAGGCACTACCCCTTTATCGCCTTCTTCGGCGCACCGAACACTTCGAGTGGACGGATGCGGCCATGGCCGGATTGGAAGAAATAAAAGCCATCCTAGCCACCAACCCAATCTTGGCCGCGCCAAATGTCGGCGAACCAATGCTGTTATATATAGCGGCAACTCACCAAGTTGTAAGCGCAGTGCTCGTCGTCGAATGAGAGATGGACGGACATAAGTTCCCACTTCAAAAGCCGGTATACTATGTATCCACTGTCCTCACTCCATGCAAATCACGGTACCCACATTATCAAAAGATAGCATACTCGGTCTTCATGGTATCCCGGAAACTACGACACTACTTTCAGGAGTGTTCAATCACGGTGGCCTCTGAAGTACCACTCAACGACATAATAAACAACCGCGATGCCACGGGCCGGATTGCTAAATGGGCTATTGAGCTCCTCCCATTCGACATAATATACAAACCACGGCGAGCCATTAAGTCACAAGTACTGGCTGATTTTGTCGCCGAATGGACATAAGCTGAACTCCCTAAAGAGTACGGCGCATACTCCAATTGGATCATGCACTTTGACGGCTCTAAAATGCTAGCTGGTCTAGGGGCTGGTGTTGTCCTGACATCCCCCACCGGAGATACAATCCAATACGTACTCCAAATACTATACACAGACTCCAACAACGCAGCAGAATACGAGGCCCTGTTACACGGTCTCCGGATGGCAGTCTCCATAGGTATTCAACGCCTAGAGGTGCGTGGGGATTAGAACCTCGCAATATCTCAAATAAATGGAGACTTCGACACCAAGGATCCAAAAATGGTAGCTTATCGCAACGCCGTCCTCAATATGTCAGCTCGGTTTGAGGGGCTTGAATTCCACCATGTGATCCGGGAAAACAATCAGGCGGCAGATATCCTTGCCCGCATCGGTGCTAAGCGCGACCCTGTCCCACCTAATATCTTCTTGGAAAGGCTGTCTAAGCCTTCTGTGGTATGGGAAGGAGAGACCGGAAATAATAGTCCGGACCCGGCCACAACGCCAGATCCCGAGCACCCTGACGTAATCGGAGGCTTTGCCACCGAAATAACACCTTCCGCCCACGTGATTATGGCTATCATCGCCCCATGGACAGAACCCTTCTTGGCCTACCTAACTAGGCAGGAACTACCGGAGGACCCAAACGAGGCACGTTGCATTGTGCGGCGGTCTAAAGCCTACAAGGTCCATGAGGGAGAGCTTTATAAGAAAAGCGCTACCGGAGTCCTTCAAAGGTGCATCTCCGAAGAGGAAGGACGACAACTTTTGGCAGAAATCCATGCTGGACTTGGCGGCCACCATGCCGCAGCCCGGGCCCTTGTAAGCAAGGCCTTCTGTACAGGTTTTTACTAGCCGACGACCCGAGCAGACGCACAGGATCTCGTTCAACGATGCGTCGGTTGCTAGCTTTTTGCAAATCAAAGCCATATGCCGCCTACCGCTCTCCAAACAATCCCCATCACTTGGCCCTTTGCAGTCTGGGGGCTTGATATGGTCGGACCCCTCAAAGGGGGAAGCCATAAGAAAAAAATACTTATTGGTCATGGTGGATAAATTCACCAAATGGATAGAAGCCAAACTGGTTAAAACGGCCAAGTCCGGACCAGTGATAGACTTCATATCCGGGGTTGTACACCGTTACGGCGTCCCCCACAGCATCATCACCGATAACTGCTCGAACTTTACAGTCGACGAGGTAAAAATTTGGTGCAGCAACATGGGCATTAAGCTCGATTATGCTTCTGTCTATCACCCGCAAACTAACGGTCAAGTCGAGCGAGCAAATGGTCTTATCATGAGCGGCATTAAACCCAGGTTAGTGCGATCCCTGAAGGAATCAAATACGCACTGGGTAGAGGAGCTCGACTCCGTACTATGGGGGCTGCGGACCACGCCGAATCGCACTACCGGATACACACCGTTTTTTATGGTGTACGGCGCAGAGGCGGTACTGCCCTGCGACATCATTCATGACTCGCCTCGAGTGTGCATGTACGAAGAGAAAGAAGCCGAGCTTGATCGGCAGGACAGTTTGGACGCCCTGGAGGAGGAGTGTGACGTGGCAAAAGCCCGTTCCGCATTTTATCAGCAACAGGCTCGAAGGTATCAAAGCAGAGAAGTACGGGCCAAAACTTATAACATCGGCGAACTCGTTCTATGCCTACCGAAGAAGAAAAAGGACAAGCTGGAGCCCAAATGGGAAGGTCCCTTCATTATTGACCAAGTTCTGACCGGTGGAGCGTACCGTCTGCGGGATGCATCGGACAATCGACTCGAGCCAAACCCATGGAACGCAGCCAGACTCCGAAGGTTCTACGCCTAGTGCCGGACTCTATGTTCATCTCCTTACCTCCGTTAGTTTTTTATATATCCGTTATCTGTCTTTTCTTTCTTTCTTTCTTTCTTCCCTTTTCCTTCAAGGCCTTCAAAGACTAAAATGTGTCTTGACTACACAATCTTGACGCGCTAGCCGCGCTTATTATACCTGGGGGCTTCTTATACAGAAGCTTAATATAACTATTTTCCGGGCTCTATGCCCCACACATGTGTTATTCTTCCACATGTACCTTTTTTTGCCATTATATGCATCGATATGACTTAAGTTTTGGCCAAGCTGGGTTGCCTGGCTCTTGTGTTTATGCCCTACATTCCCGTTAATTCGGCTAGGGCATAAGGGGAGCACCTCTGCGATTGTTACTGCCGGGTCAGCCGGATGTGTACCTCAGACTGGGTGAAGCCGAAAGCTAGCGTTCTTAAGGGAATATTCGGGCGGTGAACAAAAGATGACCTTTATTTATTGTAATACATGCCCCCAGATGTTTATATCCTGCGTCTCTTTTCGCAGCTCGGACATGCACATTAGGGCATGCGTACCCAGGGAAAGGAACCCTTAACGGAACTATTCTCCCTGGAAGATGTTTCTTACTATCCATGTAATATAACACAGCTAGTTGGGTACTTGTCTGTTCAAGCACTTATGACCCCTACGCCTGGTTTCCACGCGTACCCGGTTTTTACATAACTGAGCGGGTATTCGGATACACTCCGGACTGTCGGGTCCAGAGGTCGAAGCGAAAAGGTCCGTCATGACAAATGATTTACAATCCGGCTAGGGACAATACATGTCACTTGAAGTACACAGTCACTTAGACTGACTAAATTCTTCTTCTATACCATCCAACAGGCTGTCTAGCCTACAATCCTGTTGGGAATACTTTGCGGCTAATTCTACCTGATCATACATTAAACTAACGGGGATCTCTTTCCCATCATACCCCACAGGTCCGACCTCGGCCATGTGGTTCGGGTCAGCCTTGGTATATCGTGTCTTCACCATGGCCCAGGCTTCCCTTGCACCTTGTCGACAGGCTGATATCTTCCATAATCGGAAGCGCTGCCACGCTCCCTTGAGCTTCTCTACAAGCTCCCCCATGCCTCCTGGCAGGGAGGCGGATGGCCACAAGGCTTGGGTAATGTCCTGCATCACCTGCCGAACATGATTGTGCAGTTGTGAGAGCTCTGGCAGAAGATCACCCGCAGACCCGGGCATCTCCTCCGCGGGACGACCCGTCAGCATACCTGCAGATATAACTCTGTCTGCCGGTTTCTTCGCCGAACTCTTTAAAAGTTCGCTCAAGCACTTACTGAAAATGCCGCGTTGAAGCCTCTTATTCTCCTTTACGGAGTCCGCAAGCTGGGCTCGAACATCTTTCAGTTCCACGCCCAGCCGGATATTGGCGTCTTGGAGATCGTTTTTCTCCCGCCTAACCCGTGTAAGCACGCGCTCGCTAGCTGTCGTTGAGCATGCGGCTCATCCCCTATCACGACCTCCGGATTCACTCCGGAGTCATCTGCAGATTCTATTGTTAGATTTGCATGCATGCCGCATACTACCTGGTACATGTCATTCTTTGCAATAAAAATAAGTGTTACCAGATGGGGCCTTCTCGGACTCCTTTACTGCGGAAATTGCGGCCTGAAGCTGGGCTTTGCACTCCTCCAGCTCTTGAGACAACCGTTCTTCTCTGTAAGAACCTATGCAAACAATGATCCTTAAATCAGTTGTGCCAACTGTTTCAAGTCTCAGGGGCTACTGATATACATAATTATTAGATTTTCTTACCCGTATATCCTTTACATACTGGTCCGTGGCTTTGGCAAGACCATTTTGAGCAGCTCAGATGTACGCGTCTCCTGAGTTAAAGGCGTCGAACGCCTCTTGGGAGAAACAAGCGTCGCGGAGTACGGCCCGGCGGCGCCTGTGATTCATGGCACTCTCCACTTCGGAATTCGTAGCGGACAGCCTATCCGCATCCTCTATAGGAGGAACATCCGGTGTTGGCTCCATGTTAGCGTCCACCTCTAGGTCCGGCTCTGGAGCCCGGCTGGTGGTGGCGTGGCCGGCAACCTCTCCGCATATAGTCCGGCGAGCGTTTTTCCTACTAGGAAACATGGACGTTATTATATTTTAAAAGGCGACAACCACGGAGCGGGGTTCTATTTCATACCTCTGCGACGACGTCTCACTCCTGACCGCCTTCCTTTTAAGCCTACCCGGCTTCGGTGCCCCTTGTTGGTGAGTCACTGCGGGTTCGGCATGACGTCCCGAGGGCCTTCCGTGTAAGACACCATATGTGTGCAGTAGGTGAAGTGCACAAAAAGGGATCCTTCTCGGAAGTTGGGACTCCGGTTTTACTTACATGCGATGCAGGGAGTAGTCTAGGATAATCGGCTATGATGACCACCATGGCATCATCGCAGGTCAATTGATAGAACGTCATGTCAATAAGCTCCACAAATGTGTCCGGATCCTCTTCGAGTCCGGGGTCCTCTGGTTGTGGAGGCGGGCTGTGGACCTCCCTCACAGCTTTTCGCAGTTCCTGCTATGAAATTGCAAGGTAAATATTTATGACAAAGAATGCGGGAAGGTTTGGAGTAAAAAGTAGCAGCCCACCCAGTTTGGGGGGTTGTACATGGAGAATCCATCCCGTGGCTTGATACGGATGAACTCCTCTTCCTCTCCTTTGTATAAATCGGACAATATTTTCGCTAGAGCAGCGACGGAGTCCGGACCTTTACGACCGTAGCGGGTGGCATCGTCTTCTCCATTGAAGTGCCACATGGGTTGTCCCCGATATTGAAGTGGCTGCACCCCCCGCATTATACATATTGACATAACCTCGACTATTGTCAATCCTGATTTGGCCAGCGTTTGTATCCGGCCCATCAGGTAAAGGACCTCTCGGTTATCTTCCTCCTGGGGGCTCCGAGGGCGCCAGCTGCGGCGTTTCTTCAAAGGGGCGTTATTAAACTCAGGAAGGCCCATTCGAGCAGGGTCCGGAAGGGGGACGTCCTCCATATAAAACCACTCCAAAGGCCAGTCTTTGGATGTCTTCTTCGGAGTACCGGACAGATATCCGGTCCCGGCGATGCGCCATATCTCGGCTCCGCCCACTTGATATATCGACCCCTCTTGTGTACGGGGTACGAGGCAGAATAGCCTCTTCCATAGCTCGAAATGAGCTTCACAGCCCAAAAACAGCTCGCAAAGGGCGACTTAGCTTGCGATGTGTAATATGGAGGCAGGAGTAAAATTATGCAGCTGGAGGCCGTAGGACTCCAGGAGCCCGCAGAGGAACGGATGGATTGGAAATCCAAGTCCCCTTAACAAGTACGGGACAGGGCATACCCGCTCCCCCATGGATGGGTTGGGAAAGCTCTCCGCTTGTTCCCCGCCATTGTAAGTGGCTAGTCCAGCTCGGACGGGGACCACATACGCAGGAGGAAGAAACCCCTGGGTTTGTAACTCTACTAACTGTTTGTGGGAGACAGAATACTTCTTCTAGTTGCCTGGCTTAGGGCTACGGGAGCGAGAGGAGGAGCTGCGATGACCGGCCATGATAGGATGGATTTTTCCGGGCGCGCTCCGATGGATACTCGCTGAGGGAGGATGGTGTGATCTGGATCTGAGGATCCCCGACCCCGTAAATAGACGATTTACTCACATGGTTAGGGTGGCAAGTGTAAAAATGCCCCGACTTCTCGCATTCGCTCGACACGTGGAGGATAGCCATTATTAGGCGCAGAAGCCGAGGAGTGCAACATTCATGGGAAGCTGGACACTACTCGATAGGTACTCAGAACTTGGAGAAGAACCCGCCTTGCAATGCCGAAGACAATCTGCGCGCCGGACTCATCGTCATTGAAGCCTGGTTCGGGGCTACTGAGGGAGTCCTGGATTAGGGGGTCCTCGGACAGCCGGACTGTTGGACTATGAAGATACAAGATTGAAGACTTCGTACCGTGTCCGGGTGGGACTCTCCTTGGCGTGGAAGGCAAGCTTGGCAATATGGATATGTAGATATCCTCCCTTGTAACCGACTCTGTGTAACCCTAGCCCCCTCCAGTGTCTATATAAACCGAAGGGTTTAGTCCGTAGGACAACAACAATCATACCATAGGCTAGCTTCTAGTGTTTAGCCTCTACGATCTCGTGGTAGATCAACTCTTGTAATACTCATATCATCAAGATCAATCAAGCAGGAAGTAGGGTATTACCTCCATCGAGAGGGCCCGAACCTGGGTAAACATCGTGTCCCCCTCCTCATGTTACCATCCGCCTTAGACGCATAGTTCGGGACCCCCTACCCGAGATCCGCCGGTTTTGACACCGACACACCCATGCAAGGAAGATTATCTATTAATAGCTGTGTCCACGGTAACGGACATTCAGACTTATACCTGATCTTTTACAACTAGAAATGGATACTTGAGATAGGTGGCCCCAGGATTGCTTTCTCACAGGGAGTCGGGGAAGGATCTCTGGGCATTAATGCTACAACATGCTTGTTAATTATAAACTGCTATTCTTGACTCTTCTACATGCTACAAGATGCTTGGAGCTGCTTGAAGATGCTAGTCTTTAATAGGCTAGGCCTTTCCCTCTATTCTGGCATTCTGCAGTTCAGACCACAGACACAACCCTTCCATTTGATACCAATGCATACTTAGTTTAGATCTGATTCTTGCGAGTACTTTGGATGAGTACTCACGGTTGCTTTGCTATCCATTTTCCCCTTTCTTCCTTCTTTCCGGTTGTTGCAACCAGTTGGTGGACCCTGGAGCCAGATGCCACTATTGACGGATACTACTACATGGAGGCCGCCGAAGACCAGGAGTAGTTAGGAGGTCCCAGGCAAGAGGCCTTGCCTCTTCGATCGTGCTGCTTTTGTGCTAGCCTCCTTAAGGCATCCTTGTTTAACTTATGTCTGTACTCAGATATTGTTGCTTCCGCTGACTCTTGTGTATCAAGCTTTTGTATTCGAGCCCTCGAGGCCCCTGGCTTGTAATACGAAGCTTGTATTATTTTAATTTGTGTCTAGAGTTGTGTTGTGATATCTTCCCGTGAGTCCCTGATCTTGGTCGTACACAGTTGCGTGTATGATTAGTGTACGGATGAATCGGGGGCGTCACAATCTTATCATTTTTCTACCCCTCTACCTTCTTGTAATGGATTGAGTTTTCCCATTGAAGTTATCTTATCGGATCGAGTATTTAAGGATTTGAGAACACTTGATGTATGTCTTGCATGTGCTTTTCTGTGGTGACAATGGGATATTCACGTGATCCACTTGATGTATGTTTTGGTGATCAACTTGCGGGTTCTGTGACCTCGTGAACTTATGCATAGGGGTTGGCACACGTTTTCGTCTTGACTCTCTGGTAGAAACTTTGGGGCACTCTTCGAAATTCTTTGTGTTGGTTTGAATAGATGAATCTGAGATTGTGTGATGCATATCGTATAATCAAACCCGCGGATACTTGTGGTGACATTGCAGTATCTAGGTGACATTAGGGTTTTGGTTGATGTGTGTCGTAAGGTGTTATTTTAGTACGAACTCTAGGGCTGTTTGTGACACTTATAGGAATAGCCCAATAAGATCGATCAGAAAGAATAACTTTGAGGTGGTTTCGTACTCTACAATAATCTCTTCGTTTATTCTCCGCTATTAGTGACTTGAGTGACTCTTTGTTGCACAATGAGGGATTGTTATATGATCTAATTATGTTATCATTGTTGAGAGAACTTGCACTAGTGAATATGAACCCTAGGCCTTGTTTCTAAGCATTGCAATACCGTTTTGCTCACTTTTGTTAGTAGTTACACTACAAAAAAAAGACACATCCGTGACATTTTGGGCCGAATGAATTTTTCTATCATGCTTATGACACTTCTATGACGATAATTGTGACAGAACCCGGTATCATCATAGATGTGGTGGGGTCCTACTTCTATGACAAAAAATCATGACAGAAAATGGGCTTTTCGTCCTGGGCGGGACGGAGACGCAGCTGCATGACATTCTTTGGGCCGTCCATGACGGAAGAAACCGTGGTAGAACCAAGGGCGTGGAAAATATCGGGGGAGTTCCCGGTTACAGTGGGTGGTCGGGGGCCGAGCGATGCACGTTTCTCTCATACGTACGCGCGTATGTTCGAGGCGTTGCGCTCTAACTGAACCCGAGCGAGGCGTTGGGCTCTAACTGAACCCGAGCGATTGCACTACAGGCTACACGTTACTGAAACCGAGCGATCGATCGATCCCTTGCTGTTAACTGAACCCGAGTGATTCCTTCGCTACTGCTGCTAACTGAAGCCGATCAATGCTGCCTCTGGATGAACAGTGAGCGTTGTTGGGGGGTTTGGATGAACAGTTCTGGTGGGGGGTTGGATGAACAGGACCCCGTGGTAGTGAAGGCCATTGCCGCTGGATGAACAGGACCCTGATCGATCGAGCTGGTGGATGAACAGGACCCCGTGGATGGCTGGATGAACAGGACCCTTTGGAGGGCTGGATGAACAGAACCCCGTGGAGGGCTGGTTGAACAGTAGCCGGTGGAGGGCTAGATGACTAGTAGCTTGTGGAGGGGTGGTTGAACAGGACCCTGTGGAGAGGGCTGGTTGAACAGTAGCCTGTGAAGGAGCGCGCGGTGGAGGCTGGATGAACAGGAGCCCGTGGATGAACAGTCGCAGGTGGAGGTTGGAGGAGGTCGACGATGGATGAACAGTAACCCGTGGAGGCAGTCGACGGTGGAGATGAACAGTATCTCGTGGAGTCCCGTTTTGTGGTACGCCACACCCCTCCCGATGAACAGGACCCCAGTTTCGACCGTAGCGCTCCAACACAAGTCTGTTTCCTCCGTTTTGCGGTATGCCACACCCCTCCCGATCAACAGGACCCCGTTTCGACCATAGGAGGTCCAAGAGAAGTCCGTTTCCTCCGTTTTGCGGTACGCCAGACCCCTCTCGATGAACAGGATCCCGTTTCGACCGTGGCCGGTCGAACACAAGGCCGTTTCCTTCGTTTTGCGGTACACCGGGCCTCGTTTCCATCGGCTATTCCATCCAAGCCGGTTGGCTCCCAATGAACAGCACGCGTTCTGTTGCCTCCTGATGAACATGATGCATTCCGTTGCCTCCCCATGAACACGATGACGACGCAGTTTCTCCGTTCCGACCCAGCCATGTACACGAGCCCTGGCCGTACGTATGCGCGATTAGGCGATCGAGACCCCGCCCGTATGTACGTACGTGGCCGTATTTACTTTCTTGCACCCTGGCCGTTGTACGTACGTGTACACGCTACGTGCGCACCTCTACTACGACACCTGCGCGCCTCTACTACGACACGTGCCCTTCCTTACACGGCCACGGTTCATCGCTGCAGCCTGCAGACAGACCGATCGTATGTACGTACACGTTCGCGACCAGAATGACAATGCTACGTACGCTTCGACCAGGTGGGTCCTGACTGTCAGGCACTTCCTTGCGTGCGAAGATGTAGCTGGTGGGTCCTAGCAGTCAGGGGGCGAATCATTATTTTTTTTGCCCGTAATATGGACGCACTTCCTTGCGTGCGAAGATGTAGCTGGTGGGTCCCAGTAGTCAGGGGGAAACATTTTTTTCATGAAATACAGTGGCTCGTCCGGTGGGTCCCTGCTGTCAGGTGGAGAAATCATTATTTTGCGCGTAATAAGGAGGCATTTCCTTGTGTGCGGCCGTGGACCCAGCCGTCAGCCTCTTGACATACAGTCCACGTCTGATGGATGTCATTCGTTGACCACGTTGACCACGGCGTGCCGAGAGCATCAGGAAGGGAACGACACGGAGCCGGGGAAGACTCGACAGTGGTTGCCCACGTGGTGGGGAGTACGAGGGTTTATTGGTCCGGCTGCCATCGCCGAAAATAATAGGAGGTGTGGGTGAGTAGAGGATTGGCCTGGCCAGCAATGGAGTAGGGTGGGGCGGTGCGGCCTAAGCGGCAGCACAGCCGGCCATAGGAGGCGGGAGCAGGTAGTCCCACCGGCGCTGGTTTGGGCAGCTAGAGCAAGAAGACCAGAGGTTGAAGAAGCACTACGGCCATTGGACGGACATCGTACGGTCTCTGCAGCTAGAATCGTTTATATTGACTAAGTTGAAAAGCCCTTGGTACGCGTCAACTTAGTAGGCCCACAGGTCAGCCTCCGAAACGGTGCGCCCCAGATGTCATGGGGAGGAATCATTTTTTGGGCGGCTGAAGCTAGAATATCCGAGATTGAAGAAGAAGCATGACATCTGTTGGATGGACATCCAACGGCCACCGCTGCTAGAACCGTATGTTGACTATAAGTTGACAAAGCCTTGCATACGCGTCAACTTACTTTTTTTAGGGGACGCGTCAACTTAGTAGGCCCACAAGTGTGTGGCAGAGAACTTATAGCCCATTTGCGATTTGTAAGAATGTACAACCCATTTTTGAATTCTAATGGAATTTACAACAGCCCATTTACAGTTTGTTAAAAGTACAGCCCATTTTCTAGCTAGGACAACGATTAACAATTTCAACCAACCGTTCAAAACAGAATTCAATAAAATTTCCCACATTTTGATGGGATCCAAAATATTTTTATCCTGAAATTTCTAGTCAGATTGAATACAATTTCAATATAAATTTGTATTACGTAAAAATTCCAATGAAACATTGCGCGCGCAACAATTAATGAAATAAAAAATTCCAAAATCCAAAAATTTTATAAACTAATTACGTGTTTGGTGCATTTTTTATAGTTACTGCCCAGTTTTTATAATGACATCCCATTTATTATTTCTTAAAGCCCATTTTCTTGTTAAGCCTAATGCATCCCTCCTTGGAAAGATTTGCAGCCCAGCGGGGCAAGGAATAACAAGTTGACCTTGCCAGGGTATTCCTCAAAAAAAAGTATAGCTGGGCTAGCCATTTTCAGCTTGAAAAAAAATTAATATCTGGGCTGGATATCTGGCCTGGGCTAGACGGGCCATAGCCCGCCCTATTAATACCCTGCTCTCCTCTGAAAAACAATGTTGACATCGCTCAAAGAAAACTCTGCAGTGCTCACACCTCAAAAACACAAATACTGCTCGAGCTGCTTGGTGTCAGCTGTCGGCCGCTCCTTGTGCAATTATTTCGTTTATTGACTACATAGGTTGACAATGGTGTGGGACCATGATGTCAGGAAACCAGGAGGAAGCAAAAAATGTTATAGTTGTATATAATAAGGAGGCACTTGTGTACGTGCGGCTATGGCTCTGGTGGGTTCCCACTGTCATTCTCTCCAAGTAAAGTCATCTCCTCATTCCTCATGTCCGTTGACCATGTTGACAACGCGAGACGGTGGCGCCATGGCGAGCGCAACAACTCGAAGGACGACGGAGAGGGCCTCGCGGGACCTACGGATGGTCTGATACAGCGCCCGTTGCTCATTCGGGAAGCAAGGATCATAGGGCCACATGTCCGCGACGACATTGTCGTTCGCTTGTTCACCGGTGCTCATTGAGGAGACGGAGGTTGCAGCACAGGTCCTCCTGTGCTGGTAGCTCTTCCGCCATTAGGGCGTCGAAGTGCGGCCGCACCTGCTCTATGGTGAACACGGCATGAACCGGCTTGGACAGTGGCGCCGGCTCCTGGTCGGAAGCTATGTCCATCGTCTGATTGTCGACGCTCAGCTCGGTGAGCTCGCCGGCGAGCCAGCATGTCCGGCTGCTGGACCGACCCGCTGCCAAGCACGAGTCTAACTGCCATGGCCCAGCCAGATCGCCTCCCTCGCCCGCGCGCGCTTTCTGCCCGAAACGGTCAGTGCCGCCCGCCCCGCTTCCCGGTGCAGGCGATTGCTTCGCCTTCAAACGACACAAGTGTCGTCCGTCCGTCTGCCGCCCACATTAATGATACACGGTTGCTAAGGCCGCTACTTCGATGCCACACATCCGTCCCTCCGCCGCCCACCATTGCTATATAAACTGCTGCGCCGGCCATAGCCGCAGTCATCCGCCTCTGTTCCCTTTATCCTATCCACACCACTACTGCCCACCATGGTTTCCTCGCGCTCCAGCGCTCTTCGGGACGAGCGGACGATGGACCACAAGGAGATGGCAGCCATTGCTGCCGGCTAGCTGGCCGGCAGGCAGCCGGAGAACGACGACGTCCCAATGGATAACATGGTAGTCGATGATCTGGCGCCAACCCCCTCCTCCGCGCCATCCTCCCCGGTGCATTGCACCATGACCATCGGTGAGGCTCGTGCCCAATACATGGACACGGTGAGGCAGAAGCGTGACAAGCAGTTCCGGGAGGCGCAGGCCGACGCCGCCTACAACCACCATCTCCTCCAGGAACACCTGCAGGCGGAGGAGCAAATCACCGCGGAGCGGGTAGAGCAGGAGGCGCTGCTCGACTCGTACCGCTCCGCCCACGAGGGCAGCCTCGAGCGCTAGCGGTACCGCATGCGGGTGGCAGAGGCTGCGGCCGCCTACAAAGAGGGCGATGAAGCGGGCGAGGCGCTGTTTGGCGAGACCAAGGACGAGGCAGAGGACAATGCCGGCTCCGACGAGTCCCCGCTCCGCTGGCGTCGACGAGGCCCTGCTCCGCCGAGGCCCCGCGGAGCCAACAACGAGGCAGAGGACACCGCTGGCTCCGTAGAGGCCCCGCCCCGCTGGCACTGAGGCGGAGGACCTCGCCGGCTTCGGCGAGGCCCTACCCCGCCGAGGCCCCACCCCGCCAACAACGAGGCAGAGGACATCGCCGGCTCAGCCGAGGCCCCACTCTGCCGGCAACGAGGGGGAGGATTTCCCTCGCTCCACCGAGGCGCCGCCCCGCTGGCAACGAGAGAGAGGACATCGCCGACTCCGTCGAGGCCCCGCCGCGCTGCCAACGAGGCCGCGCCACACAGAAAACGAGGAAGAGTAGAACACGGTAGGTCACCGCCGCTCGGGTCCAAGTAAGGCCACCGCTGCTACCCTCCGGTTGAAGCCAAGCTAGGCGGACTGACCATTGACGGCCGATTAGCTTCTTGGTGGTGACGTGGAGTCGGAGAGCTATGTTGGAGAAGGACGCTGCTTCAGTTACTTAACTGCTGGTGTAGTTGAGTCACTGACACGTGGGCCCAACAGGCATTTGGGCCACATGTCAGTTACGCAACTGCAACTGCAGTTAAGTCACTGAAGCTCAGTCCACTGGAGAATAAGCTTCTGTTCGGCTCAGCCGGACACAGGTGGGTAGATTTGGTTAATTAATTATACCTCCAGCGCACCCCTTTTTAGTTGAAGAATGTATGAAATGCAATGAAATCCGGCATGTTTATATGAAATCCGACCATGTATGAATGAATTTAGTTCGATTAGTTCAAATTCTTGTATCACTGGCATTGGATGAACACACAAAACAATACATACTAGGATTATTCCCAGGGTGATCACCTCGTTTGGAGCAGTTTCACATGTACTCCATCCGGTCCTTTTTAGTCTGTATACAAGTTTTTTCTGCAGTCAAAGTATCTCTACTTTGACCAATCCTTTAGAAAGAAGTATGAACATTCACAATGTAAAATCGACTGACTTGAAAGAAATCTAATATGCGAAGTAAAAAGGAACAGAGGGAGTACAAAGAGTTTGAGCTGCTTTTTAGCATTCCTGTACATTGCAATCAAAGACACAGGCCTTGCAATTCATAGACACTCAAAACAATCGATGATTATGCATCTCAGCGATTCACATGTCAGAGCCAATATTTACTTCACAACTAAACAATAAAGAAAAATCGATCGATGCTACTGACAGCAAAGGGCGTCCCATTCGAAAATATCAAACATATGTCTTCTTGCTAACATCAATGAGCAAAATTTGACAAGGTTGTCCCATTCCAAAATGTCAAATGCGTGTTGTTTGGCGTACATCAATGAGCAAACTTTGACAAGGTTTCCCCATTCCAAAATATCAAATGCCTACGATTGTGGAATGGGCAGGGTTTGCCATCAGTTCGGACATTGACATGGCACCTCGTGCTAAATAAACCAGCTGTTCTTTTTGTGCAGTTCCACCAAATTCGCGCATAGCTTGTATGATTTCGCCTTTATATGCTGCAACACCTTGAACATATCGGCACCTCCTTTCTTGTGGTGGAAATGAATGATTCGATGTATTCATGAACATTTTGTGCAGTTCCCATTGAAATCAAGCTGAGCACCCCTGTTTGCACAAATACAAAATCAGTGTTTACTATAAAGCAAACTGTACTATGAATTGACAGTTGAAACAGGCACCTACATGGTCCATGTAGAGCACACTTTAAAAAAATGGAACTCACCGGAAAGAATCCTAGAACAACATTGTACTTGCGCATCACAGCAAAAAAGATGGAGATCTGTTAGTCCTTCCAAGCTGAAGTTAGTTTGGTCTTGTGGGGAGTAATGTAACCATCCTTCAACTGCTCCTTCTGATGGGAAGATAGACAGGGAGTCTTCATCCTGGCATAATCGGAACTAGTCACTTCACATACTCCATATTCTTCTTCAGAGGAGGATGATCCTGTTGTGCAAAGACAAGAGGACAACTAAATTCTAGCATCCCTATTTGCTCGAAAAAAAAGGAAAGGAAATATTTAAAATAGCACAGATGAAGCACTTCTCAAGGACAATACCACTTTCTCATGGCATCAAATCAGTGGCAAAACAATTGCTCGTTCTAGCCATAGCAATAAATTAAGATGCAAAACTATATCATTACTTGTGTCATCACAGTTCCAGTGCTTCATTATAGCACCGGGAGTTGATTTTTGTTTTTCTTCCGCTTGTTCTTCCCCTTCATCACTTGGTTCAATAACAGGCAAGCTTCGCCTTCAATGTAAGATTTTGGATGTCAATTAGGGAGCACAAGTATAGCACTAAACAACAACATTAATTTTCTGATGAAAGTGGCAAAATACAGGCCAAAAGTTGTGCAATATCCTTATCTTACCTCAATGGGATATTACGGTGCACATACAGATTGGAAGTCTTGTCTCCATTTGTGCAGTTCATTAAATCAAGCAACAATACCGTACAAGTAGCACAACATATGAAAGCACACTGCACAATCATGTGAAAGAAGGCTAGTACAGACCTCTCATGACGCGGAATTCAAACAACTCACAAGAAGAAGATCTAAACCAAATTTGCCAACATGGATAGGAAGTAAGATCTCCTCTTGTGCAGTTCCACTAAGATCAAGCAATCAAGCAACGTTGTCGGTGTGACATTCTGGTTGAACTGCACAAAACACTCTTAAAACAAAAGTGTTTTGTGCAGTGCAACAAAAGGTCACAATAGTAACGAGGTGAAGTAGATAACCTGTTTACACAGAGGTGCAAAGGAAACAACAAGTGGTCAATAACGGTGGATGACAGATAAGCCAAAAAAAAGAAGCATCTAACTTATCTAATTGGGAAATAAAGCAAGACAATAGCATTCTCAAACGGTGGCATTGATTCATATTAACAGAGAGATTATATTAACAATAAAATTCATTAAACATGTAATTTGCTTTTAACTGTGGCATTGCATCAATTTTCCAGCGGCATTATTAGAGGGTGTTTGTGTACAGGGACTTTTTGTGTAGGGACTAAAAAAAGTCCCTTTCAGTCCCATCTAAACCAAACATGAGGGACTTTTAGGGACTAAAAGTGGGCATTTGAGACTAAATAAAGAAGACCCCGAGGGAGAGTCTTTTTGGTACTTTTTCCAACAGTTGCCCCTGCCCCACATCACACCTTATCTCTATTAGTTCATTACTAGGGGTAACATAGTCTTTTAGCATGTCATTTAATAACCTCTAGTCCATGTATAGTCCTTGGAACCAAGCAGGTAGGGACTAGGGACTTTTTAGTTGGGACTAAAAAAAGTCCTAGGACTTTTTAACCAAACAGGGCCTTAGATTAACAACAGCTAAAGAGTTGCACGGGACAATGGACTCACCATCACCATGTGCATCTACCGATGTATGAAGGGGTGATGCACAGTCTATTGCAACAAACAACAAACAACCAAGGAGCATATTTGTGTTGGTCCCAATTTTGTTATCTTTAGACACCTTTCCCTATGTGAGCGCAGCAAATCTAGTCCTGCTGAAACTCTACAGCCTTGCCCCCCTAAACAAAAAGATCAGTTCATGACAGATGTGTGTACTGCGTTTGTCATTGTTTTGCCTTTTCGACCAACGTAGGTGCTGGATAGCCAATCTGTACTAGTACTTTCCCCCTTCCTTTCCTCTTTGAACCACGTCCTAGATTCATGCTATACAACTTTCCCCACTAATTTCCACCCTTCCTTTCCTCTTTGAACCATGCCCTAGATTCATGCTATACAACTTTCCCCACTACCTTCCCCCTTCCTTTCCTTTTTGAACCACGTCCTAGATTCATGCGATACAACTTTCCCCACTACTTCCCCCCATTCCTTTCCTCTTTGAACCACGTCCTAGATTCACGCTATACAACTTTCCCCACTACTTTTCTGTTTGATCCGACACCAAGATTCGAGTGCAGAAGCGGAAAAAGCCCACATGCAGCTAGAGCAATGCATGTGGAATAAGTAAATTATACCTTAAGGTTCTTGGGGTGTGGTTCGGTGGGCGACCGGAGGCCGTTCCGCCCACACTATGTACGGCAGCGAGGAAGAAGGGGTCAGAGGCCCTCCCGCGCCAGATCCCCTCCCTCGCCAACGATGACAGCGTTAAGCCTCCTTCCCTTCCCGGCAGACGGATCCTGCCGGCTCTTTGACCAGCAGTGAGGGGAGAGAGAGAGGCCAACGAAGTCTTGTTTAGATCTGGAGAGGGTGAGTGAGTGTGAAGAGAGCAACTACAAGCGCTGAGGCTCCAGCGTGTATATATATAGTGGAGAGAGAGTGTGAAGAGTGCAAACCCTAGAAAACAAGCGCCGAGGCCGAGATCGTATAGCTCCGTATCCATCCATTTTGACCCGTCAAAGAATCCTCCTGGCACCGCCCCAGATCACTTTCTCTCTCTGTCATGCAGGGCCTACCTGTCATTGGGTGGAAGAAAGAAGTCGAACAAAAACAAAATTATGCTCAAGTGTGGTTATCGAACCCGAGACCTCTAGTTTGATGAGCGAACAGGCTAACTAGCTACACCACCTTCACATTATGTTTAATGAGAGGAAAATAACCTTTTATATATTCCTGCATTCCTTTGACAAGCATGCCATGTTTTTTTTGCGTGGGAGTCATTGGGATTTAAATCATAATCATGTCATGTGGCTTTGGTGGTAAGGTCTTTTGGGATTTAAAGCAGTGTTGGTAGTACAGAAATAATGCAGCCTTAGTCACCTTACCTATCTCCACGTAGTATGTTGGGTCCCACCAGTCAGAGGGTGAAACAAACAAATTAATAAGAAAAATGTTAGTACGCGAAATACAAATTAATATAATTTTTTGTGACATGCATGAACATTTTGTTAGTTCAATCTATGGTCAAAATTTGACACGAAATACAATGGGGACCAATAAACCAGGATGGAGGTAGTACGCTAAGTTTGCCGTCGGAAGCGAGCCTATCTGGCTCTCCTGAGCTAGCAAGGTTTTTCTAGCCCACCCAAGCTAGCTGGCCCACAAAAGCTAACATATTTTAACAGTTCCAAACGCCTAACCTTGCCCGGCTAGGCTATAAACTGTTCTTGCTAAGGATCCAAACGCTCGCTAAGTAACTCGCACGATATTCCTATTCTATGAACCTGTGTGTTCGTGTGTGTGTGTGTGTTTAACAACATGTGTGTGTTAGAGAGAGCGGCACATCAACCTACTCCTACAGAGAGATGGTGTGTAGTGTATGATTTAGCTGCAAGAGTCGGTGCATCCTCTCGTTTCCGGGCATCCGGTCGGGACAGGCGGACTGCTGCCACGCCCGCTCCTGACCAGCCTGGCCCACCCAAAGCCCCTTCATCGCTCGCACGTGCTTCCCGCCCGAAACGGTCAGCGCCGCTCCAAAGAATCGGTGCCGCATTCATGCCTGGGCAGAGCGAACGCGACCTCTCACTGGCGCCTGCATTGAAGAGAGAAGCGGATTCAAGAGTGATGGTTGCTTCGTCCGTCCAACTTACTGCTGGGTCTATGTGATTTGACGGCTCATTGGCCATTATTACTGAGGTGGTAGGACTGCTGGATGTCCCACGCTTTCGGCGAAAGGAGGTACTACTAGATTACAATTTTCTCCATTCTTACAGTGGAGGAGTGCGAGAGCAGTGAAAACACACAGGCTCAGTGATTACATGGCCCACCTCACATTATCACCATTTTTTCTGGACACCGTGCGACACCTAAGTCTTTACATAGTACTAGTATAGTACGTACTGTAATTTATCAGCGAGATAAACTTGTACAATGCTATGAAGCTTCCAGCTTCTGTTTCATGTATCTTGCATCCAAGGTTGCACGTTGCAACATTTCATCAAATACAAAGGAGACTAACATGCATGCTATTGCATCTCAATGATTGACAGATCATAGCCAATATGTACTCCCCTCTGTTCCAAAATAAGTGTATCAACTTTTATGCAAACTTTAGTACAAAGTTGTACTACTACTAAAGTTGACACTTATTTTGGAACATAAACAGCTAAAGAAAAAAACGATCCATGCAGTCCCTAGCCCTTGAACCGTAAACCCTAACTAGGCTTTAATTTGCTGGCAATGTTGGAGCTTCCGAAGAAATGAAGTTTGCAACCCTTTGATCATCGGATCATTTTGTGCAGTTTCACCAAAATCAAGACGAGCATCCCTGTGGAAAACAAATTGAAGAAGCGTGATTAGAATAAGATTACTGGGACTAGTTGATGAGACATAAACTCATCACAAATACAGTACGTAGAAGCCAGTAGAGGTATGTGCGGGGCAAAGAAGTAGAGAAATATCCACATGGAGTGATGTGGGCAGCTGGAGCAGTGGTGCAAGCCGGCTGTAAAGGAAGTTGTACCTGAGGGATGTCGGGACGTAGCTCAACCTAGAGGAGGGCGACGGGAGGCGGCAACTGCCCACGTCGTGACAGTGAGCAAGAGACGAAGGCAACCTCACCGGCTTTGTGAGAGAGAACGGCGGGGACCCCTGATCGGGACGTGCCAACAATGGGTTTTCGCCGTCGGCGACGGCGACCACATCTACACTAAGCATCCACCCCTTCCCCCGGCGGGCGTGATCCGCCGGGATGTTAGAGATGTGGCCACAGTCGTTTTGTGCGAGAGAGTGTGAAGAGAGCAACCCTAGCAAGCAACCGTGTAGGCTCGTCCTGGCTATGTATATAGTGGAGCGGTTTCCTTTTCTCTCCATATGAACCTATTTATATTGTGTATGTGCCACTAAAGGAAAAAAGCTTTATTTATAAATGACGCGACACCGTTCATGCGTGGTTCCCTACCCTCCATTATTTATAAGTGAGTAACTACTACTAGACGCGTCAAATTATCACGTGGGCTGCATCATCTTACAGAAATGAGCTCCACCGTGTCACGTGTGTGGTTGGGGAAGACGCAAAGAGTGCTACTAGTACACTACGTGCGTGGATGTGTGCACCTCTTCTCTTCGAGCATGGTTATTGAAAGTATAGCCCACTACAGTACTACCACACGGTTATTATATATGGGCAAAGAGTATAGACAGTAATAATGACTAATAAGCCGTGAAATCACGAGGCCCACCTTTCTCTATGTTTGACCGAGGAAGCAGCCATCATTTCACTCCTCGTTGAATATCCATCCACTGCTAACTCCGCGAATAAATAAAAATCTGCTTCTACCTCCCTAGCATGGTTAATAATATAGCCATGTCAATCACGACGTAGAAATATCATTCAGTGATACAATAGGGCTGGATCTAAGGCTGGTGATTTTTTTTACTTTGTCTCTTTCTCTTTTTGTCTCATTTACTCATTTTAAATAGGAGCACGTGTAGAGGATGGCTATTCCTTTCGATGGGACTTCTTCATGGGGTTTAAGACTAAGGCTGGTCATAGTGGGGAGTAACTTAGACTAGTAACATGCTTTTGTTACTAGTCCATGTCACTACCTTCATAATGGGTTGTAACATATAGATGGTAACATACAAACCTTCATTAATTGAGACATAGACTCATTTTACCTCGGGGTGTGTTATGTTACAGTAACATATTATGTTACCACAAACATCTCTTCCCTCATTAACTCCATGCCACATAAGCAAATTTGTCTTGGGATGTGTCATGTTACTACATAAGTTACTCCCACTATGACTAGCCTAAGCAGCTCCGAATTATGCCTGCTACCCACCACTCTGAATCGTGCCATCTATGATAGGGAGTAGTCCCATTGCAACAATGAGGTCCACTAGGTCTAGCACGTCCTGTAAGAAGAGACTGTCATGCAAAACATACATCTTGTTGCCTTCTTCCTCGTACAGTACGTACTACTACTACTCGTTCTCCTATAAACCTTGTGCTTGGCATCACCAAAATATTAACCTGGCAATTAGCTCTTCGCCTCTTCGGGAAGTCGAGCAATAATGGTACTGTAGTATATATCGTTCTGGCTATATGATACCGAATGAATTGATGCATGTCCACCACGTGGGCGAGGTAGAGTGCGTACTATTACGTCCGTTTCAATATTGACTACATACAGAGAAAAATGAGTGAATCTACACTCTAAAATATGTCTATATCCATCAGTGTTTGGAGTATGTACTAGTAGTTCATATTGAAATCTATTAAAGGACATATATTCCAAACAATATGATAATCTCTCTAACCAAGGTAGGGATGAGGAGTAAATGGAGGGAGTAGTAAAATTTTCTCCTCGTCCTGCGAGCCACCGCGCGCGTGGGCGAGGGAGCGGGCGTAAGGCGTAGTAGGCAAGCTTCACCTCATCCTGCAAGCACACCGCGCCCATGGGCGGGGGAGACGGCGTACTAAGCAAGCTTCTCCTCGTTCTGCGAGTTGACGGGACACATCAAAAGTAATACGCACAGAGCATCCCGAGTGTATAGAGCATTGCCTCTAAGGTAGGCCCCACATGGTTTGCCTCTTTTTTAACATAACGCGTCAAGTCACAATTTGTTTGTTCACCCGTGGTAGACGATCCTCCATCAAGTGGATAACCAGTACACGTGTCAAATTAGCACGTGGGCTGCCTTTTCGTACAGAAATGAGCTCCACCGTGTACCCGCGCAGTTGTGGTTGGGAAAGAGACGGGAGTACGTGCGCCGTGCGTGCACCTCTTCTCTTCGTGCACGTCCCCCACCTACGTGGGTGTGTGTGTGAGAGAGATACAAACCTGGACAGATGGCGTGTGTGTTCGTGAGTGTTTTTTGTTTGGGGAGGGGGTTATATCGTGAATGTATTTGTGGGTATATGTATCGATGACATCTCAAACAAAAATTTGACACATGCAATGTGTGTGAAATAGAGTCCTATTGATATCATATATAGAGGGGGCGATCCATGAGAAGAGAGGGAGGGGTCATAGATATCGATAGAGTCGAAGAGAGGATCAAGTGGGTTGGTGCGAGATCGATGAAGAGAGCCATAGAAATTGTGTGTGTGCAAGTCAAAGATATAAGGCGATTGACCTACCGGAACATCGGGAAGAGGGCAAGTTTGTGTGTGGCAGGGAGACATGACTAGAGCGCTCGATGTATCGGTGTGTGTGGGGGGAGGAGGGGAGAGGCAGATGCCTAACTAGAGAGGTAGAACGACTCGTATATGTGTTGAGAAGGAGAGACCCAGCTATGTCTTGAGGGAGATCAGTCGACATCCATAGATAACTGAAGGACGGGAAATAGGTTGGGACAGAGAGAGAGAGAGGAGAGGGGGAGGGAGAAGGGTAGAGTGTTGGATGGGTGATGGGTTGCTTCTCGAAGATGGTGGGAGAGGCCTACTAGACAAACTGAGGGTAGAACTTCAATATTATCAATAAGAGTGGGGATGTGTTTCTGTGTGTGCCTGTGCATGATAGATGTGTCGGGACGCATGCATGGATGATGAAGGGGAACCATGTGTTTGGTAAGCAAACCTAACTAGATCGGTAGATCAATTGTTGTTTGTCGGAGGAAGGGAGAGATATAACTAATGAGGTAGAACGATCGATGAGTGAAAAAAACGAGTTATAAGGACCTAGCTAGCTATATGTATAGTGAGAGATCGGTCAGTGTACATCCATTTGTTAGAGGAAAATAAGGCCCAACGAGACGGATAGACACAGAGAATGGAGCTAGGAGGTGGTGTGAGATGCCGAGCTACTAGCTAGATAGGGGGAGGAGTGTGCGATTCTGAGATCGATGAAAAGAGGGGCGAGAGTTTAGACGTGTGTGGGATCGTATGATAGACACGAGGCATGGACACAGAAAGGAGGAGATGGAAGGTGCGTGTGTATGTTGTAGGCAGACATCTCTGGAGAGGTTTATCGATCGGTGTGTGTCGGGAAGGAGTTGTGGAGATTGTGGGAGAACAACCTAAAAAAAGAATGTGTGCGATGGATAGAATGCTTAGGGAGGGGGAGGGCGAGGAGGGCGTGTGCATGCACGACTGAAAGTTAGTGCTAGCTACAAAGGTTAGAGGATTGTGTGGGTGTAAAAGACTAACAAAGATGATAATTTGATATGAAAGTGGATTCATATATTTGAATAGGAGATCATAGTGTTATAAACATATGCATGCATGAATATAGCGGTGATACGCGTGCTGTGGTTTTGCACATGTTATACCATAATGTGATAATGCATGGCATTTGCAACTCACAGCTAAATGTCGAACAATCTAAACCATACTATACATCGAACAATCTCACATTTTATTTGAATTTGTGATAATGTGTGGCGTTTGCAGCTTACAACTAAATATCGAACAATCTAAACAATACTATATATCGAAGAATCTCACATTTTATTTGAATTTGTGGTAATGTGTGGCGTTTGCAACTCACTTCTAAATACTTGTAGGAGTAGGGGGCGGGGCACCATACATTATGTGATAAACACATTATACACATGAGACATGGTTTAGATTATGAAGATCTAGCTAGAGCTTGAAATGTACTGTGATTTGAAATCAACATAAAGTGGATTAAAAAATCGAGTTCGAGTTCATATAGTACACATAGTTCATATCTAACTCGACATTAATCATGTGGTGTGCTGTGAAGATAATACACAAATGTTGGTTTAACTTGACAATAATGATGATTGTAAATCTTATTAAAATAGAGAAACGAATTCAAATGGTTTGACTTCACAAGAATCATTATTGCAGATCTTATTCAAATAGAGAAATGAATTCAAATTTAATTCATATTGAAGCGGTAGTATATACGTTTGGAATGCACTAAAATGTTCATTTGAGTAGCAGGTTGCATGCATTATACACGTAGGGAAATATTTTAATTGAACATAACATGATTCAAAGTTTTGAATGGCATTTGTAGTGCGAATTGATTTGGTACAGTACACGGGACTAGACTCTCTTGTCTGGTGCGAATTGATTTCTCTTTGTTTTTTCATCGACGGAAGTGCGAATTGATTTGGTACAGTACACGTTAGGCTTGTCCAGAAATTTCAACCCGCACCTTGTTACCCCGAAATATTTAAGATACTTCTTTGTCTCGTTGTGCTCCGAAAACTCCCTCCAGCTCAACCCATGCCTTGCTATCCCAAAATTACAACGCGCGCGAAAACTCCCACCTCCTATGAAATCTCGACTCATGAAATGTCCGTGATACCCCTGAACCGAAAGAACCGCCTAGCACAAATTGGTGGGGGTACTTCCGTAACTTACCCCACATTTCGGACAAGCGGGTCCCTAAGCCATGGTTCCCCACTCCCATCCCATCAGCCCACCCATTCGTACACCGAGGCCGCAAAAACCCGTGAAGCCCCACAATCTCCTCCGTCCACCACTCAGCTGGAGCCTCTTCCCGACGACGTCGTCCATAGCAACACCTCGACGTCCCTCATCCACCGTACCAGATGAGGATCCATCGTCTATCTCGTCGTTCCGCCGGTTCAGCCACCCCGTCCTCCACCCCAAGGAGCTACCCCGACGTTCCCCTCGTATTTCGCGCCACCTCCATTCCCACACCGCCGTCTTAACTTGCACCACCGAAAGAGCAGCATCATCACTGTTTCCTCGGATGAAGTTGAGGCCTAATCGGCGCCACCAAAGAGGTTGTACACTAATCGTCGCATTTTCTTCTTGATTCAATCTCACGGTACTGCTGGCGCTCGGTCCCGAGCTGACATGGCGCGGCTCCATCCACGGCGGCGTCACCGGCCACTTCCTGCATGGCGTCGCTCCCTCGGCAGCGACGTCCACATCAGTAGGAGCTGCTGTTGCTTTAGCTCTCGCTCGCAGAGCTGCTCTGCTCTGGCTCTCGGTCCCCAGCCTGGTCCGCTCTTGCTCTTGCTCTGACTCGCGCTGCTGCTCTCGCTCTTGCTTGCGAAGCTGCTCTGATTTGGCTACACTTCAGTCGACTGAATCGACTTTTGGGTCAGTCGATTTTCAGGGGGGGGGGGCTCGCCGGAGTTAAGGAAGAACCAGCTACAGCGGGGAGGGGGGCTCGCCGGAGAGGTACCCCATTATCTATCTTAGGGTTTAGGGTGGGGGCGGTGGTCGCCGACGGTGGTGGGGCGGTGGCGTGGGGATTGCTAGAGAAAAAACTCGGCACGGGGGGCCTAGAGGGATGGCCGGAGCGGCGGCAGACCGGCGGTGGGGAGTGATTTCGGGGCGGGCGGGGTGGCGCACCGCCGGCCGCGGGTGGCGGGGGGCGACGGTTTGGCTGGTGGTGTCAGTCGACAGATGCTGCTACACGACCAGCTGCCCCGGCTCTCGCACACGCTGCTGCTACTGCTTTTCTGCTACTAGTGCGTTCAGTTTCGACAGTAAAATTCAGTTTCGACAGCAAAATTCAGTTTCAACAATTAAGTTCAGTTTCGACGGTTAAATTCAGTTTCGACAGTTAAGTTCAGAGATGAGCGGCTGATGTATTTTACATCTAGCACTTTGTGGTTATGTATTTTACGTCATCTATTGGAGATGCTATTACAATTCCACTCAGGTTAACGTTGTCTCTCTTGTCCTCGTTCAGCCTCGGTGTCGTACAACTCACCAGAGCTGCTCCAATGATGAAACCCTCCATCGCAGCGGAGCAGTACCCCGGGCTCCATCTCAAGATGCCTAAGATGTTCTTCCCCTCCTCCGATAGCCAAGTCAGCCGGATCATCCTCACAGACCAACCCAATCACACTGAGATCGACATGGCTTCGCCTAAGAGGTTGTACACTTGTTGCATCTCTTTTTTACTCTACATGTTATATATATTGTCCACTGAGCACACGTAGTAACATGGCATATGATTAGTTTCTCCTACTGTATGACAAGCAGTGAGGTACCAAGCAACTTAGCTATCCGTGATGGACTCTCTTAAACGCCATCATTATTTATCTCTACGCGTTTGAGCTGTGCATTTGTCGATGGGCCTGGGAGTTGAGCTAGTAGGGCAGTGGTGTAACGCCCACGATGCGGCTATATCTCCCACGTGTCGAGGCACGACTTAGAGGCATAACCGCATTGTGGTATTGTCGCAAGAAGGGTTATCTTCACACAATCCCATGTAATGAACAAGAATGGGATAACGAGAGTTGGCTTACAATCGCCACTTCACACAATACATAAATTAATTCATACATCATCCAAAATCCACACATAGACCGACTACGGTCAAAATCCAAATGAAAATAAGATAACCCCAGATGCTAGATCCCCGATCGTCCCGACTGGGCTCCACTACTGATCATCAGGAAAAGAAACATAGTAACGACCACGTTCCTCGTCGAACTCCCACTTGAGCTCGGTTGCATCATCTGCACTGGCATCGTCAGCACCTGCAACTGTTTTGGTAGAATCTGTGAGTCACGAGGACTCAGCAATCTCACACCCGTGAGATCAAGACTATTTAAGCTTATAGGAAAGGATGGTGTAATGAGGTGGAGCTGCAGCAAGCACTAAGCATATATGGTGGCTAACATACGCAAATGAGAGTGAGAAGAGAAGAAACGCAACGGTCGTGAAGCTAGAAATGATCAAGAAGTGATCCTGAAACTACTTACGTTCATGCATAACTCAAACCGTGTTCACTTCCCGGACTCCGCCGAGAAGAGACCATCACGGCTACACACACAGTTGATGTATTTTACCTGGGTCAAGTGACAAGTTGTCTACGACCGGACATTAACAAATTCCCATCTGCCTCATAACCGCGGGCACGGCTTTCGAAAGATAATACCCTGCAGGGGTGTCCCAACTTAGCCCATAATAAGCTCTCACGGTCAACGAAGGATAAACCTTCTCCAAGGAAGACCCGATCAGTCTCGGAATCCCGGTTTACAAGACATTTCGACAATGGTAAAACAAGACCAGCAAAGCCGCCCGATGTGCCGACAAATCCCGATAGGAGCTGCACATATCTCGTTTTCAGGGCACAACGGATGAGACATCCTACGAGTAAAACCAGGCCTCAAGTTTCCCCGAGGTGGCCCCGCAGTCTACTCGTTTCGGACCAACACTCGAAGGAGCACTGGCCCGGGGGGGGGGGGGGGTTAAAATAAAGATGACCCGCGGGCTCGCGAAAACACAAGGGAAAAAGGCTTAGGTGGCAAATGGTAAAACCAAGGTTGGGCCTTGCTGGAGGAGTTTTATTCAAGGCGACCTCTCAAGGGGGTCCCATAAATCACCCAACCGCGTAAGGAACGCAAATTCAAGGAACATAATATCGGTATGACGGAAACTAGGGCGCCAAGAGTGGAACAAAACACCAGGCATAAGGCCGATCCTTCCACCCTTTACCAAATATATAGATGCATTAATTAAATAAGAGATATTGTGATATTCCAAAATATCCATGTTCCAACATGGAACCAACTTCAACTTCACCTGCAACTAGCAACGCTATAAGAAGGGCTGAGCAAAAGCGGTAACTTAGCCAAACAACGGTTTGTTAGGAAAGGATGGTTAGAGGCTTGACATGGCAATATGGGGGGCATGATATAGCAAGTGGTAGGTAGCGCAGCATAGCAATAGAACGAACAACTAGCAAAGCAAAGATAGAAGTGATTTCGAGGGTATGGTCATCTTGCCTGTAAGGTTTTCAGAGTTGTCGAAAGCTTGATCCTCGTAAGCGTACTCAACAGGTTCCTCGTTCACGAACTCGTCACCCAGCTCTACCCACAGCAAGAACACAAGCAATGGAACCACAATCAATCACGGGAAATGCATAAGCAACATGATGCAAAACATGCATGATATGCGGGATATGATATGCGATGCATATGCGTGCTCCGGAGGAAAAATGATGAACAAGGCAGTAACTTGGCAAACCAAGCATGCCACTGGAAAGATGAGATGATTTTGGTCGAAATCGATAAAAAGATCACCAGAAACGGATGCACGGTTTGCAAATGGCAAGCAAAACAAGAATGACACTATTCTGCGATTAACATCATGATAGCACTTAGAATACAACAAGTAACTATGCTACAGCACTCCAACATAGCAACAAAGCGTATGGCAGTAATCGACAGGAGATGCTTGACAAAAGAGGAACACTGAGCTACGGCTAGCTCACAGCATAACATGCTCAAACAAGCATGGCAAAAGTGCAAAAGATATCAGGATCAGAGACTTGGTGAAATTACTGGACATGGCAGAAACAGCATTACGTAGCAATGTTCAGAGCAAGAAAAATACATGCTACAGCAACATAACATATCAAAACAAGGCATTGCATGAATCTACTAAATGCGTAGAACAAAAGTCCCTTACTGACCATAAGCCAAAAAGGACCAGAAGATATGATGGCAACCATGTAAACATAGCAAGTTTCGTTAACAGGTTTCACACTTGGCAGAAAACAGAGCATGGCAGTAACAGTATTATGAGGGCATCTTGGTGAGCTTGATTCACTCACCACAAAGCATTGAATGACAAAACAAGCATACCTACAGCAAGATGGAATGTTTATGAAGCTATCCATGGCAAGAGAAAATACATAGCATGAATGGATCAATTACAACAACCTTGGCAAAATTGAATAACACGTAAACAATCTGGCAGAAATATTTTATAGCCAAAGTAGAGCAAGATTAGAACATGCTATGGCACTCCATAATTACAAGCAGGGGCATGGATGGGTATATCACAACTCTATCTATAAATCATCCTTACTGAACATGCCCAAAAGGAGCATGGATCTCTCTGTAGACACAAGGATACATGGCAAAAAAAATAACAGCAGAAACAGACAGTGAAAATACCAAGTCCGTGAAAACAGAAACATCACGAAGCCTAGTTTGCATTCTTTTGCTAGTCACCAAAGAGATCACAAAAATACATGGCATACACCTCTGTAAAGATGGCATGGCATACATCAAAACACATGTAGAGCTCCTACTCATAAGATGCACACATCAAATGCAACAAAAATAACAAATCCTCAAGTTCTGATAAATAACAGCAGGTAACAGCATATAGCACTCTTGCACCAGAGATTTGGGCATCAAGATGGACTCAAATGAACATGGCATAATGGAACAAATTGAAGATCATCTCGAGGCGAACATTTCGATATATTACGCGCATGCAACGGAGCAGTATGCAGAGAGTTATGATGCGATGAACAGGAGCATATCATGTAAAATCTTCGGGACTTGGAATATTTCGAGAGGGGGGAGAAGAAATCAACCGCGAGATATAGGGTTCGGGCCGCCGGAGCTGCTGCTCGCCGGAGCTCGGCGAGAGGTCACCGGCCGGAGAGGAAGAGGACGAGGCCGGAGAGGGGTCGGAGGGGGCCGGCCGGAGGAGATGCCGCCTCGGGGTCGGGCGCGCGGGCGGAGCAGGAGCTGCGCCGGCTCGGGTGCGTGCGGGTCCGGCCGGAGATCGACGCCGGTCGGCGAGGCAGCGGGGACCGGTGAGGCGGCGGAGGCGGCGGGGCGCCGCGGGAGGAGGAGGCGGAGGCGCGCGGGCGGCGGCTCGGGCTCCGCGGGCCAGACGCGGGCTCGCGGGCTGGCGGCGGCACGGCATGCGGGGCCGCCACGTGGCGCCCTCTGGTAGGCTGCGGGCGGCACCGGCGATGTGTCCGGCTACGGAGAGGGGAAGGGGACTAGGGTTGCACGGCGAATTTTGGAGGGGGAGGTGTTTTTATAGGTAGAGGGAGCTAGGAGACTCCAAATGGAGTGCGGTTTTCGCCCACACGATCGTGATCGAACGACCTAGAGCATGGAAGTGACTTAGATGGGTTTTGGACTGTTTGGAGGGGTTTTTTGCTGCAACACACAAAAGGGCTTTGCGGTTACCCGGTTAACCGTTGGAGCATCAAACGACGTCCAAATGGAACGGAATTTGACAGGTGGTCTACCGGTGGTATACCAAGGCCACTTGGCAAGACTCGGTCCATTCTGAGAACGTTGAACACCTGCTCATGAAAAGAAAACAAGAGGGGTGCGCCAGTGCGTGTGGGAGTGCCGGATTGCAAAACGGACAACGGGGAAAATGCTCGGACGCATGAGACGAACACGTATGCAAATGAGATGCACTTGATGACATGATATGAGATGCATGACATGAACAAAATGCAAAATGAAAAACAAAACCCGGCCACGAATGGAATATCATAACACATAGCCGAAAATGGCAAGAGTTGGAGTTACAAATATGGAAAGTTACATCCGGGGTGTTACAACACTCCATCACTACGAGAGGATCTCGTCCCGAGATCTAGGACTGAAAGAACTCCGGATATTCGGAACAGAGGTAGTCCTCGCGCTCCCAGGTGGCTTCTCGGTCGGAATGGTGCGACCACTTCACTTTCAGGAATTTGATTGACTTGTTGCGAGTCTTGCGCTCAGTTTCTTCAAGAATAGCAACGGGGTGCTCATGATAAGACAGATCTTCTTGGAGGTCAATCTCTTCGAAGTTGATGGTGCGCTCAGGAGTCTTGAAGCACTTGCGAAGCTGTGACACGTGGAACACATCGTGCACGTTCGCGAAGTTGGACGGAAGCTCAAGTTGATAGGCTAGGTCGCCTCTTTTGCCAATGATCTTGAAAGTACCCATGTATCTAGGGGCAAGCTTCCCTTTGATACCGATGCGACGAGTGCCTTTCATTGGAGACACCCGGAGGTAGACATGGTCTCCGATCTCGAAAGCCAAATCACGGTGCTTGCTATCATAGTAACTCTTCTGGCGCGATTGCGCGGCTTTGAGATTTTTACGGATGACTTTACACATTTCTTCAGCCTCTGTGATTAAATCATTGCCAAGAAGTTGGCGTTCACCAGTCTCTGACCAATTGAGAGGAGTACGGCACTTTCTGCCATAGAGAATTTCGAATGGGGCCTTGCCCGAACTCGCTTGGAAGCTGTTGTTGTAGGAGAATTCGGCATATGGGAGGCAATCTTCCCACTTCATGCCAAAGGAAATGACACAAGCCCTGAGCATATCTTCAAGGATTTGATTGACTCGCTCGACTTGGCCACTAGTTTGAGGGTGGAAAGCTGTGCTGAAGCGAATGTTGGTGCCCATGGCCTTCTAAAAGGAGTCCCAGAACTTAGAAGTGAAGATGCTTCCACGATCTGAAGATATCAATTGTGGAATGCCGTGCAAGGAGACAATCCTGGAGGTTTATAGCTCTGCCAACTGAGCTGCTGTGATAGATTCTTTGATTGGAAGAAAATGAGCCACTTTAGTAAGCTTGTCGATGACAATGAAGATAGCATCATTTCCGCGCTTGGACTTGGGAAAACCAGACACGAAGTCCATTTCGATATGATCAAACTTCCATTCTGGGATAGCAAGAGGTTGGAGGAGACCAGCTGGTCGTTGGTGTTCTTCTTTCACCCTTCGACAGACATCACATTCATTCACGAATTGAGCGATTTCTCGCTTCATTCGAGTCCACCAATACGACTGCTTGAGGTCATGGTACATCTTCGTACTTCCAGGATGAATGAAAAGAAGAGAATTGTGCGCCTCGTTCATAATGACTTTCCTTAGATCACCTTTAGGAACCACAATCCGGTCCTCGAAGAATAAAGTGTCTCTGTCATCAATGCGATAGCACTTGTATGTGGAAAGACCCTTGTCAATACCACGTTTCACCTTCTTCACCATGGTATCCAGGAGTTGTGCCTCACGAATTTGATCTTCCAAAGTAGGAGAGACTATGAGGTTGGCAAGAAAACCTTGAGGAACAACTTGGAGATTCAGCTTGCGGAAAGCTTCACAAAGATCCGGTTGGAATGGCTTGAGAATTAAGCTGTTGCAATAAGCCTTCCTGCTCAAAGCATCTGCAATGACATTGGCTTTGCCTGGATTATATTCAATACTCGGATTGTACTCTTGAATCATTTCGACCCATCTAGTTTGCCTGAGGTTGAGGTTGGGCTGAGTGAAGATGTACTTGAGACTCTTGTGATCGGTGAATATGTCCACTTTTCTTCCCAACAAGAGATGTCTCCATGTTATTAATGCATGGACAACTGCCGCCAACTCAAGATCGTGAGTGGGGTAGTTCTTTTCGTTGGGCTTCAACTGATGAGAGGTATATGCCACAACTTTCTTCTCTTGCATTAACACAGCACCGAGACCTTGAAGAGAAGCATCATAGAAAACTTCGAATGGCTTGGATTCGACAGGAGGAGTTAAGACAGGAGCTGTGACGAGTTTCTCTTTGAGAGTGTTGAAAGCAACATCACACTCAGGAGACCAGACATACTTCACATGCTTTTGGAGAAGGTTGGAAAGAGGCTTTGCAATCTTAGAGAAATTCTCAACGAATCTTCGGCAATAGCTTGCAAGACCAAGAAAACTGCAAAGCTGCTTGACATTCTGAGGAGGTTCCCAATTCACAATTGCAGACACCTTCTCGGGATTAATAGCGATGCCCTTGGCAGAGATGATACGACCAAGGTAAAGAACTTCATCAAGCCAAAATTCACATTTTGAAAACTTCGCATAGAATTGATACTCTCTGAGCTTGTCGAGCACCAATCGCAAATGTTTGGCATGATCCTTCTTATTCTTGGAGAAGACCAAGATATCATCGAGATACACCAGGACAAATTCATTGGTATATGGGTTGAAGATGAAATTCATCATCCGAGAGAATGTTGGAGGAGCATTGACAAGGCCGAAAGACATGACAGTATATTCATAAGAACGAAAGCTTGTTCTGAATGCTGTCTTGGGAATATCTTCTTCACGAATGCGAATCTGATGATAACCCATACGAAGGTCAAGCTTGGAGAAAACTTTAGCACCTTTAAGTTGCTCGAATAGCTCATTGATGTTGGGAAGTGGATACTTGTTCTTGATTGTCTTCTTGTTCAATGGACGGTAGTCGACACAAAGTCGGTCCGTGCCATCCTTCTTCTGGACAAAAAGAACACCACAACCCCATGGAGATGAACTCGGTCTGATCAAACCCAGACGCTCTTGTTCATCGAGCTGTTTCTTCAATTCCTTCAGCTCCTTGGGTCCAAGCTTGTATGGACGCTTGCAAACGGGTTCAGTGCCAGCCTCAAGATCGATAACGAACTCCACTGGCCGGTGAGGAGGCATACCCGGATGCTCTTCTAGAAAAACATCTTGATACTCACAAACGACTGGAATTTGAGAAATAGCATCCAATTCGCCCTTCTCATTGAGAGAAAACAACCGAATGGTTTCATCACGAGCAGCATAGATGATAACATCCTCAGAAGAGTGTATCAATTGAATTTCCCTGGCAGCACGATCAAGTTGAGCTTTGTGCTTAGAAAGCCAGTCCATCCCGAGAATTAGATCAATATCCGAGTCACCAAGAACAATTGGTTTAGACAGAAATTTATAGTTTCCCATCTTGATAGAAACATCGGGAGCAACCAAACTAGAAGTCATAAGCTTTCCCGGAGAAACAACTTGCATAACTTTGGATAAAATCTCTGTGTCCACATTGTGCTTCGATGCAAATGGGTATGACATGAAAGAATGCGATGCACCAGTATCAAATAAGACTTTTGCAGGAATATCATTAACTGAGAGATTACCCATTATCACATCAGTAGATTCCTCCGCTTGAGCTGCATTCATCATGTTCACCTTTGCAGACTTGGGATAATGCTTGACCACTGCATTGCTGGAAGATCTCACAGGAGGAGGAGGCGGAAGGCGCCTCTGGTTGAAGCACTTGTTAGCATAGTGACCTTTCTGCTGACACTTGTTGCAAGTCACCTCTGAGAGTGGGCGATGATAAGGAGCATTCGACTTTGGAGCTTGATTCTGAGACTTGTTCTGATAGCCAGGGTTGGAAGAGTGGGAAGATCCATGGCCACCTTTGTTCTTCTGCTGGTAAGGCTGACGAAACGGAGGAGGAGGAGGCAACCAGATCTTCTGTTGCTTAGCAGCCACTAGTGAGGAAGAAGAAGACTGAACTGCGTCCCTGACTCTCTTCTTAGAAGCCTCACACTTGAGCTGAGCAGCCTCTTGCTTCAGAGCCATATTGTAGAAATCATCATACTTGGTCGGCTCAAAAAGCACGAGAGGTAATTGCAGATCTTCTCTGAGGCCACCTCTGAATTGATAGATCATGCTCTTTTCATCAGGAACATCTTGCTTAGCGAAGCGAGCGAGTTTCTGAAACTGAGTATTGTATTGATACACGGACATGCTGCCTTGCTTGAGATTGCGGAACTCCTCACGCTTGCTCTCAACAACACTTTGTGGAATGTGGTGAGCTTTGAAGTCTCGACGGAAATCATCCTAGGTAATCACACGACCTCCTCTGGAATCTTTGTATTGTTGATACCACTCGGCAACTTGATCCTTGAGTTGAAAAGAAGCGAACTTGACAAAGTCCTCAGGCCTGACATTGCTACATTCAAAATGCTTGTTGATGTCCATGAGCCAATCATCGGCATCTGTGGCCTCGGCACAGTAGCTGAAAGACTTGGGCTGATTTGCGAGAAACTGGTTGAGGGTAGCGAAGTGAGGCTGATTGTTGCCTTGGCCTTGATTTCCTTGATTGCCTTGCCCTTGGGTGCGTTCTTGCAAGAGTTGCAAAATCATCTGAGCATTGGCGTTGGTGGCTGCCATGATAGCTTGCCATGCCTCCGGAGGCGGAGGTGGTGGCGGAGGGTTCGCCTGACTCCCTTCATTGCGTTCCGGATTCTGACGCGTTGGCGGAGCCATCCTGAAGAGGGTGACATCCGTTAGCATCTTGATAGACAAATAGACAAGTAGAATCAACGGATAGAAATTGCAACATATAGTCTTCACAATAAACATTCGAACGAGGATGAACGAATGAATTCCATAGTAAATCATCACACTTCCATTAAGATGAGAAGCCACTTGATAAGAGATTGATGAATAAAATAAAAAGGTACGAGTGGAACAAATAAATGGTAAGGATTACCCAATGACAAACCAAATATCTGCGGGAAGAAATGCTAAGAGCTACTTGAATCCCACCTATAAACTCCCGAAACTTTCTTGTTATGCAATCTGGTGTAGGGGATACAGGGGACACAAAATATATCACCTAAACTAGCAATCCCTAGATCCAGCTGTATCCATCCGTCAACACATAACCAAGAAACCTTCGGAAATCGTGTACCTCAACCTTCGAAAAGCATCCGTTATATGAGTTATGGCAACACTGCTGAACTCCCGCCCCATTACTGGGTGGCGTCGAGGTGATCTCACCAACAACTGCATAAAAGAGATTTTCGATGTCGGCGAAACTCAGGTATTCCAGAACTGCAACGATAAAATTGTGACGACAACACCTCGGAGCTCAACTCCCCGGGACACTGCCACAACCCCTAAATGTCAGGAGGCACCAAGAACAATGTTTTCGTCACAAAACCATCGGAACGATTCTAAGATACCCGCGTGATCCTAATTTTTTTAGTGAGATTTGAGGAGAGAAGAGTCAAAACTTCTACGTCAGGAGACCTCACCAGAGCGACGAAGGGACTGAGGAGTAAAAAGAATCCTACTCTCCGATATATATAATCCTAACACTCAAAACATTTTTGTTCTAGACTCAACAACGCCAGTGATTCGATCAAGCAGGGGGCTCCTCAGTCGGGGATGGCTCTGATTACCAACTTGTAACGCCCACGATGCGGCTATATCTCCCACGTGTCAAGGCACGACTTAGAGGCATAACCGCATTGTGGTATTGTCGCAAGAAGGGTTATCTTCACACAATCCCATGTAATGAACAAGAATGGGATAACGAGAGTTGGCTTACAATCGCCACTTCACACAATACATAAATTAATTCATACATCATCCAAAATCCACACATAGACCAACTACAGTCAAAATCCAAATGAAAATAAGATAACCCCAGATGCTAGATCTCCGATCGTCCTGACTGTGCTCCACTACTGATCATCAGGAAAAGAAACATAGTAACGACCACGTTCCTCGTCGAACTCCCACTTGAGCTCGATTGCATCATCTGCACTGGCATCGTCGGCACCTGCAACTGTTTTGGTAGAATCTGTGAGTCACGAGGACTCAGCAATCTCACACCCGCGAGATCAAGACTATTTAAGCTTATAGGAAAGGATGGTGTAATGAGGTGGAGCTGCAGCAAGCACTAAGCATATATGGTGGCTAACATACGCAAATGAGAGCGAGAAGAGAAGCAACGCAACGGTCGCGAAGCTAGAAATGATCAAGAAGTGATCCTGAAACTACTTACGTTCATGCATTACTCAAACCGTGTTCACTTCCCGGACTCCGCCGAGAAGAGACCATCACGGCTACACACACAGTTGATGTATTTTACTTGGGTCAAGTGACAAGTTCTCTACAACCGGACATTAACAAATTCCCATCTGCCTCATAACCGCGGGCACGGCTTTCAAAAGATAATACCCTGCAGGGGTGTCCCAACTTAGCCCATCATAAGCTCTCACGGTCAACGAAGGATAAACCTTCTCCCAGGAAGACCCGATCAGTCTCGGAATCCCGGTTTACAAGACATTTCGACAATGGTAAAACAAGACCAGCAAGCCCGCCCGATGTGCCGACAAATCCCGATAGGAGCTGCACATATCTCGTTCTCAGGGCACAACGGGTGAGACATCCTACGAGAAAAACCAGGCCTCAAGTTTCCATGAGGTGGCCCCGCAGTCTACTCGTTTCGGACCAACACTCGAAGGAGCCCTGGCCCGGGGGGGGGGGGTTAAAATAAAGATGACCCTCGGTCTCGCGAAAACCCAAGGGAAAAAGGCTTAGGTGGCAAATGGTAAAACCAAGGTTGGGCCTTGCTGGAGGAGCTTTATTCAAGGCGAACTATCAAGGGGGTCCCATAAATCACCCAACCGCATAAGGAACACAAACTCAAGGAACATAATACCGGTATAACGGAAACTAGGGCGGCAAGAGTGGAACAAAACACCAGGCATAAGGCCGAGCCTTCCACCCTTTACCAAATATATAGATGCATTAATTAAATAATAGATATTGTGATATTCCAAAATATCCATGTTCCAACATGGAACCAACTTCAACTTCACCTGCAACTAGCAACGCTATAAGAAGGGCTGAGCAAAAGCGGTAACTTAGCCAAACAACGGTTTGGTAGGAAAGGATGGTTAGAGGCTTGACATGGTAATATGGGGGGCATGATATAACAAGTGGTAGGTAGCACAGCATAGCAATAGAACGAACAACTAGCAATGCAAAGATAGAAGTGATTTCGAGGGTATGGTCATCTTGCCTCCAAGGTTCTCAGAGTTGTCGAAAGCTTGATCCTCGTAAGCGTACTCAACAGGTTCCTCATTCACGAACTCGTTACCCGACTGTAACCACAGCAAGAACACAAGCAATGGAACCACAATCAATCACGGGAAACGCATAAGCAACATGATGCAAAACATGCATGATATGCGGGATATGATATGCGATGCATATGCGTGCTCCGGAGGAAAAATGATGAACAAGGTAGTAAATTGGCAAACCAAGTATGCCACTGGAAAGATGAGATGATTTTGGTCGAAATCGATAAAAAGATCACCGGAAACGGATGCACGGTTTGCAAATGGCAAGCAAAACAAGAATGACACTATTCTGCGATTAACATCATGATAGCACTTAGAATACAACAAGTAACTATGCTATAGCACTCCAACATAGCAACAAAGCATATGGCAGTAATCGACAGGAGATGCTTGACAAAAGAGGAATACTGAGCTACGGCTAGCTCACAACATAACATGCTTAAACAAGCATGGCAAAAGTGCAAAAGATATCAGGATCAGAGACTTGGTGAAATTACTGGACATGGCAGAAACAGGATTAGGTAGCAATGTTCAGAGCAAGAAAAATACATGCTACATCAACATAACATATCAAAACAAGGCATTGCATGAATCTACTAAATGCGTAGAACAAAAGTCCCTTACTGACCATAAGCCAAAAAGAACCAGAAGATATGATGGAAACCATGTAAACATAGCAGGTTTCGTAACAGGTTTCAGACTTGGCAGAAAACAGAGCATGGCAGTAACAGTATTATGAGGGTATCTTGGTGAGCTTGATTCACTGACCACAAAGCAATGCATAACAAAACAAGAACACCTACATCAAGATGGAATGTTTATGAAGCTATCCATGGCAAGAGCAAATACATAGCCTGAATGGATCAACTACAACAACCTTGGCAAAATTGAATAACACGTAAACAATCTGCCAGAAATATTTTATAGCAAAAGTAGAGCAAGATTAAGACATGCTATGGCAGTCCATAATTGAAACAGGGGCATGGATGGGTATAGCACAACTATATCTACAAAACATCCTTACTGAACATGCCCAAAAGGAGCATGGATCTCTCTGTAGACACAAGGATACATGGCAAAACAATAACAGCAGAAACAGACTTGGTGAAAATACTAAGTCCCTGAAAACAGAAACATCACGAAGCCTAGTTTGCATGCTTGTGATAGTCACCACAGTCATCACAAAAATACATGGCATCCACCTCTGTAAAGATGGCATGGCATACATCAAAACACATGTAGAGCTCCTACTTATAAGATGCACACATCAAATGCAACAAAAATAACAAATCTTCAAGTTCTGATAAATAACAGCAGGTAACAGCATATAGCACTCTTGCACCAGAAATTTGGGCATCAAGATGGACTCAAATGAACATGGCATAATGTAACAAAATGAAGATAATCTTGAGTCGAACATTTCGATATATTACACGCACGCAACAGAGCAGTATGCAGAGAGTTATGATGCGATGAACAGGAGCATATCATGTAAAATCTTCGGGACTTGGAATATTTCGAGAGGGGGGAGAAGAAATCAACCGCGAGATCTAGGGTTCGGGCCGCCGGAGCTGCTGCTCGCCGGAGCTCGGGGAGAGGTCGCCGGCTGGAGAGGAAGAGGACGAGGCCGGAGAGGGGTCGGAGGGGGCCGACCGGAGGAGATGCCGCCTCGGGGTCGGGGCGCGCGGGCGGAGCAGGAGCTGCGCCGGCTCGGGTGCGTGCGGGTCCGGCCGGAGATCAACGCCGGTTGGCGAGGCGGCGGGGAGCGGCGAGGCGGCGGGGCGCCGCGGGAGGAGGAGGCGGAGGCGCGCGGGCGCGCGGCTCGGGCTCCCTGGGCCAAACGCGGGCTCGCGGGTCGGCGGCGGCGCGGCGTACGGGGCCGCCACGTGGCGCCCTCTGGTAGGCTGCGGGCGGCGGCGGCGATGAGTCCGGCGGTGGCGGACGCGTCCGGCTGCGGAGAGGGGAAGGGGACTAGGGTTGCACCGCGAATTTCGGAGGGGGAGGTGTTTTTATAGGTAGAGGGAGCTAGGAGACTCCAAATGGAGTGCGGTTTTCGCCCACACGATCGTGATCGAACGACCTAGAGCATGGAAGTGACTTAGATGGGTTTTGGACTGTTTGGAGGGGGTTTTTGCTGCAACACACAAAAGGACTTTGCGGTTACCCGGTTAACCGTTGGAGCATCAAACGACCTCCAAATGGAACGAAACTTCACAGGTGGTCTACCGGTGGTATACCAAGGCCACTTGGCAAGACTCGGTCCATTCCAAGAATGTTCAACACCCGCTCACGAAAAGAAAACAAGAGGGATGCGCCGGTGCGTGTGGGAGTGCCGGATTGCAAATCGGACAACGGGGAAAATGCTCGGACGCATGAAACGAACACGTATGCAAATGAGATGCACATGATGACATGATATGAGATGCATGACATGAACAAAATGCAAAACGAAAAACAAAACCCGACCACGAAGGGAATATCATAACACATAGCCGAAAATGGCAAGAGTTGGAGTTACAAATATGGAAAGTTACTTCCGGGGTGTTACATGTGGCTTGGGTCCAAAGTAGTAGAAGTAGCACAATTTTTTTTGAGTGTAGGCTTTTCCTTGCTCAAGCCTGCCTACTAGAATCGCCAGTGCTTGAAAGGAAAAGTGAAGGAAAAACATAGGAATTGGAAAGGTTCCTGTGGTACTACTATTCATGCATTTGGTTCAAAGGAATGGAGCAAAGGAAAACTGTAGGATTTGTTCCTTTAGTGTCTCTTTGAAAGAACAGTGTAGGAATTTTAATATCCATTTGTCCTCCTTTTCAAATTCCTATTCATGAAGCACAAGACTAAGAGATAGTAGCATAATAGCATTATAACCGTACATTTTCTTGTGGTTTGACTTAATCTCACCATGCTTCTTTGCATTCTATGATCTTCCAATTCTTGTGAACCAAACACCCAGATTGGCACAAATCCTGTCTTTTTAAATTCTCTATTTTGCACGTGCATTCCTATCCTATTAGTGTGTATTTCCTATCCCTGCGTTGTTAGAATCCCCCAATTCAAACGAGCCCTAACAGAATTACTTCTCTTACAGATAGTTGTCAAAGAAAACCTTGTGTGGTTTGTCCCGCTCCTTCTGCGCCGTCGTCCACCACAGCTCAGCTGCTCCAACGACAGAAGGGTCTAGCACAACAGGGATCCGGCCTCCAGACTGTCGCGGGCAGCCATGACAACTGCATTACCATCATCAACCGAGCACATGACCTCGAGGACTACACAGGTCCGCAAGAGAGGTCGCACTCTTTCGTGTCTGCTTATGTTATGCATCGCTTAATATTACATGCTACTTTATCATCCTGTTCACCGATTAGACTCTGAGTCAGCTCGAAACTAATGGTCAAACTTGAGTTTTTAAATGGTTGTGGGGTACATATCGGGGCCGCAATCAATAGTATCTATCTACTATCTGGTTAATCTCTAGTGTCTACTATGATTTTCATGTTGGGTGGGAAACAAACAGTAAAGAAGCCATTATCTGCATTTTTTAACTGAAGACATTATCTGCCTGCTATCATTGGTTTTGGGTTTATCCACAGGTTGCTACCATCACTCTGGATTTCTGCATGCACTCCTTACATAATCTCACTATGTTTTATTCCTATGCATGTCAGTTATTGTACACAATGGAACTGAACATGTAGATAAAAAGAGACGAGCCTTGCGTTGCAATAAAATTTCATGCAGACCTCGCTCCATGGTAGGCACAAAGGCAGCCCCCCTCCACCCATTTCGGATTGTAATCGAGAGGAAGATATCTATTCTGAGGGGGATTCAGAAGGAGAAGACCACTCCTATTTACCCCCTGAGGTCTTTGCTCTAACTTGGCATGCTGATGTTGGTTATATCATGCATATGGTGCCTTGCATTGCTTACTTTATACATCAAATATGTCATCTGCTTAGTTTAGAGATGCTTTGTGTGAATGCCACCTGTTTAGTTTATTCATCGTTTATGTGAATTATGCAATGCCATCTTGTTTAGCCAGGCATCATATATGTGAATTTTGCAATGCCATCCTGCTTAGCAAGTCATCTTATATGTGAATTATATCAGGTCATCCTTTTTTTGTTACGTATTACATTTGTCAACAATGTTAGTACATTCAACTACTCTACATGTGCATCAGCCATTTGACACGGTGATGGAAAATTTTGGAGTGAAAACAAGGTCTTCAGAGCAGACTATGCAATCTGATGAAGCGCATATGTCGCTGGTTATGGATAGCTCCTCAGAGGAGGATTCAGAGACAGATGACTAGTCCTATTCCCCCTGAGGTGTATGGTCTAACTTGGAAGGGTTATGTTGCTCATATCGTGCGTATGGTGTCTTGCATTGCTATGTAATTTGATTAGTTTGGACATGCTTTGTGTGAATGCCACCTGTTTAGTGTCTAATTACCATATATGTGAATTATGCATTGCCATCTTGTTGCAAGACATTATATATGTGAATTATGCAATGATATCTTGTTGCAAAGGCATTATATATGTGAATTATGCAATGCCATGCTGTTTAGCCAATCATCATGTATGTGAATTATCATGATATCATTTTTTTGTATTACGTGTTCCATTTGTCGACAACGTTTGTATATTCAACTACTCTTCTTGTGCATCAGCCATTTGAAGCGGTGATGGAAGTATCTGGAGTGAAAACAAGGTATTCAGAGCAGACAATGCTACCTGCTGAAGCAGAGATCTTGCTGGTTATAGAGAGCTCCTCAGAGGAGGATTCAGAGACTGATGACCAGTCCTATTTCCCCCCTGAGGTCTATGCTCAAACTTGGCAGGGTTATATTACCCAGGTCATGCATGTTGTCTTGCATTGCTTAGTTTTTACATCATATATAGATTGCCATCTGCTTACTTGATTATTATATAAATCATATATTTGAATTATATCATGCCATCATGTTTACATACACAACATCTATCTGAATTATGGCATGGCAACCCATTTAATAAAGACATCATATAGTTATATCATCTCATCCTGTTTAGTGTTTACAGTCATCATATTTTGAATTATGTCAGTCTATCCGTGAATTATATCATGTTATCATGTTTCCATAGGCGGCATGTATGTGAATTATGGCATGCCAACCTATTTAATAAACACATTATATAGTTATATCATGTCATCATGTTTACATAGTCATCATATTTTGAACTATTTCTTTCCATCTTTTTTAGTTAGCCATCATAATGTGAAATTGTGTCATGCTATCCTGTTAAGTTAGCCATCATATATGTGAAATCGTGTCATGCTATCCTGTTTGGTTAGACAACATAAATGTGAATTATTTCATGCCCTCTTTTATTCCCTGCTATCCATTGCACATGTCTATCATACAATGTCTATACATTCAATTACTTTTCTTGTTTATCGGCCATTTGAATTGGAGAGGGTGATGGCAGTATCTAAGGGAGTAACAACACGGTCTTCAGAAAAGATAGTGCAACCAGTTGATGCAGACAGAACCACGGTTGTACTTGCCCAAGAACTAGCCCCACCACACATAACCCAGACTCTCGCAGATTCTACCCCTACCCAGTTGGACAGAGAACCAGCTACACCCCTTCTAACCCCAACTCGAGTAGATAGTAACCCAGTTCCAGTTGACACATCACCGTCTCCACCACAGAGCACCCAAACACGGGCAGTTAGTAAGGGAACTACAGTGCCCAAAGCACGAGTACCACCACTCCGAATCCCAACTCAACGCTTAAAGGAGAAGAAGAATTGTTCTCAAGTCAGGTTCTGTAGCTATGGTTCATACTCCTCTGCTCTTGCATCACTGTATTTACTCATACCAACTATTTTCAAATTTGAAGGATGGAATTGAAACTCCAGTGGTGCAACAGGTATGTTTTAAACCTGTTTCTTTAACTGGTTTGCTGTTGTAACTTGCTCTATGTTGATTTCAGTTTCAATTGAATAAACAATTATGTTCTCATGTCATGCACACAAGTGTTGCTATTGCTCTATAGTTTTCCACACTTATATTCTATCTATTCTGCTTTGTCTTGAACAAATATTATTTGAACTGTGTCTCTATCTTGATTTGGCAACAAAAACTAGAATGATATAGACCATAAAGTGACCATGGTACATAGATATATGTTTGTTTCGTGATGTTATCCTAACCACTTTACTACTGAACCGATTTAGCAAAATGAGTTTCATATACAACATGGTAAACTTGTGATGTGTCTGCTTGTTTCTCTTTTAGAATGCGGACAAAATATTGGAGAACAGTACCCCGTTATGCAATGGTAAAGGAAGTAATGCAGATAAGGTTCAAGATAGTGAGACATCCCTGTCGGGCTCCAAGAAAGCTGATAAAAACTATCTTGACGACAGTGAGAGAACCCAAAAGTCTTGTCTTGATGTTGTGTTCGAGTTACTGGCCACTACTGCTGGCACAAGCTCTTCGAACTCGCTGCCTGAATCAGTTCGTCTTCTTGAGTCTCAAATTCAAGTTGAAAGACATCGATCAGATGTGTTGCGACAGGAAGCTGACGGACTAAAGAAGTCCCTGCAGAATTCAGATGCATACTTTCTGGTGCAATAGCAAGGCTGGAGGATTTAAGCGCCAAACAAGAGAAAGGTAATAAGCTTGCTAAGCATCTTGCCAGCATTATGGGTACCCGGGATATTGTTTCTTGAGCTCTTCTGAAGTGGTTTCAGTTCTGGACTTGTTTTGCTGCGGCGTTTATTTGCACTGGTCACCAACTTTGACAACCAGTGTATATGATATGCTGCTTCGTTCCCTATATTTGCACTGGTGGCGAACTTTGGTGCCCAGTGGATGTAATATGTGTAATAGCCGTGATAGCCTAGCGTAAGTTGCTTGCTTATTTATTTCCTTGTTGCCTTGTTTATTTGTTTGCTTGTAGTCAGTGTAGTTCTTTTTCCGCGGTTTGCTAGTGGCCGCAATAACCTATTTTATGAAAACTAGGCCACAATAACCATGGGCTACATATTTACTGTAGTTACCATGGGCCTCCTACGGGCCGTAGAAACAATAGGCCTTCTAAGGGACATAGAAATAATGGGCCTTCTACGGGCCGTAGCATCAATGGGCCTTCTACGGGCCATATGATCGATAGGCCAAACATGGGTCGATAACAGACCACATTAAGGGCCGTAAACGGGCTAGATTTGGAATCGTCCGTTCATGGGCCGACAATAACTGGCCACCGTTAATCGGCCGTTTTTTATGACGCTATGAAAACGGCCCAACGGATTAACGGGCCACAAACGGACCGATTGTAACCACGGGCTGAATTTGGCCGACAAGCAGAAAACGCCAGTAACGGGCCGTAAGTAACTGAATGCTGGAAATGAGCCCAAGAATAAATGGGCCCTGAGAAGGCCGAAAGATAACACGGGTTGGAAATGGCCCAATGGAATAATGGGTCGTTGATGGGTATAAAGCAGTACAATGTTCATTGGAGGCCAGATTCACCATGGGCCGTTAATGGGCCAAGAGTTACAAATGGCCTCGTATGGGCCGAAAGACATCATGGGCCATACATGGGCCGGAAGTTACAACAGGCTGGAATCGTATTGGACGACCCAGATGAAGCTACTGGGCTTAATTCTGATAGGCCGTAACGGGCCGTGAGTTAGCGGGCCGTAAATGGGCTATATACGAACATGCCGTTAACACGCTTTTCATGGGCCGGCCCGTTACCTTTTGACCAAGTCAAACAGGCCGGCCTTTTCACCGGAATGGGCCTCTATTGGGCCGTGCCACATGTCGACGTATCATAGGCGCCTCCTGTCCAATTAATGGATGGCATCTGTCCCAACGGTGAGCCAACACGTGTTTCCTCCGGCCAATGAGAATTTTACACGTGGAAAATCCTCATTGGTCCGGGCTATTAGCGGGTTATCGGATCCAAAACCGGACCCGATAGCTTAACGGCGACCCGTTACGGTGGATGCCACGTGTCGGTCACCCTTGACGAAAGCACTACCATGACGCGCCATTTATCGTCATGGAAGTGGACACTTCCGTGATGATAATTTTGGTAATGTCACGGAACACTTCTACGACAGCACATGTATGACTATCTTGATTCTGTCATAAAATCGTCATGGATGTACATGCATGACCGAAAACATGACCTACTGTGACAAACACGTATCATCATGGAAGTGTATTTTTTTGTAGTGTTACCTTGCTGTTTTTATATTTTCAGATTACAAAAACCTATATCTACTATCCATATTACGCTTGTATCACCATCTCTTCATCGAACTAGTGCACCTATACAATCTACCATTGTATTGGGTGTGTTGGGGACACAAGAGACTCTTTGTAATTTGGTTGCAGGGTTGTTTGAGAGAGACCATTTTCATCCTACGCCTCCCACGGATTTATAAACCTTAGTTCATCCACTTGAGGGAAATTTGCTCCTGTCCTACAAAACTCTGCGCTTGGAGGCCCAACACGAGTCTACAAGAAGAAGGTTGCGTAATAGACATCAAGCTGTTTTCTGACGCCGTTGCCGGGGAGGTGAGTGCTTGAAGGTATATCTTTAGATCTTGCAATCGAATCTTCTGGTTTCTTATTTTATCACTAGTTTAGTCTCTAAAAGAAAACTAGAAAAAATTGGAATTGAGGTTGCCTCATATGCTTCATCTTTTTAATATCTTTCGTGAAAATAAGGATTCCGATAATTGTGCTCAAGTGTTAGAAGAAGTTAATAAAATGTTTGGCACTAAATCTTTGAATGATGAGCATGATTGCAATATTGTTAGTATGAATTTCTTGAATATCCATGATGCTAATGATATGCAAAGCCACAAGCTTGGGGATGCTATGTTTGATGAAGATGATATTTTTTGTCCCCCAAGTTTTGATGAGCAAATTTATTATGATGATAGCATGCCTCCTATTTATGATGATTATATTGATGAAAGTGGATTTGGAAGAGTGTCAACTCTAGGTACTAATGATCCCACTATTTTGGAGGGTGTTGAATCTTTTCACAATATTGATAAAAGTGGATTTGGAGAGGTCATGACTTTATTTAATGATGATTCCACTATTTCGGAAGAGGTTCCAATTGATTATGAGAACAAAGTTGCTATCTATGATAATTATTGTGATGACATGTATGTTATAAAGAATAATGATAACCATGAAACTTGTCATCATGATTTTAATTTTCAATTGGATTATGCCTCACATGATAGTTATTTTGTTTAGTTTGCTCCCACTATTCCGAATGAGAAGAATTTTGCTTATGTGATGAGTAGTAAAATTTCTATGCTTGTGGATCATGGAAAGAATGATTTATGTGATGGTTATATTGTTGAATTCATTCATGATGCTACTGAAAATTATTATGAGGGAGGTATATATGCTTGTAGGAAATGCAATAATATCAAGTTTCCTCTCTATCTGTTGAAAATCTTGAAGTTATGCTTGTTATGCCTTCTTATGCTAGTTGATTATTGTTCCCGTAAATTGTTTGCACACAAAATCCCTATGCATAGGAAGTGGGTTAGGCTTAAATGTGCTAGTCATATGCTTCATGATGTCCCCATTATGTTTCAATTCCTATCTTTTATGTGAGCATCATTGAATTCATCATGCCTAGCTAAAAAGGCATTAAAGAAAAGTGCTTGCTGGGAGAAAAACCAATATTTACCCCTACTCTTTTTGTGTGTTCACATGATTAAGCTGATGTAATAATCATGTTTTATAGCTTTTGTTTCAATAAAGTGCCAAGTAAAGCCTTTGGGATAGTATGGATGATAGTCGACATGATTCTATGCAAAAACAGAAACTTTTGCTCCCAGTCCAGGAATTTTGAAAATTCATTGGAACTTGATTTTGATCTGAATTGTTTACACAAGATTTATATAAAAATTGTCTAGATTGTCTTAATTTTTCAGAATTTTTGGAGTTACAGAAGTATGATTTCAATTCAGATCTTTACAGACTGTTCTGTTTTTGACAGATTCTATTTTCAATGCATAGTTTGCTTGTTTTCTAGTTTCTATGGCTTATATTGCTTAATATAAATTGTAGAAATGATAGGGTACAGTAGGAATCATGTGAGAAAAATTATGAATGTTGTCTTGATAGTACCAAAGTGAATGATTTGTTTTATTATACTAACAGAGCTCACGAGTTTTCTATTGAGTTTTGTGTTGTGAAGTTTTCAAGTTTTGGGTGAAGTTTCGATGGACTACGGAATAAGGAGTGGCAAGAGCCTAAGCTTGGGGATTCCCAAGGCACCCCAAGGTCATATTCAAGGATAACCAAGCAACTAAGCTTGGGATGCCCCGGATGGCATCCCCTCTTTTGTCTTCGTTCATCGGTAACCTTACTTGGAGCTATATTTTTATTCACCACATGATATGTGTTTTGCTTGGAGCGTCATTTTATTTTATTAGTATTTTCTTGCTGTTATTTAGAGTAATGTTTAAAACTTTTAGTTCAATAAAAAGGTCAAGTATAGCCTTTACCATGCTTATTTTTCAAGTCTATATGTTGCTGTTTGAAAACAGAAAGTTTGCGGTTATGTTTTGAATATTTGTGAATAGTCAGAACATGATAAGATCTTGAAATTTTTACACAATGAGAAGCAACAAATTATCTACAGTGTGGTAATTTTTCAGAATTTTTTGAGTTAGGGAAGTATGATTCCTCTTGCATTATTTACAGACTATCCTGTTTAGACAGATTGGTGTTATGTTTGCATTGTTTGCATATGTTTGCTTGTATAATGATTCTATTTGAGGATTGGAGTATTAAATATGCAGAGGCATTTAGTATGCAATGGTAAATTATTATTTTAGTGATTTTCTACAGTAGAGAATGAAATGGTTTTGCATTGATTTATACTAACCTATCTCATGAGTTCTTGTTGAGTTTTGTGTGGATGAAGTTTTTAAGATTTAGGGAAACCGCGAAATGAAAGGAATTAATGAGACACAAAAGCTCAAGCTTGGGGATGCCCAAGGGATCCCTAATTAGTATTTAAAGAAGTCTCAAGCATTTAAGCTTGGGGATGCCCCGGTTGGCATCCCGCCTTTCTTCTTCAACAACTATCGGTCAATTTTGGTTGACCCAAAGTTTTTTGCTTCTTCACATGATATGTGATATCCTTGCAATGTCATTTTTTTTGTTTTCTATTTGAATAAAGTACTTTAGATCTGAAATTTTATTTATGAGAAGGAGCCTTCACATAGTTACATAATTATTCGACTACTCATTGATCTTCACTTTTATCTTTTGGAGTAGTTTGTCAATTGCTCTAGTGCTTCACTTATATATTTTTTTAGAGCACGGCGGTTGTTTTAATTTTGAAGAAATTGATGAACTCTCATGCTTCACTTATATTATTTTGAGGGTATTGAAACAACATGGTAATTTGCTTTGGTTATGAATTTAGTTCTAATATGATAGACATCCAAGACGGATATAATAAAAACATTCATATAAAGTGCATTGAATACTATGAGAAGTTTGATTCCTTATGATTTTTTGAGATATAAAGATGGTGATATTATAGTCATGCTAGTGACTACTTGTGAGTTTGAGAAATACTTGTGTTAAAGTTTGTGATTCCCGTAGCATGCACGTATGGTGAACCGTTATGTGATGAAGTCGGAGCATGATTTATTTATTGATTGTCTTCCTTATGAGTGGCGGTCGGGGACGAGCGATGGTCTTTTCCTACCAATCTATCCCCCTAGGAGCATGCGCGTAGTACTTCGTATCGATAACTAATAGATTTTTGCAATGAGTATGTGAGTTCTTTATGACTAATTTTGAGTCCATGAATTATACGCACTCTCACCCTTCCACCATTGCTAGCCTCTCTTGTCCCGCGCAACCTTCGCAGGTACCATAAACCCACCATATAACTTCCTCAAAACAACCACCATACCTACCTATTATGGCATTTCCATAGCCATTCCAAGATATATTTCCATGCAACTTTCCACCGTTCCGTTTATTATGACACGCTCCATCATTATCATATTGCTTTGCATGATCATGTAGTTGACATCATATTTGTGGCAAAGCCACCATTCATAATTCTTTCATACATGTCGCTCTTGATTCATTGCACATCCCGGTACACCGCCGGAGGCATTCATATAGAGTCATATTTTGTTCTAAGTATCGAGTTGTAATTCTTGAGTTGTAAAGTAAATAAAAGTGTGATGATCATCATTATTAGAGCATTGTCCCATGTGAGGAAAGGATGATGGAGACTATGATTCCCCCACAAGTCGGGATGAGACTCCGGACTAAAAAAGGGCCAAAAAAGAGAAGGCCAAAAAAACAAAAAAATGAGAGAAAATGAGAGATGGGGCAATGCTACTATCGTTTTACCACACTTGTGCTTCAAAGTAGCACCATGATCTTCATGATAGAGAGTCTCCTATGTTGTCACTTTCATATGCTAGTTGGAATTTTTCATTATAGAACTTGGTTGTATATCCAATGATGGGCTTCCTCAAATTGCCCTAGGTCTTCATGAGCAAGCAAGTTGGATGCACACCCACTTAGTTTCTTTTTTGAGCCTTCATAAACTTATAGCTCTAGTGCATCCGTTGCATGGCAATCCCTACTCATTCACATTGATATCTATTGATGGGAATCTCCATAGCCCATTGATACGCCTAGTTGATGTGAGACTATCTCCTTCTTCTTGTCTTCTCCACAACCATCGTCTATTCCACCTATAGTGTTATGTCCATGGCTCACGCTCATGTATTGCTTGAAAGTTGAAAAGGTTTGAGAACCTCAAAAGTATGAAACAATTGCTTGGCTTGTCATCGGGGTTGTGCATGATTTGAATATTTTGTGTGATGAAGATGGAGCATAGCCAGACTATATGATTTTGTGTGGATAAGCTTTCTTTGGCCATGTTATTTTGAGAAGACATAATTGCCTTGTTAGTATGCTTGAAGTATTATTATTTTTATGTCAATATTAAACTTTTGTTTTGAATCTTATGGATCTGATTATTCTTGCCACAATAGAGAAGATTACATTGATAAATATGTTAGGTAGCATTCCACATAAACAATTCTGTTTTTATCATTTACAAACTTGAGGACGAGCAGGAATTCAGCTTGGGGATGCTTGATACGTCTCCAACGTATCTATATTTTTTAATTGTTCCATGCTATTATGTTATCCATCTTAGATGTCTGATATGCATTTATATGCTATTTTATATGAATTTTAGGACTAACCTATTAACCTAGAGCCCAGTGCCAGTTTTTGATTTTTCCCTTGTTTTTGAGTTTTACAGAAAAGGGATATCAATCGGAGTCCAAACGAGCTAAAAATTTACGTTGATTTTGTATGGACCAGAAGAAGCCCCCGAAGCAAAAGAGTTGGTCCAGAAGAGTCCCAAGCCAACCACAAGGGTGGAGGGCGCGCCCTACCCCGGGAGGGTGCTCCATCCTTGTGGTTGACTCGTGGACCCCCTGACGTGAAACCGACGCCAAAAAATCCTATAAATACAGAAACCCCCGAAAAGAAACCTAGATCGGGAGTTCTGCCGCCGCAAGCCTATGTACCCACGAAAAACCAATCGGGAGCCCGTTCCGGCACCCTGCCGGAGGGGGAAACCATCACCGGTGGCCTTCATCATCATCCCCGCGCTCTCCATGACGATGAGGGAGTAGTTCACCCTCAGGGCTGAGGGTATGTACCAGTAGCTATGTGTTTGATCTCTCTCTCTCTCTCTCTCGTGTTCTTGATATGGCACGATCTTGATATACCGCAAGCTTTGCTATTATAGTTGGATATTATGATGTTTAAACCCCTCTACCTTCTTGTAATGGATTGAGTTTTCCCTTTGAAGTTATCTTATCGGATTGAGTCTTTAAGGATGTGAGAACACTTGATGTATGTCTTGCATGTGCTTATCTATGGTGACAATGGGATATTCTCATGATCCACTTGATGTTTGTTTTGGTGATCAACTTGCGGGTTCTGTGACCTCGTGAACTTATGTATAGGGGTTGGCACACGTTTTCGTCTTGACTCTCCGGTAGAAACTTTGGGGCACTCTTTGAAGTTCTTTGTGTTGGTTTGAATAGATGAATCTGAGATTGTGTGATGCATATCATATAATCAAACCCGCAGATACTTGTGGTGACATTAGGGTTTTGGTTGATGTGTGTCTTAAGGTGTTATTTTAGAACGAACTCTAGGGCTGTTTGTGACACTTATAGGAATAGCCCAATAAGATCGATCAGAAAGAATAACTTTGAGGTGGTTTCGTACCCTACAATAATCTCTTCGTTTATTCTCCGCTATTAGTGACTTTGGAGTGACTCTTTGTTGCACATTGAGGGATTGTTATATGATCTAATTATGTTATCATTGTTGAGAGAACTTGCACTAGTGAAAGTATGAACCCTAGGCCTTGTTTCTAAGCATTGCAATACCGTTTTTGCTCACTTTTGTTACTAGTTACCTTGCTGTTTTTATATTTTCAGATTACAAAAACCTATATCTACTATCCATATTACACTTGTATCACCATCTCTTCACCGAACTAGTGCACCTATACAATCTACCATTGTATTGGGTGTGTTGGGGACACAAGAGACTCTTTGTTATTTGGTTGCAGGGTTGTTTGAGAGAGACCATCTTCATCCTACGCCTCCCATGGATTGATAAACCTTAGGTCATTCACTTGAGGGAAATTTGGTCCTATCCTACAAAACTCTGCGCTTGGAGGCCCAACACGAGTCTACAAGAAGAAGGTTGCGTAGTAGACATCAATCCCCAAGCTTAGATGCTTGAGTCTCCTCGAATATTTACTTGGGGTGCCTTGGGCATCCCAAGCTTGAGCTCTTGCCTCTCCTCCTTCTCCTCATATCGAGACCTCCTCGATCATTGATCACTTCATCCGCACAAAACTCAACAGAAAGCTCGGTAAGATCCGTTAGTATAAGAAAGCAAATCACTACTCTAAGTACTATTGCAAACCAATTCATATTTTGTTTCTGCATTGTAGCTACTGTATTATAACTTTTCCATGGCTTATACCACCGATAGAATTGATAGTTTCATCAAAACAAGCAAAACAATGCATCAAAACCAGAATCTGTCTTAAACATGACAGTCTGTAGCAATCTGAACATCAACCATACTTCTGGTACTCCAAAAATTCTAAAAAATTAGGACAAAATAAACAATTTGTATAGAAAGACTGTGCAAAATGTTTCAGAAACTTTCGACATTCCAGTAAAAATGTAAAATCACGCACTACACGCAAAGTTCCTGTTTTTGCACCGCACATACCAACAAGCAATCTAATCATCCTAAAGGGAAATCATGGCACAATAATTTTACAATACAATGGATTTGTACAAGGGGATAATTACTTTTGTTGAAAAGTTTATGCAATTCAAGATTCACAAAGTTTCCATGGGCATGAACCAAGTTCAAGGCATGCTCCCGCTTCCATGGTGCAATGACACGGATTCGAAGGCATTCTCGACTTTCTCACTTTCCTTTTATTTTTGTGAAGTTTTAAGTTCCCCTATATATTTTTTTGTTTTTAAAATTTATAAAAGCACTCGACATAAACAAATGACTCTCTAAAACTTCCGGCTTGTCTCCCTGGCAGCGCTTTCTTTAAAACCATTAAGCTAGGCATAAAGTGCTCAAGTAATGGATCCACCCGGGATCCCAAGGTATATCAAAGCCAATTTTAATTCACAATGATTTGGCATTTAGTAATGATCACAAAGCAACATAAATCATGCAATGAAAAAGTCTAACTCTCTTCCTATGCATCGGCATGTCATAAAACAATAATTCATGCACATCAAGTAAAGGCCAATACATAGCATAAGCAGTTTCTTGCAATTTTATCATGTTGGAAACATAGAGAGGTGGAGATATAGTTGCTCTCTCGTAATAATTGCAAGTAGGAGCAGAAAGCACATGCATATTATACTCATCAAAATCATCATGTGTAGTGGTAGAACGCAAGCCATCAATGTAATCCTTAATAAGTGCAAACTTCTCCTTTACAGTGTAGTTTGGAGAATTCAAAAAGATAATGGGGCTATCATGTTTGGGTGCAATAGCAACAATTTTATTCTTAACATAAGGAACTATAGCAAGTTCATCTCCATAAGGATAATTCAAATTTTCATCATGGCCACAAGCATAGCAAGCATCAAGTTCATCAAAAAGGGATATTTCAAAAGAATCAACGGGATCATAGCATTCATCCTTCGGTAAAAACAAAGGGAAATTAAACAATGTATGAGTTGAAGAGTTACTCTCATTAGAAGGTGGGAACGGGTGATCAATCAGCTCTTCCTCCGCTTGTTCTTGGCTCTCCTCATCATCTTTTTCATCCAATGAGCTCACAGTTTCATCAATTCCTTCTTCCGTAGACTCCTACAAAATATTAGTCTCTTCTTGGATAGCGGAGACTTTCTCAATAAATATATCAATATCGGAATTGTATTTGTAATTATCATAGCAATATTTAAGGATAGCAAAATTTTCAGGTCTATAAACTGAATCATCAAAATCTTCAAACTTTTCAAACAAAGATTCAATTTCATAAGCACCCTTAAAAGCAACAAATTCTTCTATTCGTTATCATAAGAAGCTAAGGTTTCATTATCATTAAATTTGCATGAAAAGGGAAGGTGTGGAGCATTTCCTAGAGCAACAAATGAAATCGTATCTCTGGCATAAATTCCAAGCATACCAATGAAACATATCAATTTGATCCCATAAAAGTTTCCCTTTTGTGTCAAGCAATAATCCCTAAAGTATTCACGTTGATCCAACATGTCTCCCATTATCAAGTTGAATGGGGTTTTCTAAGGATTATCAAAGTAGTGTTTAATATGTTTAACATAACGAGCATCGAGGGTTTTAGGAGGTTCCTCATCTCCATGAGTAGCAAGTACAACTAATTTTTTTGGTGTTTCGTGTTCCATATCCATAACTAAAGATAGAGACCAACTTAGAACAGAAAATAAAAATTACTTAGTGATAAAGCAAACAAGCACACACGAGAATATTCACCCCACGCTATTGCTCCCCGGGTATAGGGGATCGTTTGTATCCTTCTTTGATAAATAAGAGTGTTGAACATAACGAGGAGCTAAAGGTAGAAAAATATCCCTTAAGTTCTATCGACCACCGATACAACTCTACGCACACTTGACGTTTGCTTTACCTAGAACAAGTATGAAACAATTTTGCGAGAATAAAACTATGAGTACTTTGCGAGAATAAAACTACAAATAAATTGCAAGGTAATAAAAGTGGATAGCTTTTGTCAATAAGAAAGTCATTTGTCCCTAGGAGATCGATAACAAGTACCGGTAATCATTCTTGTAATTCTATATGAGGGAGAGGCATGAGCTAACATACTTTCTCTACTTGGATCATATGCACTTATGATTGGACCCCTAGGAAGCATTCGCAACTACTAAAGATCATTCAGGTCGTGAAACCCAACCATAGCATTAAGTTCATGTCCTCTTTATCCCATACGCCGTAACCCACTTATTCGCATTTAGGCTGTTGTCACCCCCGCAACACTGACAATAAGCAAACCATGAACATATTGCAACACCCTACAGCGGGGGGCCCTCCATTTGCGTGAAACGTAGGGCACCATAGGAGAACACCATAAATAAAATATACAATCATACCAAGCAAGATCACGATTAACCCACAAGACAAAACTGATCTACTCAAATATCATAGGATAACCATAGATCATTGGGAAATAATATATGGAGTTGAGCACCATGTTTAAGTAGAGATTGCACTAGGGAGAAGGGGTGTTACACCGCTGCATAGAGGGGGAGAGAGTTGGTGTTGACGGCAGCAAGATTGTTGATGTAGATAACCATCATGATCCATGCCCTGGCGGCACTCCGGCACCACCGGGAGAGAGGGGGAGAGAGCTCCCCTCCTTATTTTTCTTCCTTGGCCTCCCCCCTAGATGGGAGGAGAGTTCCCCCTCTGTTCCATGGCCTCCATGGCGGCAGAGGGGCGGGAGCCCCTCCGAGATTGGATCTGTCTCTCTGTCCTCTTCTGTTTCACGTTCCCTGATCTAGCCAAAAACTGTTTCTTATATTCTGGGAGATCCGTAACTCCGATTGCGCTGAAATTTTAACACATTTTTTCAGATATAAGCTTCCTTGCGCCCGAAGTAGAGACCCAACCGACAAACGAGGTGAGCATAAGACACCTGGGCACGCCTGGGGCCTGGAGCGTGCCCTGGTGTATCTTGGGGCCTGTGGGCCTCCGTTTACATTGATTCCACCTCCCAAAATCCACAAATATTCCAAAATAATTCTCCGTAAATTTTTATTGCATTTGGACTTCGTTTGATATGGATTTTCTACGAAAGAAAAAACATGCAACAAACAGGAACTGACACTGGGCACTGGATCAATATGTTAGTCCAAATAAATCATATAAAATGTTGCCAAAAGTGTATAAACATTGTATAATATTGGCATGAAACAATCAAAAATTATAGATACGACAGAGACGTATCAAGTAGCAACCGCCATCGATGAGAGTCTTGGTGACAGAAACGTTTCTGATGGTGGGCGTGCAGAGCATGGGGAGCGTGCCGGCGGCGGCCAAACACTTGAGGTGATCCTTGGAGTCGAAGGTAATGGCGTACTGCGACCACCTGAGGGGGCACGCGGCCTCAAGTTTCGGGAGGGCCGCGTTTGCCTCATGGGATAACTGCTTAAAGATGCGGTTTGAGGTGGGGGCCTGGGCACCGCCGAGGATGCAAGCGATCACGCGAGGTTCCTGGAAGCCCCCATCCCCATCGTCCTGATGGTTGTCGTTGTTCCTTTTTGATGGTGGTGGAAGCGGAGGGAGGAAAACATCGCCCTGAGGACGAGCCTCACGAGGTTGATCACGCCAAGGGCCATCGCAAGGCTGATTACGCCAACCATCCTCGCGAGGTTGGCCGCGCCAGCCCTGACGAGGGTTGCGGTTGTCCCAGTAGCCTCTGCCGCAGCCTCCCCCACGACCGAAGCCACGGTCGCCGCGCTCGGGGCGGCAGCCTAGGCGCTCGTCCCAGAGCCGCCTGAGCTCCTGGCAATCGTTGGTGTTGTGGGTGTGTGATTCGACTTGAACTACGTCGGTATTTCCCCAAAGAGGACGGGATGATGCAGCACAACTATGGTTGGTATTTCCCTCAGTGATGAGACCAAGGTTATCGAACCATTAGGAGAACCACGCAACACTACGTGAACGGTACCTGCACACAAAGAACAAATACTTGCAACCCGACGTAAAAGAGGGGTTGTCAATCACTCCCGGGTAAAAAGATAGATAAAATTGTAGTAGATTGGATAAATAGATCTCACAGGAACGCGAGATAAAATAAATAGCAATAAATTGCAGCAAGGTATTTTTGGGTTTTTGGATTAATAGATCTGAAAATAAAAGAAAATAAAAATAGATCTCGAAGGATAATATGATAAAGAAGAGACCTAGGGGTCGTAGATTTCACTAGTGGCTTCTCTCGAGAAAAATAGCATATGGCGGGTAAAGAAATTACTGTTGGGCAATTGATAGAACTTCAAATAATCATGACGATATCGAGGCAATGATCATTACATAGGCATCACGTCCAAGATTAGTAGACCGACTCCTGCCTGCATCTACTACTATTACTCCACACATTGACCGCTATCCAGCATGCATCAAGTGTATTAAGTTCATGGAGAAATGGAGCAATGCAATAAGAACGATGACATGGTGTAGACAAGATCTATTCATGTAGGAATAGACCCCATCTTGTTATCCTTAATAGCAACGATACATACATGTCATTTCCCCATCTGTCATTGGGATTAAGCACCGTAAGATCGAACCCATCACAAAGCACCTCTTCCCATGGCAAGAAAAATCGATCTAGTCGGCCTAACTAAACCAAAGATTCAAAGAAGAAATATGAGTCTATAAGTAATCATGCATATAAGAGATCAAAAGACTCAAATAACTTTCATGGAGAAAAACATAGATCTGATCATAAACTCAAAGTTCATCAGATCCCAACAAACACACCGCAAAAAGAGTTACATCAAATAGATCTCCAAGAGACCATTGTATTGAGAATCAAAAGAGAGAGAGAGAGAGAGAGAGAGAGAGGAAGCCATCTAGCTACTAACTACGAACCCGTAGGTCTACAATGAACTACTCACGCATCATCAGAGAGGCACCAATGAGGATGATGAACCCCTCCCTGATGGTGTCTAGATTGGATCTGTGGTTTCTGGAACTTGTGGCGGCTGGAATTGTGTTTCATCGACTCCCCTAGGTTTTTTGGAATATTGGGGTATTTATAGAGCAAAGCGGCAGTGAGGGAGGGCACCGAGGTGGGCACAACCCACCAGGGCGCGCCAGGTGGGTTGTGCCCCCCTCGGGGCACCCCACTAGTACTTCTTTGGCCTATCCTGTGTCTTCTGGCCTAGAAAAATTCTGCAAAAAGTTTCACTACATTTGGACTCCGTTTGGTATTGATTTTTCATGAAGCAAAAAACAGCAACTGGCACTGGGCACTATGTCAATAGGTTAGTCCCAAAAGATGATATAAAGTTGCTATAAAATGATTGTAAAACATCCAAGAATGATAATACAGCAGCATGGAACAAAAAAAAATTATAGATACATTGGAGACATATCAGCATCCCCAAGCTTAATTCCTGCTTGTCCTCGAGTAGGTAAATGATAAAAACAGAATTCTAGATGTAGAATGCTGCCTAACATGTTCATCACATATTCTTTTCTTTGTAGCATGGACATTTGGACTTTTATAGGATTCAAAGCAATAGTCTAGTTTTGACATGAAGATTTCAATACTCAAGCATATCAACAAGCAACCATGTCTTTCAAAATATCAACACTAAAAAGTTATCCCTAGCCCATTATGCTGAATCATTGATCCATTCATGAATCACACTCGCATATTAGCTACACCCAATGCTCAATTACGATCATAGTTCCCCTTAGATTGTGCTTTATAAGAGAAGATGGAGACTGAAGTAAAAATAAAAATTGCATAAAGTAAAATAGAAAGGCCCTTCACAGAGGGAAGTAGGGATTTGTAGAGGTGCCAGAGCTCAAAGCAAAAAAGATAGAGATAAAACATTTTGGGTGGCATGCTTTTCCTGTCAATGAAAATGATCGAGTAGTTCCCAATACATTCCATGCTAGATATATCATAGGTGGTTCAAAAACATAAAATAAACTTTATTCCTTGGCTAACCGAATCCACGGGTGCCGTCCATACCAACACTTCCCAAGGAATTTATTATTTGACAACATAAAGTAAATTCATTTTTCATTTCGGGGCTGGGCATCCCTAATACCTTTGCCTTACTCTCGTGTAATGACAAGTGAATAAACACTCATCTTGAGAATAACACATCTAGCATGGAAAAATATCTGCCACCCCCTACCGTTTCATGAGCGGTACGAGCACACAAAAAGGAAATTTATTTTGAAAATTAGAGATGGCACATACAAATTTGGTTAGAACGGCAAAATAATACCGCATATAGGTAGGTATAGTGGACTCATATGGCAAAACTGGTTTCAGGATTTTGGATGCACAAGTAGTGATCATAGTTAGTGCAAGTGAAGGCTAGCAAAACATTGAGAAGCATCCAACCAAGAAATGAAAAATCTCATAACACTACTGGAATCAGCTAATTTGCCATGTGCCAGCTCTTTGTCGTCTGCTAGCTGACGGCAAAGAAGCTCTCTGCCTTCTGCTAGCTGACGGCAAAGAAGCTATTTGCCGTCTGCTAGCTGACGGCAAAGAAGCTCTTTGCCCTCAGCTACCCAAAAGCAGACAGCAAAGAAATGGCAGACGGCAAAGAAGCTCTTTGCCGTCCGCGAGCTCTTTGCCGTCTGCCAGCAGACGGCAAAGAATCTTTGCCGTCCGCTGGCAGACGGCAAAGAGAGAGGTGGCCCCCACCCCCCGCCCCTTTGGAAAAAACTTAACGGCCCACCTCTTTGCCGTCTGCCAGCAGATGGCAAAGAGGCAAAAGGGCGGACGGCAAAGAGAGGCGGACGGCAAAGAGGACACTACCTAACGACACGTACCCCCCCCCGCCCGTTACTCTGTTCTCGCCTCGCCGACGCGCCCCGCCACCACTTCCCACCCCACCGCCGCCGCCGCCGCCCGCCGCGCGCCGCCGCCCCCACCACTCGCCGCCGCCCGGTCGCCCCACCACCCCGCCGCCCCACCGGCCCCCCGCCCCGTCGCCACTGCCGCCCGGTGCCGTCGCCCCACCACCCGTCGCCCCCGCCGCCCCGTCGCCCCCGCCGCCCCGGCCCCCCGCCGCCCCGGCCCCCCGCCGCCCCGGGGCCCCACCGCCCCGTCGCCCCCCCGCCCCGGCCCCCCGCCGCCCCGGCGCCCCGCCCCCCCTCCCGCGCCCCAGCCCCCCGCCGCCCCGCGCCCCACCGCCCCAGGCCCGGCCCCCCGCCGCCCCAGGCCGCCCCCGCGCCCCGGCCACCTCCTCCACCGGCCACCTCCTCCACCGCCCCGCCCCCCTCCTCCACCGGCCACCTCCTCCACCGGCCCCGCCCCAGGTGAGCCCCCCTCCTTTTTTCTGTTTTTTTTTCTGTTTTTTTCTTTTTTAGTTTTAGTTTAGATTTAGTTTAGGTTTAGTTTTAGTCTAGTTTTAGGTTTAGATTTAGTTTTTTCCTTTTTTCTGTTTTATTTGTTTTAGGTTTATGTTTAGTTTAGATTTAGTTTTAGTTTTAGTTTTAGTTTTAGATTTAGGTTTAGTTTTAGGTTTAGTTTTAGGTTTAGTTTAGTTTGAGGAAAGAAGAAGAAGAAGAGAAAAAGAGGAGAGGAGGAGAAGAAGAAGAGGAAAAAGGAAAGGAAGAAGAAGAAGAGGAGGAGGAGAAGAAAAAAGAAGAAGAGGAAGAAGAAGAAGAAAAAAGAGGAGAGGAGGAGAAGAAGAAGAGGAAAAAGGAAAGGAGGAAGATGAAGAAGAAGAAGAAGAAGAAGAAGAAGAAGAAGGAAAAAAAGGAAGAAAAGGAAGAATAGGAAGAAGAAGAAAAGGAAAAAAGAGGAAAAAAACCCGACCCGACACGGCACCCCGACCCGACACGGCACCCCGACCCCGACCCGGCACCCTGACACGACACCCCGACCCCTAGACCCCGACCCCGACACCCCGACCCCGACTCCGACACCCCGACCCCGAGCCTGACCCGACACCCCGACCCCGACACCGACACGGCACCCCGACCCCGACCCGGCACCCCGACACGACACCCCGACCCCGAGACCCCGACCCCGACACCGACACGACACCCCGACACCGACACCCTGACACCACACACACCCTTAACCTGACACCGACACGGCACCCCGATCCCGACCCGGCACCCCGACCCCAAGACCCCGACCCCGAGCCTGACCCGACACCCCGACCCCGAGACCCCGACCCCGACCCGACACCCCGACCCCGAGACCCCGACCCCGACCCGGCACCCCGACCTGACACCCCGACCCCGAGACCCCGACCCCGAGCCTGACACGACACCCCGACCCCGACACCGACACGGCACCCCGACCCCGACCCGACACCCCGACCCCGAGACCCCGACCCCGACCCGGCACCCCGACCTGACACCCCGACCCCGAGACCCCGACCCCGAGCCTGACACGACACCCCGACCCCGACACCGACACGGCACCCCGACCCCGACCCGGCACCCCGACCCGACACCCCGACCCCGAGACCCCGACCCCGACCCCGACCCCGACACCCTGACCCCGAGCCTGACCCGACACCCCGACCCCGACACTGACACGGCACCCCGACCCCGACCCGACACCCCGACCCCGAGACCCCGACCCCGACCCTGACACGGCACCCCGACACCGACATGACACCCCGACCCCCGACACCTCCCGAAAAGGTGTTCTTTGGCCTTCCAGAAGCCGACGGGGTCATATATTTGTGAATTATTAGTTAGGTCATATATTTTTCGATTTTCTTATGAAAAACATCATATATAATTGTGTTGATCGGGTAGTTTTAAATGTGCAGTTGTTTCATCGCTGCGAGGTTTGGTGTTCGACGACCTCGCCGTGCGTTTGACGAGCTCTGCCCCTTCGTTCGTGGGTGAGCACAAATGACATGTCCTCCTCCCCCATTAATTATTTGATATATTCCGATGAAACTTGATAGCTAGCTATATATGTGTCTTGAATCATCAGTATGCATAACCAATATGTGTCTCCCGTTCAAAAGCGTCATAGTTATAAATATGCATGCATTTGCATATTTATAACCTTGATTCTTTCGAATTGTCCAACGCTATCCATGGACAGTCCGAGTATGTTAAGATTGGGTTCGTTTTCCCATATGCTTTGCTCCGGATCCGACGCATAAATTTCGTCAGTGCCTCCCCTGTTATTCTCCGGGTACACATCCTCTCTGTTTATTGCAGAGACGTGTATCAGGAGAACAGCGGGGAGGTGCTGCCGAAATTTTGCGTAGGATCCGGAGCATAGCATGGGAAAATGAACCCAATCTAAACATACTCGGGTGGGATTAGGACCTATCATTACCTATTAGAGTGTAGGTTGCATGGACGTAATAAAATTGACAAAGTAGATCAACTGATGAATATATACATGGTGAATTATATATATATATATATATATATATATATATATATATTTGTTGTGTGTCTAGTAGCTCTGAAAGTCAAGATGAGTGATCGTGTGTGGATGTACACCGGTCACACTGGTCAGAACAAATGGAGCACTGAATGGTTCACAAAAACCAAGGGGTTTGTGCGAGCCGCATTTGCAAATGGCCAGAGGAAAACCTGGTGCCCCTGTTTATGGTGCGGCAATTGGGAAAAGAGGACAGAGGCTGAAATGGGCAAACACCTGCAGAAGACTGGTTTTACGCCCGATTATACGGTGTGGACATTTCATGGTGAGTCTGCCCAACGTGACCGAGCTGAGGTGGATCGTCGTCGCACCGACGAGCATGGTACCGGGATGGAAAACATGGTGCAAGACTTCGATGATGCTCGGGATTCGGACGAGGAGATGGAGGAATCTGCAAAGGCCTTCAATGAAATGTTGGAGTCTTCAAAACGTCCGCTCCATGAGCACACTGAGCTTTGTCAGTTGGATGCCATCTCACAAGTAATGGCTCTGAAGGCTCAGTTCAACTTGGGCAGAGAATGCTACGATGCAAGGATGATAATATTTGGACGCTTTCTACCCAAAGGCCATGTAATGCCTGCAAACCTGTACCAGTCGGACAAAATCCTCCGTGCACTGAAGATGCCCTATGATAAGATACATGCCTGTGAGAAAGGATGTGTCTTGTTTAGGCTTGACTATGCGGACTTGAACTATTGTCCCATTTGCAAGTCTTCCAGGTATGTTGTGGTAGACAACGGTATGGGTGAGAAGACACAGACCAAAATCCCCGTTAGTGTTCTTCGGTATATGCCAATCGTACCAAGACTTCAACGTCTTTTCATGGTCGAAGAGACGGCCAGACAGATGACATGGCACAAAACGGGCAAAAGAACCGAACTAGATGCAGATGGGAATCTGATGATTGTACACACATCGGATAGTGTTGCGTGGAAAAAGTTTGATGAATTACATGGTGACAAAGCGGCAGATCCGAGGCATCCTCGAGTCGGCATCAGCACGGATGGGTTCAGTGTGTTTGGTATGATGGCAGCCCAATACAGTTGTTGGCCCGTATTTGTCTTTCCACTCAATCTCCCCCTAGACAGATTATGCAAAGAAAGAACATTTTCTTGACATTGATAATTCCAGGGCCCAACTATCCGGGGAAAAATAGCAAACGGAATTCCAGGGCCCAATGTGTACATGCAACCGCTTAAGGACGAATTGCAAGAAGCCTGGGATAATGGGTTCAAGACATATGACGCCAATAGCAAACGGAACTTCATAATGTTTGTCTGGTACATGTACTCGACGCATGACTTGCCGGCGTATGCGCTATTCGTTGGCTGGTGTGTGCATGGAAGGTTCCCGTGCCCCACATGCAAGGGAGCTCTTGAGTTTCGTTGGCTTTAGGCGGGTCGCAAGTTTTCTTGCTTCGACATGCATAGACAGTTCCTGAATCCTCGCCATAAGTTCAGGAAAGACAAGAAGAACTTCATCAGAGGTAGAGTTGTCAAAAACTCTGCACCACCTGCATTGACAGGCCAACAGACCCTGGATCAGTTAAACGCTCTCGAGCCAAATCCAGAGCGTCCAGGGTACTTCAAGGGGTATAATTCTAAGCACGCCTGGACTCACAAAACATGCTTATGGGATCTGCCTTACTTCAAAGACATCCTTTGCCCACACAACATCGACGTGATGCACACTGAGAAGAATATCGCCGAGGCACTTTTTGGTACATTGTTCGGCATAGATGGGAAGTCAAAGGATAATACTAAGGCTAGAGTCGATCTGGAGGCGCTATGTGATAGGCCGTTACAAAACATGAAAGAACCGAAAGGAAAGCAGAACTAGACGAAGCCAAAGGCATGGTTCAATCTTGGAAGGCTAGCTATGAGGGAAATTATGTTGTGGGTGAAAATGCAGTTGATGTTCCCCGATGGGTATGTAGCGAATCTACAGAGGGGAGCCAGTCTTGATAAATTGAAGATATTTGGTCTCAAGAGTCATGATTGGCACATATGGATTGAGCGGGTAATGCCGGTGATGTTGCGTGGCTTCATCCCTGAGGATGAATGGCTAGTACTGGCGGAACTCAGCTATTTCTTCCGTGTTCTTTGTGCGAAAGAACTATCGCCTGGCGTGCTAGAAGAAATGGAAGAGTTGGCGCCAGAGTTGATCTGCAAGTTAGAGAAGATCTTTCCACCGGGCTTCTTTAATCCAATGCAACATTTGATTTTGCATCTCCCGACCAAGGCAAGATTGGGGGGGCCCGTGCAAAATCGTTGGTGCTACCCAACTGAGAGGATGCGGAAGACGCTTCGACAAAAATGTAAAAATAAACGTAGAATTGAAGCATCGATGGCTGAGGCATTCATCACTGAGGAGGCGGCAAACTTCGTGACAGCACACTACGAAGCCAAAAATCGTCATTTGCATAATTCGAAGCCTCGGTACAATGCTGACGACCCTAAAAAGGGTGGATCCAACCTCAGCCTATTCAAAGGGAATCTCGCACCAGCCAGTGTTTCAAATCCAGTATCTTTGGATAACGAACAATGGTGGACCATTTCGTTGTATATCTTCAACAACCTGATAGAAGTGCGGCCGTACATCGAGTAAGTTCTCGGTACATAGTTTCGCAACTTCTATTTCCTTTGAACTGCTCTTATTCCTGGATATTTCATACAATCGATACGTCGCCTTATTCTCGTATGGAGCGGTGATCCAAAAGGATTCTGTCGAAGAGTATGAGATTCTCGCAAAGCAAGGAGGCGGCTATCCCGGTTTCATCTCTTGGTTCAAACAAACAGTAATTTCTATTAGACTTGTAGGCTAATTTGTAGGCGGCTATCCCGGTTTCATTCGCTAATTTGTGCGTAATGCAACAATCCTTTCATATTAAACTTGTAGGCTAATTCAGAGTCTATGGACGCCGAATTGAGACATGTCGCTAATGGTTTTGACTATAAGGTCCGTTCATTTGACAAATACGACATCAACGGGTATCGCTTTCGTACCTATGGCAAAGAGCTATCTATGGCCGACCAAAAGTCTACAAATTGTTGTGTATCTGCTATCGGCGAAGGAGGTACCGAGTATTATGGGAGAGTTGAAGCAATTTATGAACTTCTATTCTATGGTGAAAACCCACCGAATGTCGTAGTCTTCAAATGTTATTGGTTTCAGCCGAAGGAGACTAGAAGGACTCATGAACATATAGGGCTAGTTGAAATCAACCAAAGCACCCATTTAGATGTTCCTGATGTCTATATTATGGCTCAACAGGTGACCCAAGTATTCTATCTACCGTGGGCCTGCCAAACTAATCCAAATCTGAAAGGTTGGGATGTCGTTTATGAAGTGCCGCCATGTGCTAGACTATCTCCCCCAAAGGAAGAGGATTATGAACCTCACATTAACCCAGACACATATGAAGGAGAATTCTTCCAAGAGACACGTCTTTCCAAAAAGCGTTTCAAGAACCGCTATACTTCACCCCAAAACATTGAAGTACACAGCGACAGTGAATCCGACATCACCCCAGAGGAGGAACAAGAAGAGCCGGAACAAGAAGAGGTTACTGCTGCGGATGACCTGTCATTGCTTGACCGATTATGTCAAGGTGGCCTTCCACATGTTGATGCCACTGAACCCTATGATCCCGTCATTGATTATAGTGATGATGATGATTATGCATTTATTGATGATACTGATCGAGATTATTAGTAGTGTCAGGTATTAAAAATTTTTATGTTGTACTTGATGATGATACACTTAAGTGATACACATATTATTATTCATGTCGGTCTTTTATTTATGTTGTACTAATTTCGTTTATTGTTTGTCATGGCAGGTGTTGAAAGATGGTGGGCGTTGGTCGGGAGCGCGCCAAGGCCCCTTCTTCGTCGGCACGTGGTCTGAGGTCTTCCATTCCAGACGCACCTCTCCGCCGAGCGTTGCTGGACAGTATGGCCACACCGTCGGGCCCTTCTTCGTCGACCGCGGTGCCCAGCAGGGGACGAGGTAGGAAGAGAGGAGGTGGGGCACGTGGTCGTGGGAGAGGAGGTAGGGTGACTGCTACGGCGCCTTCCTCGCCGCCACCCCCAGCTGTTTCACCCGAGCACGTGACTGCTAGGGTGGACTCGTCCGAGGAGGAGGCTACACGGACTCCGGTCCACGAGCCTCCGGTCCACGGGTCTTGGGCCCACGAGCCTCGGGTCGACTGGCCTTCGGCCCACGAGACCCCGGAGGAGCACACGTCCGGATGGGGTACCTGGCCGGATCAGCCCGAGGAGCCGAGTGGCCATGCTGATGATGGCGGGGAGCCGACTGATCTTGAGGAGGAGGGGGGCACCGTCTACCAGCGTGGTGCTACACGGCTCCCGTCCGTGCCGGCGACCCGCGAGCAGAGGTGGTTGATTTTCCCTGATGGGAAGAGGTACGTAAGTGCATTTAATATTTTTGTACTTTGTGCATTCATGTTTCTTCAAATAACTAATGCGTTGGCCTTGTCATGCTGCAGGGGTTGGGACCACCATCATAGTGTCCGCCGGCCCAACTCCGTCCTTGGAGTTCTTTGCCGGCAAAACTTCCCGGGGTTTGTCACGTTGCCTGGTGAGGGTCGGCTTCCAGAGCTTGGATTGAGCTGGGAGCACTACGTGGCTGCCCCGGCCCCGCCGGATGAGATTATCGATGGTGTCGTGTGCGACACGAGGGCAGACATGGTGATAAGAAAGTTCTAGGTAAATTCTCCTTTAAACATTTAAAAATCTTCAACTAGCTAGTTATTAATTGTACTAATCAATATTGTCTCATTTGATTGCAGACATTCTACAGGTGTGAGGAGGGATACGAGGAGGACGCGGCACATGTTATCGAGAACGTCTGCAAGCGCCTACTCCAGAACTTACGGCACGAGGCTCGGGTGCAGGCTGTTCGAGACTACTACGCCTTGCGTGGTATCAAGAAGACCAAGCCGGCGTGCCGCGATAAGTTCCTGAGTAAGGAGCAGTACATGAAGGTAATTCTTAAGGCCTTCTACTTAAGTTCCTTCATTTAGTAATTCTTAGACGTAGCGCTCAAGTTTTTTATTTGCTAACTTAGGCGCCTCAGAGATGGTGTGCGGATCAGATGGATTGTTGGGAGGTATTGGTCGATGAGTGGTGCTCAAAAGAATGGCTAGCCCTCCACAACGAGGCCAAGGACAAACATGCCCAAATGGAAGGTGTGCCACACCATCAAGGCAGCTCCAACTTATATCAGTTCGGGCGCAACTGGGTATGTGGTTTGCTTCATGATTCATGCAATTCATTCATCATGCTAGCTTGAGCCCTTTAATTACTAATTTTAATTGTTTCTCTCTTTCAGGCACGCCACAATAAGGTGGATAAGGTGCCAGAGGTGTACGACCTGTATGCCATGGCCCACACTGCCTCTTTCAAGAAAGTCAAGACTTTCTCTCAGTCTGACCTCGATGATGCAAACAACTTCACCAACATCTCCTCCCACAACAAGCTCGTGAGATATAGAGATGAGGGGAAGGCGAGGAAAGGGGAGGACTTTAACCCGAGCCAGGGTCCCATTGATCCAGAACTGGTGATGATATCTGGTGGCGGGAGGTCCCATGGCTCCATAGCCATTGGAGATGGACTTATCCGTTGTCCTAGCACTCTCCCGGAGATCAAGGCGCGCCAGTCGAGCTCCGCTCCTGAGATAAGGCCTCGTGAACGGCCAGTGCAACTCGCCATCAAGGTTAGTGATACGTACTCAGTTATCTTTCTCCATTACATTGTGTGCGATTCCATCAATGATTACAAATGGTCATGTGAGTGGTGTTGCAGGCTGCTATACAGAGTGAGAGAGATAGAACGGAGAAACTTCTGGCGGAGGCGGCGGAGAGGCAGCGGGAGTTGGAGGAGAGGACGACAAAGATGATGGAGGAGGAGAGGGCACGGAATGACATGCAGGCAAGGGCCATGTACGAGCTCCTTGTGGTAAGTTTCTTTTGCAGATTAGCCAAAACATTCATGTAGTGTTTGTCTCATTACTAACTAGTATGACTGAGTCATCAAAACCAAATGTGCAGTCTGTGTGCGAGAAGACAGGTCAGACCGCTCTGCCGATGCCAGTGATTGCTCCTGGGACCACGGTGAGTTTTATTTGAATGGACATTACTTGCTAGTCTTAACATTTGAGTGTCATCATGCTAACAAGACATTGGAAATGATCTTTGGTGCAGCGTAACTCCAGACAAGCATCGCACGATCCTTCTCCAGCTACCGACACGAGCCACCCCGCTCCTACACCTCCTGGATCTTGGTAAGTTTATCTAGTGTTTTGCTTAACACATGCATAAAGACCTAGACTTAGCTTTATTTCCTCCAATGCTTACCATAATGACCTAGACTTAGCTTCTTCTCCTCCAAAATGACTTAATAAGCTTACTGACCTCCAAAACCATCCATTTTACCTAAGTTAGCTCTAAAATGATCTGTACTTAGCTTACTTATGTCAAAAATTGCATAATTAGCTTAGTTAGCTCATAGACGATCCATTTTACTTAAGTTAGCTCTAAAATGACCCATTTTACCTAGGTTAGCTTATAAATGATCCAGTTCATCCAAGTTAGCTCAAAAAGACCCATTTTACCTAGATTAGCTCCTAAATGATCCATTTTACCTACGTTAGCTTTAAAATGACCCATTTCAACTAGGTTAACTCCAAAATGACCCATCTTACCTAGGTTATCTCATAAACGATCCATTTCAACTAATTTAGCTCATAAACGATCCATTTCACCAAGTTAGCTAAAAAACGATCCATTTCACCTAAATTAGCTCTTAAATGATCCATTTCACCTAAGTTAGCTCAAAAAGATCCATTTCAACTAAATTAGCTCATAAATGATCCATTTCACCTAAGTTAGCTCAAAAACGATCCATTTCAACTAAGTTAGCTCATAAATGATCCATTTCACCTAAGTTAGCTAAAAAACGATCCATTTCACCTTAGTTACCTCAAAAACGATCCATTTAACCTTAGTTAGCTCATAAACGACCCATTTCAACTAAGTTAGCTCATAAATGATCCATTTCACCTTAGCTAGCTCATAAACGACCCATTTCAACTTAGTTAGCTCATATACGATCCATTTCACGTAAGTTAGCTCATAAATGACATACTCTTCTTGTTCTAGTCTTCTTCTTGTTCTACTCTTCTTGTTCTAGTCTTCTTCTTGTTCTACTCTTCTTGTTCTAGTCTTCTTATTCTAGTCACCTATTTCTAACTTTCTTATTTTTCATTTTGCAGATTTCATTCACTTGACGAAAGCTTGCATAGATGGAGTGCTCCTTATCCCTTTCTCTGTTTCTTTTGTATCGTTGAACTATGCATGTATCGTTGGATGAAACTATTGTAATATATATGGTTGGATGCCTCTATGTTGAACTTGCTATGTATGATGGAACTATGCATGTTGGATATCTTATATGTTTGCTCTGTAATTGCCTTGTGAAATATATCTATATATGTCATATATATTTTCTGTGAAAATTATTGGATTTAATAAAAAACAGAAAAAAGACCCAATATGCAGGCTCTTTCCCGTCTGCCACCGACGGCAACGGGCTCTTTGCCGTCTGCCACGGACGGCAAAGAGGACACGTGGCATCCAGCTGTGCTTCCTGGGAGCTGACCCATTTGGTCAGTTTGCCTACAGTGGCAGACGGCAAAGAGTTTGCCGTCAGCGGCGGACGGCAAAGGCCTGCCATGTAGGGACGTGTAGATGACATCATATGGCAGACGGCAAAGGCACTAGAAAGTTTGCCGTCCGCCGCGGACGGCAAAGGCCTGCCGTTAGCCACTTAACGGACTGAGAGCACAATTATTGCCATCCGCCCTCTTTGCCGTCCGCGGCAGACGGCAAAGGGCCTTTGCCGTCAGCCGCCAGGAAGCAGACGGCAAAGTAGCTGTTTACCGTAGCCTACTTTGCCGGAGCCTTTTGCCGTCCGCCGTTCATGCCTTTGCCGTCCGCCATGGCAGACGGCAAAATAGCTGATTCCTGTAGTGTAAGAGAGCATTAAGCATAACTAACACCGAATAATGCACCATAAGTAGGATGTAATTTCATTGCGTAACTATTGACTTTCATGCTTGCATAGGGAATCACAAACCTTAACATCAATATTCTTACTAAAGGATAATTACTCGTCAACATGACTCACATATTATATCATCATATCACAAAACTATTACAAGGAATCAAATTCATTTTGTCCAATGATCTTCATGAAAGTTTTATTATACCCCTCTTAAATATCTATCACTTTGGGACTAATTTCATATGTTGCTTTTGATAGCTCAAACAAATCTAAGTGAAGAACATGAGCATAAAAATTTTCTTCTCTCAAAATAATTTAAGTGAAGAATGAGAGCATTTCTTAATCTTTTTACTAACTCTCAAATAAATCTAAGTGAAGCATGAGAGCATTTCTTCAAAAATACTCAAGCACACCGTGCTCAAAAAGATACAAGTGAGGCACTAGAGCAATTCCATAGCTCGAAAAGATTTAAGTGAAGCATGGAGAGCAATTCTAACCAATCATAGCATAATTTTGGCTCTCTCAAATAGGTGTGTCCAGCAAGGATACTTGACTTAAAATAAAAAGCAAAACAAGCAAAGACTCATATCATACAAGACGCTCCAAGCAAAACTCATGATATGTGACGAATAAAAATATAGCTCCAAGTAAAATACCGATGGTCGTTAGAAGAAAGAGGGGATGCCACTCGGGCATCCCCAAGCTTAGTTGCTTGCTTCTCTTTTAGATAATAGCTTGGGATGCCATGGGCATCCCCAAGCTTTGGCTCTTCTTACTCCTTATTCCTTCATCCATCGTGATCTCACCCAAAACTTGAAAACTTCAATCACACAAAACTCAACAAAACCTTCGTGAGATCCGTTAGTATAACAAAGCAAATAACTACTCTTAGTACTGTTGCAAACCCATTCATATTTTATTTTTGCATTATACCTACTGTATTCCAACTTTACTATAGCTTATACCCTCCAATACAAACCATAGATTCATCGAAATAAGCACACAATGCAAAGAAAACAAAATCTGTCAAAAACAGAACAGTCTATGGCAATGTTAAAACTTTGAATACTTCTGTAACTCAAATTTTTTAAAAAAATTATGAGAACGTGGGCAATTTGTATATCAATCTTGTGTAAAAAAATCAGAATTTTATCACGCGTCTGTGATTTTTCAAAATTGTTTTACTAGACACAAAAGTTTCTATTTTTCAACAAGATCAAATCAACGATCACCCAACATGATCCCAAAGGCTTTGCTTGGCACAAACACTAACTAAAACATAAAAAACACAATCATAACAGTAGCATAATTGTGCAAACACTAGAACAGAAATAAAAAGACAAAAAATAAATTTTATTCATTGGGTTGCCTCCCAACAAGCGCTATCATTTTATGCCCTAGCTAGGCATAATGCAAAGATCTAAGTGTTGTCATATTTGTTTCTAGATCCATAAGATGCCCTCATGATTGATTCATATGGTGGCTTAATTCTTGTTCTAGGGAAGTGTTCCATTCCCTTTCTTAGTGGAAATTGGAATTTAATATTGCCTTCTTTCATATCAATCACGACACCAATAGTATGTAATAACGGTCTACCAAGAATAATTGGACAAGACGGATTGCAATCAATATCAAGAACAATAAAATTTATGGGCACATAAGTCCTATTTGCAAGAATAAGAACATCATTAATTCTTCACAAAGGCTTTTTAATAGTAGAGTCCGCCAAGTGCAAATTTAAAGAACATTCTTCGATATCGGTAAGACCAAGCACATCACATAAAGATTTCAGAATTGTAGAAACACTAGCACCCAAGTCACATAAAGCAAAACATCATAATTTTTAATCTTGACTTTGATAGTAGGTTCCCATTCATTATGTAATTTTCTAGGAAATGAAATCTCTAATTCCAACGTTTCTTCCAAAGCTTTCATCATAACATCAACGATATGTTTAGTAAAAGCTTTATTTTGTTCATAAGTATGGGGTGAATTTATCATGGAATGCAACAAAGAAATACAATCAATGAAAAAGCAATTATCATAATTAAATTCTTTGTATCCAAAAGAGTGGGCACATCACTAGTTAAAGTTTTGACCTCTCCAAACCCACTTTTATCAATGTTCTCAACAAGAATTTCACCCTCCAAATTATCGGGACGCCTTCTAGCTAAAGTTGACTCTTCTTCAGTCCCTTTTTCATCAATCTTAGTTTTACTAAACAAGGAATACATAGAAGAAACACCAATCATTTTAAGATCTTAGTTTTTATCTTCTAATGAGATTGGTTTAGCGACCATTTGGTTTACTAGGGTAGCTTGTGCATCGGATATTTTGCCTAGTAAACTTTCAACAAAAGCATACTTAGATTGGAGATTACAAACTTCTCTACTAATATCATCAAGTTGTTTTGTTATAGCATTTAGCACAACGGAGTGCTCCTTAAGTTCTTCGGTAAAATATTTATTGTGCTCAAATTGTGTAGTCATATATTCCTTAGTAATTTTATCAATTTCAAGCAAAATATTGGGGTAAGGAACATCATAATATTTCCTTTGAGGCACCATGACTACGCAAACAAGATTGCACTAAAAACAGATCTGATGAGGAAACGGCGAACAAAAAAGATGGCGAATAAAATGGAAATTTTTTGTGAAGTGGGGGAGATGAAAACGAGAGGCAAATGGCAAATAATGTAAATTGCAAGGAGATGAGATTTGTGATTAGGAACCTGGTAGATGTTGATGATGTTTCCCCGGCAATGGGCCAGAAATGATGATATCCAGGCAAGGATCATTACATAGGCATCACGTCCAAGATTAGTAGACCGACTCCTGCCTACATCCACTACTATTACTCCACACATCGACCGCTATCCATCATGCATCTAGTGTATTAAGTTCATGGAGAAACGGAGTAATGCAATAAGAACGATGACATGATGTAGACAAGATCTATTTATGTAGGAATAGATCCCATCTTGTTATCCTTAATAGCAACAATACATACATGTCACTTCCCCTTCTGTCACTAGGATTGAGCACCGTAAGATCAAACCCATCACAAAGCACCTCTTTCCTTGGCAAGAAAAATCGATCTAGTCGGCCTAACTAAACCAAAGATTCAAAGAAGAAATACTAGGCTATAAGTAATCATGCATATAAGAGATCAAAAGACTCAAATAACTTTCATGGATAAAAACATAGATCTGAAAATAAACTCAAAGTTCATCGGATCCCAACAAACACACCCTTAAAAGAGTTACATAGACTAGATCTCCAAGAGACCATTGTTTTGAGAATCAAAAGAGAGACAGGAAGCCATCTAGCTACTAACTACGGACCCGTAGGTCTACAATGAACTACTCACGCATCATCGAAGTGGCACCAATGAGGATGATGAACCCCTTCGTGATGGTGTCTAGATTGGATATGTGGTTTCTGGAACTTGCGGCGGCTGGAAATGTGTTTCGCCGACTCCCCTTGGGTTTTTGGAATATTGGGGTATTTATAGAGCAAAGAGACGGTGCGGGAGGGCACCGAGGTGGGCACAACCCACCAAGGCGCGCCGAGGTGGGTTGTGCCCCCCTCGGGGCACCCCTCTGGTACTTCTTTGGCCCATCATGTGTCTTCTGGCCCAGAAAAATTCTCCAAAAAGTTTCGCTGCGTTTGGACTCCGTTTGGTATTGATTTTCTGCGAAGTAAAAAACAAGCAAAAGTCAGCAACTGGCACTGGGCACTATGTCAATAGGTTAGTCCCCAAAAATGATATAAAGTTGCTATAAAATGATTGTAAAACATCCAAGAATGATTATATAACAGCATGGAACAATCAAAAATTATAGATATGTCGGAGACGTATCAGTGTGAACATTTTGGAAGATTAAGAATGGGCGGTTATCCTTGACGTGCTCGTCGCGGTCGTGGACGCGCTTCATCTCAGGCTCTGTCGCCAGCACTATGGGGCCATTGCGCTTCACTTCCTTGGCCTTCTTGTCTCCGGGATCGACATCTGGGCGCTCGAGGAGGGAAAAGCGGCCCTCTTCAGCCCTGGCGCACCTGTCCGCCAGATTGAACATCTCCAGAGCCGAGCATAGGTTGTCGTGGATGGCGAGCTCCTCGCGCATCTTGACGTCCTTGATGCCCTCAGTGAACACCGAGATGATGGCTTCATCCAAGGCCTTTGGGATCTTGAGGCGAAAATTGGTGAAGCGTTGAACGTACTTGTGGAGAGTCTCACCCGGCTACTGCTTTATGCGCCGTAGGTCGTTGACGGTGAGGGCGCGGTCACGGTTGCCCTGGAAGTTGGCGATGAATCGCTCGTGGAGCTCGTCCCACGAGGAGATCAAACCCTCTGGGAGGTGCAAGAGCCAGGAGTGCACGTCGTCCTTGAGAGCCATTGGGAACCAGTTCGCCATGACCTTGTCATCGCCATTCGCCGCCTCGATGCTCAGTGAGTAGAGCTGGAGGAACTCCCGCAGGGTCGGCTGTGCCATCATAGCGTGGGGGCAGGTCTGGCTTGAACTTGCCAGGCCAAACGACGCGGCGCAGCTCACGGGTGAAGGTGCGGCAGCTCATCGCGCTCATGGGAACGACCCGTGCAAGGGGAGCATAATCCTGACACCCATGCGCTGCAGCCCCTAGAGCTGCCCGGTCTTGGTGCTGGCGTGGCAGTGAAGGGAGCGCACACGCGTCGTACTGAGGCTGCTGCACCACCTGGCAGCAGGCCTCATCCCGCGCTGGTGTTGGCGCAACGTCTGGTGGGTCGGGCGGACGCGCGTCACGCCTAGGCTCGGCGTCGGCATTGCGCAGAGGAGGAGGAGGAGGTGTTCCATGAGCTACGTCGCTCGCACAGGAGGGCGAGGGACGGAGCGAGTGGGATGGCGCCGGGGCTTCGCCGGTGGTGTTGACGAGCTCGGTGATGTAATCAAGCCAGGTGTCATAGCCTTCGTTGGCAGGGCAGTAGCGCAGCGACTCGCGCGTGAGCAGCGCAGCCTTCGTGTTTGCAGGCCCATGGCGAGCGTGGGAGGACGACGCCATGGCGGGAGTGAGGGAAAGAGTGGCGGTTTGTCCATCACGCTGCACGAAGGGCGGCAGCGAAGAGTCTTGCTGCTCATGAGCAGCAGGGGATGTGGCAGCGTTAGCTACGGGAGAAGCGGAGTGGCGAGGAACACCGCATCCCACGGGCTCCGTCTGGGCGACATGAGCAGCCCGGCACTCGGCGCGAACTCGGCGGTTGTCGGCCATGGGAGCGACGGAGCAGAGACGAAATGAAGCAGATGGGAGACCTTCGACCCGTCCCCTACCTCGTGCGCCAAATGTCGGAATCGGGCCTCCGCGGACCCAAACTAGGTTCAAACTCTGGGGCGTGTGCGAAGATCTAGCCAAGCTGCGGCCTCAAGCTCATCGCGTCATGGCTTGGCCTCGTTGAGTTCGTGTGAGCGGGGAAAAGAGTGGACACGGCAGTTTACCCAGGTCGAGCCACCTTGCGGTGTAAAACCCTACTCCTGCTTTGTGGTGGATTGCCTCGCGAGGAGGATTAGGATGAACTAGTATAGTGGGTGACCTGCCTCGTGAGGGCTCTGAGGGTGAGAATGGGTCGACCCCTCTCTACGGTGGAGACTAGCCTATATTTATAGTGGCCTTGGCCCTCTTCCCTCATAGGTTTGGCGGGAAGGGATACCACAGTGGCCAATTTTGAAAGGCGACAAGAGTACATATTATCCTCACGAAAGGTGGTCTTCGCCTGGAGAGCTTCTGGTCATGACGGAGAGGTGGGCTCGACGACAACGTCTGTCATGCCGAGCTCGTGGTCTTGGTCTTATTGCATCGGAATGGAAACCTTTGGGGGATTCCTTGGGAACCCGCGTACGTCCTTGCCTCCTTAGCACCAAAGAGGAAACTGTACTGGACTGCGCCCGCTGACGCCCGCCTGGCCTTGGTCGTCATGGCTCACATCATCACGCGCCTCGTGAGGCGGGAGGCTTGCATAGAGATCTCCGCTCCTCGGGAGGCAGGCACGGGAAGCTGCTCCTCGGGAGGTCTTGGTGTCGTTTGCCTCGCGAGGCGGGGGGCCCTCGTGAGGGTCTTGCTCTCGGGGTCTTGTAGCTAGGCTGTAGGTGTACGAAAGTAGGGGCCTCTCTGTACCCCTTTACTTGTGCACGGGCAGTTGTAGCCACATGTGCGGCCATGCTTGGCGGAGCAGAAGAAGCAAAGGTACAAGACTGCCAGGGCAGTGCTCAAACCAGAAGCATGAAGAGCAAAGGGGCAAGATGGATTTCCCCCGGCAGCACCCTTGCTGGGGTGGCCTACATAGCCCCGGCAAGAGCCTTTCCGGGGCGACTTTCCCAACACCAGCAAGGCCACCACCCTTGAGCCCGAGAGCTCTGACACCATCGACAACGTCGAGACTAAGACTCAGGGGCACCTGTGTGGTGGCATGCAGATCTTTGTGAAGGCCAAAGGCCTGCGAATCTAGAGAGAAACCAGAAGGCGAAGACCCCTGGCAAGAGCCTTGCCAGAGACAGGCGGAGACCCCCAGCAAGAGCCTTGCCGGGGATAGACGAAGACCCCCAGCAAGATCCTTGCCGAGGACGCCCGCGAGACCCCGGCAAGACCCTTGTCGGGGCCATCTACGGGGCCATGGCCAGGACCGCACCCACCAACGTTCCACTGCCCCGCGCCCGTGCCGATGCGGCAATCAGCCCGCCAACTAGGCAAGCGCCTGCGTGGTAGCATGCAACTTCTAGGCCAACAACCAAGCAACTGCGTGGTGGCATGAAGATCTTCGTGAAGACCCTGTCATCGCACCAGCTCAATAGCCAGCCAACCAGCGTGGCGCTGCATGTCTCATCACCTTGGACGCACGTCGAAGCAAGGCAAGGCGGCGATGGACGGGACGAGCTTCTTTGCCGTCCCCAATAAAGCAAGAGGGCACGTCGGCAGCGCATTAAATGCGTTTTGTCCTACGGTGCCAGATGATAAACTTGTACAATGTAGATACTTTCCACCTCTTGTGTGCCACTGTGGCAACCCCTTTGACATATAAAAGGAGGCCCGAGGCGTACTGAGGAAGGATTCGGACTTTCTGGACTAGGCATGCACCGCAGCTAGTTCAAGAGCTCAAGAACACCAAATAAACACAGACAAGCAGGACTAGGGTATTACGCATCGTTTGCGGCCCGAACCTGGGTAAAAATCCCCTCGCACTGATCTTTTAGACCCGCTCTTTGCACAGCTCCACGCCCCGCCAACCGTAGAAGAGATTCCTCGGGATCCCATAGGTGTCGTTTCCCCCGACATCCTTGGCGCGCCAGGTAGGGGGCGCTGAGGCTGTGAAAATCTGGTCTGAGAGTTAGTGCATCGACTTCTTCATCGTCATGGCTCCCAAGAAGAAGGCGATCACAACGATCAGTTCGTCTGGAGCCATACCACCCGTGCCAGCTCGGGCGGGCGACGCGATGGCCGCGGATGGCGGTGGAGGCGCGGCCCGCGAGCATCCATGACACTCTGGCAATCGGAGCCAGGCGAGCGGCGTCGTTCGTGCCCAACATGACGAGCCGCACGCCACTGGGTCCAGGGGGCGGCGCTGTGCTGCCCACGGTTGGCGTGGCGACCTCCAGGATGCCCTAGCCGACGTCCGCGCCGTGGCCTTCCCAGGTCGCACGTGATGAGTGACACCGCAACGTCGGTGCCCCCGGGCGCCGCCGCGGGAAGAGCCCTTTTCGTCACTCCCAAGACGCACCGGGCCAGCATGCGCGCCCAGATGCTGGCGGAAACGGCGTGCGACCGCGAGACCGTGATAGAGCTCCTTCTAACGTGATTAGAAGTCGGAGCGCGTCATGATCCACACAGCTTTCGCCGCCACCCACACGAGCGGAAGCGTTGGCGCGCGTGCAACTGCTCCTCGACTTCCCTCCTGCTATGGAGAAGCTCGACGAGTGGAGAGCCACCATTCGGAGCCTCATCAGCTTCGCCAATAAAGATGAACCGCGACCAGCGGGACCCTCGTGCCGGCGCTCTGTCGAGCCAGTACACGCAAGTGGTGGGAGGACCAGAGACCCTGTGACCATGGTGCACTCTCCTCCCCACGCCCGCAACAGCAATCGCCGGCTCGTCGGGCCGACGCCCGCGACAACGTTTCCACGGCATCGTCTGACCCGCGAGCTCGCTGCGACCAACGTCAAGTTCTTCGGGAGCGAGCTCAGGAGGACGCTCGGACCAGTAACGAGCGGCGGCAGGAAGCGCGCCATCAGTCAGATAGGCGTGCGGGGCCCACTATGGACCGCCCAGCGTCGGGGGGTTCCGGTGATCTACCTTACGAGGTGGGTTGTCCAGCCTTTACCCGTGAGCTGCGACAGTTCCAATGGCCCACCCACCGCACATTCAAGCCTGAGGTCGGAGAAAAGTACAACGGCAAGACTCACCCATCGGAGTTCCTCAGCATCTTCACTATCGCGATGCAAGTTGCTGGGGCTCGCGACGACAAGGTGCTTGCCAACTACTTCCCGTTGGCACTTAAGCCCAATGTCATGTCAGGTTGATGCACCTGCCAGTGGATTCCATTTCTTCTTGGTCGGATCTATCCCATGAGTTTGTTGGCGCCTTTACCGGAGGCCACCAAGCTCCTGGCCAGGCTTGTGATTTGCATGTCATCCCCCAGAAGGACGGCAAAACCCTGCGCAAGTACATACAAAGGTTCAGCCGTGTGTAGTACAATATCCCAGATGTTCATCCTGCCGCCATCATCAGGGCATTCCATCAAAATGTGCGCAACCGCAAGATGCATGAGGAGCTGGCGATGAACAAGGTTAAGGATGTAGCCGAGCTTTATGTTCTGGCTGATAGATGTGCTCGGGCTGAAGAAGGGAGGAAGTACCCCGGCGAAGATGCCGGCGCGGAAACCGACTCCACAGACGAAGACGCCGTCGCCCCGGCAAAGAAGGGCCGACGCCGCAATAGGAAGCGTAAAGGCAAAGACCGTGCTTGTCGTCGAGGGATCCAGTGACCCCGGCGCCGCCAAGAAGGCCAAGGTTGACGACCCCGACAAGGAAGTTGCCAGATGCGCCACCTGCCGGGCCTTGGAGGCTGCCGACAAGCCGGGAGGCTCCAGCAAGCAGTACTGCAAGATCCATCGCACCAAGGGCCATGACCTCTAGAATTGCCGGCAGGTTGAGCTGCTTGCAGAGAAGCAGAAAGCCGAGTATGAGAGGCATGACAAGGAGAAGGGCCAGGACGGTGTTGAGGGGTCCGGCAAGAAGTGCGTCGGTCGAGGAGGTCGCCGCGACAAGGATAATCAACAAGAGAGGCCCGCTCGGGCCGTGACAAGAAGGAGGGAGACGATGATCATGATGAGGACGACGAGTCTGGCGAGCATGAGTTCCAGAAAGCTACGGAGGCCATGTGCATCGACGGTGGTGCCTCGTTACACACCTCTCACCACCAACTGAAGCAGTGGGCACGTGAAGTCACTGCGGCGAAGCCATCGTTCGATGCGCAGAGGCCACTGAAGTGGTCCAGCACGCTTATCATTTTTGACACCGAGGATCACCCCGATCGCATGACTGCGGTCGGGTGTTTGCCGTTGTTGGTCTAGCCAACAATACGCGACCTCAGGGTGACGAAAATGTACTTGACGGTGGGGCAGGTCTGAACTTGATCTCGCCTGCCGTGATCGAGAGGCTGCAAATCCCCGATGGAGATCTCGAGGAGACGGGCACATTTCAAGGGGTCAACCCGGGGAGGAGTCAGCCGAAGGGTAAGGTCATGTTGCCCGTCACATTTGGGGGCGAGCTGAACCATAGGACGGAGAAGACTGTTTTTGATGTTGCCAAGATCCCCTTGCCCTATAATGGGATCCTCGGCCGCCCAATGCTGGCCAAGTTTATGGCGGCATCACATTATGCCTACAACACGTCCCCTCCGACAAGAAATACGCGCTCATCTACGCCGACCAACTCTACCGGGAGGCAGTTGCAGCGACTGCCGCCAAGGCACTTGTTCCTGCCGCTGAAGCCCGGGGAGGGAAGAAAACCGGCAAGGCCTTTGCCCCTCCCGGCAAGGCCCCTTTCGGCAAGACTTCTAACCCCGGCAAGAACTCTTGCACCACCTCCGGCAAACGCGCCTCTTCGAAGCGCCGCGTTCCCGTTGAGGACGTGCCAGAGAGCTCCGCCAGCGGGAGCAAGAGGTCCAAGGTGGCCCCACCAGAAACCAAGAAGGTGCCCGTCAAGGAGGATGGCACGGGTGGAGCTTTTACCATAAGCTCCACCCTTGACAACAAATAGGAAAGCGCGCTCGTTGCCTTCCTGCAGGCGAATGTCGACGTGTTTGCATGGCAAGCATCCGACATCACCGGCATTCCCAGGGAGGTGATTGAGCACCACCTTGCTGTCTGTCCCCATGCACGGCCTGTCAAGCAGAAGGTCGGGAAGCAAGCTTTGGAGCGACAAGAGTTAATCATCCAGGAGATCAGGAAATTGGAGGCGGCAGGTTTGGTCAGAGGAGTGCTCCACCCCACGTGGTTGGCCAACCCAGTGGTAGTGCGTAAGGCAAATGGGAAATGGAGGTTCTGTATTGATTACATAGATATCAATAAGGCTTGTCCAACGGATCCTTTCCCTCTGTCACGCATTGCAAGATAGTGGACTCCACTACCGGGTGTGACCTGCTATCGTTCCTCGATGCCTACTCAGGATACCACCAGATCTTCATGGTGGAGGAAGACGAAGAAAAGACCGCGTTCATCACCCCATGTGGTACGTAGTGTTTTGTACGGATGCCTTTCGGGTTGAAAAGCGCCGGTTCGACATTTGCCCGAGCAGTCAAATTGGTTTTGAGCCCCAGCTGCATAGATATATGGAAGCCTATATGGATGATATAGTAGTCAAAACCAAGGACAAGGCGACGCTCGTGCAGGATCTAGAGGAAACATTTGCCAACCTGTGCAAAATCAACCTCAAGCTCAACCCAGAGAAGTGCGTGTTCGGCGTCCCATCCGGCAAACTTCTTGGTTTCTTTGTGTCTCAACGCGGAATTGAAACAAATCCCAACAAGATCAAAGCAATCGAGAAGATTGAAGCGCCAAGACGGGTCAAAGATGTTCGTAGGCTCGCCGGCTGCGTTGCCGCTCTAAGTAGGATCATCTCCAAATCTGCTGAGCGCACCCTCCCCTTTTCATTGAAAAAGGCAGGTCCAATGAAATGGACTCCAGAGGCAGACGCGGCGCTGCAAGATTTGGAGGTACCTCTCCTCCATGCTGATACTAGTCGCACCTAAACCGCAAGAGGCATTGCTGCTATATCTAGCGGCAACGAACCAAGTGGTCAGTGTTGCGCTAGTGGCACAAAGAGAATTTGAGGAAGAAGCAGTAGTAGCAGCGGAGCTGTCGGATGATGGGCCGTAGCTCTCCCCGGCAGGGCCTAATGCCGGCAAGGCGGAACTCCCGGCAAGGCCTGGTCCCGGCAAGACAGAGTCTATGCAGATTGGCGAAGTTGAATAGAAGAAGAAGGTGGTGCAGCACCTGGTTTATTTTGTCAGTTCCCTCTTGCAGGGGGCTAGATCAAGATATTCTGGTATGCAGAAGCTACTTTTAGGCCTCCTTATGGCCTCGAGAAAGCTGCGTCACTATTTCCAAGCGCATGAGATCACCGTCGTCACCCGCCTCCCTTTGCAATGAATCTTGCACAACCCGGATGCAACTGGGAGGATTGTGGAGTGGGCATTGGAACTGTCAAGCTTTGGCCTCAAGTTTGAAAGCACTTCAACAACCCAGAGCCGAGCCTTGGCAGAGTTCATAGAAGAATGGACCTCAACGCCCGACGAAGAGATTCAAGAGACCACCCTTCCCGGCAAGGAGACGAGCCGTGATTGGATTATGTACTTTGATGGAGCTTTCTCGCTGCAAGGTGCTGGTGCCGGCGTACTACTCGTCACACCCACCGGAGAGCGCCTCAAGTACGTAGTCCAGATGCACTTTCCCCGGGAAAAATCAACGAACAACACGGTAGAGTACGAGGGATTGTTTGCCGGTCTCAGGATCGCGGCAGACCTCGGAATCAGGAAGCTCATCATCAGAGGTGATTCGCAGCTCATCGTCATGCAGGTTAACAAGGATTACCAGAGCCCGTTGATGGAGGCCTATGTGGATGAGGTGAGGAAGTTGGAGGAGCGTTTTGACGGTGTACAAGCAGAGCATGTTCCCCGAGCAGAGAACAGCATTGCCGACGACTTGTCGAAGCGCGCTGCCCTCAAGTTGCCTGTGGAACCAGGTACCTTTGTGCTTCAATTAACCCAGCCATCCGTTGAGCCATCAGAAAGACAGAACAAATGAAGGAAGGCAGGCCCCGGCAAGTACTTTCCCGCTAATCTCCCAGGAGCCGCCGGCAAGGACGTTGCCGGGTGCCCCAAGCTTGCCGGGGAGTGGCAGCCTCCGGCAGGGCCCCAAGCCCTGACCGTCGAGGCAACTGCCCCTACGGCCGAAGATGAGCCTTTAGTCCTTGCCGTCGTGCCCCAGGCTCCGGCATGGGCGTAGCACACCATTCGTTTCCTCCAAACAGGGGAACTCCCCGAGGAATAGGAAGAGGCAGAAAAAGTAGCCCATCGGTCCAGCATGTACCAGTTTGTGGTTGATGCCCTATACAGAAGGAGACCGAACGATGTGAAATTGAAGTGCATTCCTCAGGAGGATAGACTGAAGCTGTTGGCAGAGATACATGGAGGCATGTGCGGCTACCACATAGGGTCAAGAGCCTTTGCCGACAAAGCATTCGGGCAAGGATTCTTCTGGCCCACCGCTCTCCAGGATGCAACTACACTAGTAACCAAGTGTGAAGTGTGTTAGTTCCATTCGAAGAAGCTTCATTAGCCAGCACAAGCCCTTCAAACAATCCCACTTTCCTGGCCATTTTCGGTCTGGGGGCTCGACATACTGGGCCCCTTTCCCCGTGCTGTCGGGGGCTTTGAGTACTTGTACGTCGCGATCGACAAGTTCACAAAGTGGCCGAAGGTGGAACCGGTGAGAAAGGTGACAACACAATCAGCCGTCAAGTTCTTCAAGGGACTAGTCTGCCGTTTTGGTGTGCAGAATAGAGTCATCACCGATAACGGCACACAGTTCATGAGCTGCACCTTCATGTAGTACATTGAAGACCTCGGCGGCAAGGTTTGTTTTGCTTCTATTGCTCATCCCAGAAGTAACGGCCAGGCTGAGAGGGCGAATGCAGAAGTGTTGCGAGGCCTCAAGACCAGAACTTTTGACAGGCTACACAAGTGCGGAAGGCGCTGGATTGATGAGTTGCCAACGGTTCTTTGGTCAATCAGAACGACACCAAATCGAGCCACTGGCCAGACACCCTTTGCCCTGGTATACGGGGCAGAAGCAGTTCTCCCCACGGAACTCATATACGGGTCACCTCGTGTGCTCGCTTATGATGAGCTTGAGCAAGAGCAGTTGCGCCAAGATGATGCGACGCTCCTTGAGGAGATCGTCTTCAGGCTGCTGTCTGAGCCGCTCGCTACCAGCAAGCCTTGCGCCGCTATGATAGCCGCAAGTTCACGCCCGAAGCCTTGAGGAAGGCGACCTTGTTCTTCGGCGAATCCTATCCGCCAAGAATTCAAACAAGCTGATGCCAAGGTGGGAAGGCCCTTATCGGGTAATACGAGTCACCAGGCCCGGCGCAGTCCCCTGGAGACCGAAGATGGCATTCCGGTGAGCAATTCCTGGAATATCGAGCATCTTCGCAAGTTTTACCCCTAATGCGCGGTTACCGGGGCCCCGACAACCCCCTTTTGTACTAGCCTTGCCGGCAAGGCATCTAACCCTATGTACAGAGCCAGGCGCAGACCCTTTGCACAGTCAGGGAAAGAAATCCCTTAGTATGTACAGTTCCCGTTGATTTCCATGTTTATGTGTATACATATATGCATGCTTGTCCAGGATATTGTACTGCCTTTTGATTCCAATAAATGTTAGTGGACCGCCAAGGTTCCATGCTCTTTCCCTCTCTTCTTTCCAGCTCCGGCAAGGACACTCGATCCCGCCAAGGATCCGGCTCCGGCAAGAAGTTGAGAAGACCGCCCGGCACGACGATCCCCGACAAACCAAACAGATAAAGTTTACCTCTTGCCCATTCGTGTTCGTAACCCGTGACTTGTGCATTAGAAAACCTTGCCACTCTCTTTTAAGAACTCGGGTGCTCCCATCCCTAGCCCGAACGCTGCTTCGGTCGGAATGGTCGTAGTAGCCCTTGCTAAAAGGAGATTGACGAGGGGCTGAACCTATGTCTGTAACCCGGCAGATGTGATTCTCCGGCAGGCGTAGAGGGCACCGGCAGGACGGCTTGCCGAGAGGACTCGTTTATTTGCATTAAGGGGGCATTTCGTCTTTGCACGAACGTATACATGCACGGGGTTCCCGGCAAGGCTGGTCTTTTTCATTGACATGTTGATACAAGTACTAAGGTTACATGACACAAGCATGGGCTCGAGAGATTACATTATCTAGAAATTAAGATTAGGTAAGTGCCTACAAATTAAAAGAAAGATAAGTGGCCCGTGATCTCCGTTCTTGCCCGTTTCCTCCCAGGTGCGGCAGGTGAAGGCGAAGAAGGGGCAACGGGGAACGCGCTGATGGAGAGCATGGCGGGGATGACCCTCGGCAAGGCGCGTGGACGAGGGAGGAGGGTGGTGCAGATGACGATGCTGCCACCGATGGTCAGCCAGAGTCGGAATCGGCGTCCTCCCGCCCGCTACCCTTGTCATCACTGTCGCTGTCCTCCTCATCACTCTCGCTCGAGGAGGAGGTTTCGTTGTTGGTGGAGCTCTCAGCGCAACACCTTAAGCGGGTTCCCAAGTGCCCAAAGACCTTGACGGAGAGCAGGTTGTCCTCCATTAATTTGAAATGGAGAACGAGCCCCTCCGATAGGCTATGGGCATGGGCAAAGCTCTTCCACCCGCGGCGGAGATACATGACATGAGGGGCGGGGAAGTCAACATCGACCCGCATGCCGCCATTTCCGCAGCCCCTCATGTGCAGCCTCAAGGCCTGTGGCGGGTCGAGCTCCATCTCCCGAGCAAACGGAGTGGGGAGGCGGAGGTGACCACACACTGGCTTGTACAGCCTGATGAAGAACTCACGGGGTTGGTCTCCGACATGGCCCTCCATTGGGGGGAGAGCCGCTGGCGGAAGCGTGACTAGTGCGCCACCCCGTCCACCTCTCCACCGAGCGCTGCGTCGGCCTCGGCCTCACCCCCTCCCTCTCCCTCTTGCAGCGGGCTCCGCTGCCATGACCTCCGGGGGAAGGGGGACACGCTGTCGAGTAGAAGTCCTCGTCGCCGCCATTGGGGCACCGACGCGCCCTCTCACCATGGTGAAGGGAAGAAAGAGATCAAGCTGGAAGGAGACGAATGCTGGAGAACGCTGCCCCTCTTCCCTTTTTATATAGGGGGAGGGCTCGGCCCCCCAACCTAAGGGCGGCCGCCCCACTCGACCAATCCGGCCACCAGAGGCGCAGGGAATCGGGACCGACCCGCTGCTCCAATCAGCGACACCCGGTTTTCTGCCTTGACGTTAAGTCCCGTGCCCTCCGTATCTGCCACCTACCCTCCCTGAGGCATGGGGGACACGTGGCAGGCGGGCCGGAATCCAGAAGACAAGTGGTACAACCGTTTTCCACCCTGTGATCGTGGGACGCGGGCGCCATAAAAGCCACGGCCCGAGTCCACTTTGTAAATGAGCCGCGCCCCTGCGGATTCCTCTTTTTTGGGGGGAAGGCGCGGGCCGCCTCTTTGCTATTCACCACAGGGTGACGCAAGCGCGCTACAACCATCCAATGCACGAGCCCCACGTCACGCACTCAATGCGGGTCGTGGGGAAGCGCAACTGGCGAAGGAGTTACCGCAGTTAAAACTCTACCACGCGTGCCCGCGCACCGTTCTGGGCATGGCCCAACAACGCTTCGCGCTTATGTGTGGCCCAGGCCCAGGGGCTCCTGTCGGTGTACAAAAGTAGGGGCCTCTCTGTACCCCTTTACTTGTGCATGGGCAGTTGTAGCCCACCTACGGCCATGCTTGGCGGAGCAGAAGAAGCAAAGGTACAAGACTGCCAGGGCAGTGCTCAAACCAGAAGCATGAAGAGCAAAGGGGCAAGACGGATTTCCCCCGGCAGCACCCTTGCCGGGGTGGCCTACATAGCCCCGGCAAGAGCCTAGCCAGGGCGACTTGCCCAACACCAGCAAGGCCGCCACCTTTGAGCCTGAGAGCTCTGACACCATCGACAACGTCGAGACCAAGACTCAGGGGCACCTGTGTGGTGGCATGCAAATCTTTGTGAAGACAAAAGGCCTGAGAATCTAGAGAGAAACCAGAAGGCGAAGACCCCCGGCAAGAGCCTTGCCGGGGACAGACAAAGACCCCCGGCAAGATCCTAGCCGGGGACGCCCGCGAGACCCTGGCAAGACCCTTGCCGGGGCCATCTACGGGGCCACGGCCAGGCCCGCACCCACCAACGTTCCGCTGCCCTGCGCCCGTGCCGACATGGCAATCAGCCAGCCAACTAGGCAAGCGCCTACGTGGCAGCATGCAACTTCTAGGCCAACTAGCCACGCACCTGCGTGGTGGCATGAAGATCTTCGTGAAGACCCTGTCACCGCACCAGCTCAGTGATGACCCACAAGTGTAGGGGATCTATCGTAGTCCTTTCAATAATTAAGAGTGTCGAACCACATGAGGAGTAGAAGGAAATGACAAGTGGTTTTCAGTAAGGTATTCTCTGCAAACACTGAAATTATCGGTAACAGATAGTTTTGTGATAAGGTAATTTGTAACGGGTAACAAGTAATGAAAGTAAATAATGTGCAGCAAGATGGCCCAATCCTTTTTGTAGCAAAGGACAAGCCTGGAAAAACTCTTATATAGAGAAAAGCGCTCCCGAGGACACATGGGAATTATCGTCAAGCTAGTTTTCATCACGCTCATATGATTCGCGTTCGTTACTTTGATAATTTGGTATGTGGGTGGACCGGTGCTTGGGTGTTGTCCTTTCTTGCACAAGCATCCCACTTATTATTAACCCCTATTGCAAGCATCCACAACTACAAAAGAAGTATTAAGGTAAACCTAACCATAGCATGAAACATATCGATCCAAATCAGCCCCTTACGAAGCAACGCATAAATTAGGGTTTAAGCTTCTGTCAGTCTAGCAACCCATCATCTACTTATTACTTCCCAATCCATTCCTCTAGGCCCAAACAATGGTGAAGTGTCATGTAGTCGACGTTCACATAACACCACTATAGGAAAGACACCATACATCTCATCAAAATATCGAACGAATACCAAATTCACATGACTACTAATAGCAAGACTTCTCCCATGTCCTCAGGAACAAACGTAACTAATCACAAATCATATTCATGTTCATAATCAGAGGGGTATTAATATGCATAATGGATCTGAACATATGATCTTCCACCAAATAAACCAACTAGCATCCACTACAAGGAGTAAATCAACACTACTAGCAACCCACAGGTACCAATCTGAGGCTTTGGGACAAAGATTGGATAGAAGAGATGAACTAAGGTTTGAGAGGAGATGGTGCTGGTGAAGATGTTGATGGAGATTGAACCCCTCCCGATGAGAGGATCGTTGGTGATGACGATGGCGATGATTAACCCCTCCCGGAGGGAAGTTTCCCCGGCAGAACAGCTCTGCCGGAGCCCTTGGTTCCGCCAAGGTTCCGCCTCGTGGCGGCGGAGTTTCTTCCTAAAAGCTTGCTTATGATTTTTTTCAGGGTAGAAGACAACATATAGCCAAAGATGGGCACCGGAGGCCTGCCAGGGGGCCCACGAGGCAGGGGGCGTGCCCAGGGGGTAGGGCGCGCCCCCACCCTCGTGGCCAGGGTATGGGCCCCCTCTGGTACTTTCTTCGCTCAGTATTTTTCATTAATTCCAAAAACTGCTTCCGTGAAGTTTTAGGACTTTTGGAGTTGCGCAGAATAGCTCTATAATATTTGCTCCTTTTCCAGCTCAGAATTCCAGCTGCCGGCATTCTCCCTCTTCATGTAAACCTTGTAAAATAAGAGAGAATAGGCATAAGTATTGTGGCATAACGTGTAATAACAGCCCATAATGCAATAAATATCGATATAAAAGCATGATGCAAAATGGATGTATCACTCAGCAGCTAGCCAGCGTGGCGCTGCATGTCTCGTTGATATCTACTACACAACCTTCTTTTTGTAGACGTTGTTGAGCCTCCAAGTGCAGAGGTTTGTAGGACAGTAGCAAATTTCCCTCAAGTGGATGACCTAAGGTTTGTCAATCCATGGGAGGCGTAGGATGAAGATGGTCTCTCTCAAGCAACCCCGCAACCAAATAACAAAGAGTCTCTTGTGTCCCCAACACACCCAATACAATGGTAAATTGTATAGGTGCACTAGTTCGGCGAAGAGATGGTGATACAAGTGCAATATGGATGGTAGATATAGGTTTTTGTGTTCTGAAAATATAAAAACAGCAAGGTAACTAATGATAAAAGTGAGCACAAACGGTATTGCAATGTGTTGAAACAAGGCCCAGGGTTCATACTTTCACTAGTGCAAGTTCTCACAACAATAATAACATAATTGAATCATATAACTATCCCTCAACATGCAACAAAGAGTCACTCCAAAGTCACTAATAGCGGAGAACAAATGAAGAGATTATTGTAGGGTATGAAACCACCTCAAAGTTATTCTTTCTGATCGATCTATTCAAGAGTCCGTAGTAAAATAACACGAAGCTATTCTCTCCGTTCGATCTATCCTAGAGTTCGTACTTGAATAACACCTTAAAACAGAAATCAACCAAAACCCTAATGTCACCTAGATACTCCAATGTCACCTCAAGTATCCGTGGGTATGATTATACGATATGCATCACACAATCTCTGATTCATCTATTCAACCAACAAAAAGAACTTCAAAGAGTGCCCCAAAGTTTCTACCGGAGAGTCAAGACGAAAACGTGTGCCAACCCCTATGCATAAGTTCACAAGGTCACTGAACTCGCAAGTTGATCACCAAAACATACATCAAGTGGATCATGTGAATATCCCATTGTCACCACAGATAAGCACATGCAAGACATACATCAAGTGTTCTCAAATCCTTAAAGACTCAATCTGATAAGATAACTTCAAAGGGAAGACTCAATCCATTACAAGAGAGTAGAGGGGGAGAAACATCATAAGATCCAACTATAATAGCAAAGCTCGCGGTACATCAAGATCGTGCCAAATCAAGAACAAGAGAGAGAGAGAGAGAGATCAAACACATATCTACTAATACATACCCACAACCCCGAGGGTGAACTACTCCCTCCTCGTCATGGAGAGCGCCAGGATGATGAAGATGGCCACCGGTGAGGGATCCCCCCTCCTGCAGGGTGCTGGAACAGGGTCCCGATTGTTTTTTGGTGGCTATAGAGGCTTGCTGCGGCGGAACTCCCGATCTAGGTTATGTTCTGGAAGTTTCGTGATATATAAGAGGTGTTGGCATCGGGAACAAGTCAGGGGGGTCCACGAGGCGGCCACGAGGTAGGGGGTGCGCCCAGGGGGTAGGGCGCGCCCCCACCCTCGTGGAGGCCTCGGGACTCTTCTGGTCCATCTTCGGTACTCCGTGGGCTTCTTCTGGTCCAAAAACAATCTCCGTGAATTTTCAGGTCAATTGGATTCCGTTTGGTATTCCTTTTCTGCAATACTCAAACAAGGGGAAAAACATAAAGTGGCACTGGGCTCTAGGTTAATAGGTTAGTCCCAAAAATAATATAAAATAGCATATAAATGCATATAAAACATCCTAGATGGATAATATAATAGCATGGAACAATCAAAAGTTATAGGTACGTTGGAGACGTATCAAGCATCCCCAAGCTTAATCCTGCTCGTCCTCGAGTAGGTAAATGATAAAAACAGAATTTTTGATGTGGAATGCTACCTAACATAATTTTCAATGTAATTTCCTTTATTGTGGCATGAATGTTCAGATCCAAAAGATTCAAGACAAAAGTTTAATATTGACATAAAAATAATAATACTTCAAGCATACTAACCAAGCAATTATGTCTTCTCAAAATAACATAGCCAAAGTAAGCTCATCCCTACAAAATCATATAGTTTGGCCATGCTTCATTTTCGTCACACAAAGTGCTCCCATCATGCACAACCCCGATGACAAGACAAGCATGTGTTTCATACTTTAGCATTCTCAAACTTTTTCAACTTTCACGCAATATATGAGCGCGAGCCATGGACATAGCACTATAGGTGGAACAGAGTATGATGATGGAGGTTCTAAGGAGAAGACAAAAAGGGAAAAAGTCTCGCATCAACGTGGCTAATCAATGGGCTATGGAGATGCCCATCAATTGATGTCAATGCGAGGAGTAGGGAGTGCCATGCAACGGATGCACTAGAGCTATAAATGGATTAAAGCTCAACAGAAGAAACTAAGTGGGTGTGCATCCAACTCGCTTGCTCACGAAGACCTAGGGCATTTTGAGGAAGCCCATCATTGGAATATACAAGCCAAGTTCTATAATGAAAAATTCCCACTAGTATATGAAAGTGACAAAATAAGAGACTCTCTATCATGAAGATCATGGTGCTACTTTGAAGCACAAGTGTGGAAAAAGGACAGTAACATTGTCCCTTCTCTCTTTTTCTCTCATAATTTTCTTTGGTGGGCTTATTTGGACTCTTATTTTATTTAGGCTTCTTTGGCCTCTCTTTTTTTCGTCCGGAATCTCATCCCGACTTATGGGGGAATCATAGTCTCCATCATCCTTTTCTCACATGGGACAATGCTCTAATAATGAAGATCATCACACTTTTATTTACTTACAACTCAAGAATTACAACTCGATACTTAGAACAAAATATGACTCTATGTGAATGCCTCCGGCGGTGTACCGGGATATGCAATGAATCAAGACTGACATGTATGAAAAATGAATGGTGGCCTTGCCACAAATACGATGTCAACTACATGATCATGCAAAGCAATATGACAATGATAAAGTGTGTCATAATAAATGGAATGGTGGAAAATTGCATGGCAATATATCTCGGAATGGCTATGGAAATGCCATAAAAGGTAGGTATGGTGGCTGTTTTGAGGTAGATATAAGGAGGCTTATGTGTGATAGAGCATATCATATCACGGGGTTTGGATGCACCGACGAAGTTTGCACCAACTCTCGAGGTGAGAAAGGGCAATGCATGGTACCAAAGAGGCTAGCAATGATGGAAGGGTGAGAGTGCGTATAATCCATGGACTGAACATTAGTCATAAAGAACTCACATACTTATTGCAAAAATCTACAAGTCATCAAAACCAAGCACTACGTGCATGCTCCTAGGGGGATAGATTGTAGGAAAAGACCATCGCTCGTCCCCGACCGCCACTCATAAGGATGGCAATCAAAGAACACCTCATGCTTCAAAGTTTTCACACAACGGTTACCATACGTGCATGCTACGGGACTTGCAAACCTCAACACAAGTATTTCTCGATTTCACAATTACTCAACTATCACGACTCTAATTTCACCATCTTCATATCTCAAAACAATCATCAAGTATCAAACTTCTCATAGTATTCAATGCACTCTATATGAAAGTTTTTATTATACCCATCTTGGATGCCTATGAGATCAATAATTTCTATAAAATAAAACCACCGCCGTGCTCTAAAAGGATAGAAGTGAAGCACTAGAGCAAACGACAAACTACTCCGAAAGATATAAGTGAAGATCAATGAGTAGTTGAATAATTATGTAACTATGTGAAGACTCTCTAACATTTAAGATTTCAGATCCTAGTATTTTATTCAAACATCAAGCAAAAAGAAAAGAAAATAAAATGACGCTCCGAGCAAAACACATATCATGTGGTGAATAAAAATATAGCTCCAAGTAAAGTTACCGATGAACGAAAAAGAAAGAGGGGATGCCATCCGGGGCATCCCCAAGCTTAGGCTCTTGGTTGTCATTGAATATTACCTTGGGGTGCCTTGTGCATCCCCAGGCTTAGGCTCTTGCCACTCCTTATTCCATAGTCCATCGAATCTTTACCCAAAACTTGAAAACTTCACAACACAAAACTCAACAGAAAACTCGTAAGCTCCGTTAGTATAAGAAAATAAATCACCACTTAGGTACTGTTGTGAACTCATTCTAAATTCATATTGGTTTAATATCTACAGTATTCCAACTACTCTATGGTTCATACCCTCCGATACTACTCACAGATTCATCAAAATAAGCAAACAACACAATGAAAACAGAATCTATCAAAAACAGAACAGTCTGTAGTAATCTATATCATTCGAATACTTCTGTAACTCCAAAAATTGTGAGATAAATTGTTGGACCTGAGGAATTTGTCTATTAATCATCTGAAAAAAGAATCAACCTAAAATCTCTCTCCATTAAAAAATAGCAGCTAATCTCGTGAGCGCAAAAGATTCTGTTTTTTAACTGCAAGATCGCAAAGACTTCACCCAAGTCTTCCCAAAGGTTCTACTTGGCACATACAATAATTAAAACAATAAAACCACATATAAACAGAGGCTAGATGAATTATGTATTACTAAACAGGAGCAAAAGGCAAAGAACAAAAATAAAATTGGGTTGCCTCCCAACAAGCGCTAACGTTTAACGCCCCTAGCTAGGCATGATGATTTCAATGATGCTCACATAAAAGATAAGAATTGAAACATAAAGAGAGCATCATGAAGAATATGACTAGCACATTTAAGTCTAACCCACTTCCTATGCATAGGGATTTGTGAACAAACAACTTATGGGAACAATAATCAACTAGCATAGGAAGGCAAAACAAGCATAACTTCAAAACTTTAAGCACATAGAGAGGAAACTTGATATTATTGCAATTCCTACAAGCATATGTTCCTCCCCCATAATAAGTTTCAGTAGCATCATGAATGAATTCAACAATATAACCATCGCATAAAAGCATTCTTTTCATGACTACAAGTATAGAAAATTTAGTACTCTCCACATAAGCAAAATTCTTCTCATTTGGAATAGTAGTGGGAGCAAACTCAACAAAATAACTATCATGTGAGGCATAATCCAATTGAAAATTAAAATCATGATGACAAGTTTCATGGTTATCATTATTCTTTATAGCATACATGTCATCACAATAATCATCATAGATAGCAACTTTATTCTCATAATTAATTGGAACCTCTTCCGAAATAGTGGATTCATCACTAAATAAAGTCATGACCTCTCCAAATCCACTTTCATCAATATAATCATCATAAATAGGAGGCATGTTTCACCATAATAAATTTTCTCATCAAAACTTGGGGGACAAAAAATATCATCTTCATCAAACATAGCTTCCCCAAGCTTGTGGCTTTGCATATCATTAGCATCATGGATATTCAAGGAATTCATACTAACAACATTGCAATCTTGCTCATCATTCAAATATTTAGTGCCAAACATTCTAATGCATTTTTCTTCTAGCACTCGAGGACAATTATCGGAATCCTTATTTTCACGAAAGACATTAAAAAGATGAAGCATATGAGGCACCCTCAGTTCCATTTTTTAGTTTTCTTTTATAAACTAAACTAGTGTTAAAACAAGAAATTAAAAGATTCGATTACAAGATCTAAAGATATACCTTCAAGCACTCACCTCCCCGGCAACGGCGCCAGAAATTAGCTTGATATCTACTACACAACCTTCTTCTTGTAGACGTTTTTGGGCCTCCAAGTGCAGAGGTTTGTAGGACAGTAGCAAATTTCCCTCAAATGGATAACCTAAGGTTTATCAATCCATGGGAGGCATAGGATGAAGTAGGTCTCTCTCAAGCAACCCGGCAACCAAATAAAAAAGAGTCTCTTGTGTCCCCAACACACCAATACAATGGTAAATTGTATAGGTGCACTAGTTCGGCAAAGAGATGGTGATAGAAGTGCAATATGGATGGTAGATATAGGTTTTTGTAATCTGAAAATATAAAAACAGCAAGGTAACTAAAGATAAAAGTGAGCGTAAACAACATTGCAATGCTAGGAAACAAGGCCTAGGGTTCATACTTTCACTAGTGCAAGTTCTCTGAACAATAATAACATAATTGGATCATATAACTATCCCTCAACATGCAACAAAGAGTCACTCCAAAGTCACTAATAGCGAAAGTTTCGTAAGGGGACTGGAGCAGGCTACCATGAGACAAAAGATCCTCTTTCTAAAGAGATTCGATTCGGAACTCTTATATGTCCAAGGTCAATATGGAAATTCTTTCAGAGGTTTTCCCTTACTTTGTCCGTGTCAACAAACAATTCGAAATACCTCGACTTTTTCAGAACAGGTCTGAGTCAAATAGCAATGATTTGAAGCACTTATTTTTCCATTACACTATTTCGGAAACCTAAGGACTCGGTCGTATGGATATGGAAAATACAGGATTTCTGATCCTAGCGGGAAAGGAGGGAAACGGATACTCAATTTAAAGTGAGTAAACAGAATTCCATAATCGATCTCATAGATCCCTATAGAATTATGTCGAAAGCCGTATTCGATGAAAGTCGTCGAACAAACGAAGAGATTATTGTAGGGTACGAAACCACCTCAAAGTTATTCTTTCTGATTGATCTATTCAAGAGTCCATAGTAAAATTGTTGGGGAACGTAGTAATTTCAAAAAAATTCCTAGGCACATGCAAGATCATGGTGAAGCATAGCAACGAGAGGGGAGAGTGTTGTCTACGTACCCTCGTAGACCGTAAGCGTTTATCAACGCGGTTAATGTAGTCATGCACCTTCATGATCCTTCCCAATCAAGTACCGAACGTACGGCACCTCCACGTTCAGCACACGTTCATCTCGATGACGTCCTCGCCTTCTTGATCCAGCAAGAGGGGCGAAGTAGTAGATGAGTTCTGGCAACACGACGGCGTGGTGACGGTGTTGGTGAAGAACAATCTCCGCAGGGCTTCGCCTAAGCACTACGAAAACTATGACGGAGGATAAACTAGAGGGGACGGGGTTGCCGGCACACAGCTTGGTGTTTCTTGATGTGTCTTTGGTGCTATCCCTGCCCCTCTATTTATATGTTGAGCCCTGGGGTCGAAACTTGGAGTAAAAGCCTCCTCAAAGTCGGTTTTGCCCGAAAGGCAAGAGTCCTACACGGACTCCAGGGCTAGACGCCAGGGTTCCTGGTGTCTACCCCCTAGACGCCAGGGTTCCTAGCGTCTAGCCTCTGGTCTCCACAAAACTTCCTTTTGCACTTTCCAAAAGCCTCGTGGGCTTTCCCCTTTGGCCCAAATAAAGTGTTCTCGTACCCAAACATTTCGGTAAACATCCGGAACCCTTCCGAAGACCAAACACTATTATCCCATATATCAATCTTTACCTCGGGACCATTCCGGAGCTCCTCGTCATGTCCGTGATCACATCCGGGACTCCGAACAACATTCTGTAACCAACATACATAACTCATAAATACTATATCGTCAACGAACATTAAGCGTGCGGACCCTACGGGTTCGAGAACTATGTAGACATAACCGAGACATCTCTCTGGTCAATAACCAATAGCAGAACCTGGATGCCCATATTGGCTCCTACATATTCTACGAAGATCTTTATCGGTCGAACCGCATAACAACATACGTTGTTCCCTTTGTCATCGGTATGTTACTTGCCCGAGATTCGATCGTCGGTATCTCAATACCTAGTTCAATCTCGTTACCGGCAAGTCTCTTTACTCGTTCCATAATACATCATCCCGCAACTAACTCATTAGTTACAATGCTTGCAAGGCTTATAGTGATGTGTATTACCGAGTGGGCCCAGAGATACCTCTCCGGCAATTGGAGTGACAAATCCTATTATCGAAATACGCCAACTCAACAAGTACCTTCGGAGACACCTGTAGAGCACCTTTATAATCACCTAGTTATGTTGTGACGTTTGGTAGCACACAAAGTGTTCCTCCGGTATACGGGAGTTGCATAATCTCATAGTCATAGGAACATGTATAAATCATGAAGAAAGCAATAGCAACATACTAAACGATCAAGTGCTAAGCTAACGGTGTGACGCCCCCGATTCAATTGTACACTAAACTTGCACGCAAATGTGTACTATCAAGATCAGGGACTCACGGGAAGATATCACAACACAACTCTACAACATAAATAAGTCATACAAGCATCATAATACAAGCCAAGGGCCTCGAGGGCTCGAATACAAGTGCTCGATCATAGACGAGTCAGCGGAAGCAACAATATCTGAGTACAGACATAAGTTAAACATGTTTGCCTTAAGAAGGCTAGCACAAACTGGGATAGAGATCGAAAGAGGCGCAGGCCTCCTACCAGGGATCCTCCTAAACTACTCCTGGTCGTCGGCAGCGGCCTGCACGTAGTAGTAGGCACCTTCAGTGTAGTAAGAGTCGCCGTCAATGGTGGCGTCTGGCTCCTGGGCTCCGGCATCTGGTTGCGATAACCAGATACAAGGGAAAGGGGGAAAAGAGGGAGAAAAACAACTGTGAGTACTCATCCAAAGTACTCGCAAGCAAGGATCTACACTACATATGCATGGATATATGTGTAAAGGTCAATATCGATGGACTGAACTGCAGAATGCCAGAATAAGAGGGGAATAGCTAATCCTGTCGAAGACTACGCTTCAAGCAGCCTCCATCTTGCAGCATGTAGAAGAGAGAGTAGATGGTAAGTTCCCCAAATAGCATCGTATAGCATAATCCTACCCGGCGATCCCCTCCTCGTCGCCCTGTTAGAGAGCGATCACCGGGTTGTATCTGGCACCTGAAAGGGTGTGTTTTATTAAGTATCCGGTTCTAGTTGTCATAAGGTCACGGTACAACTCCGGGTCGTCCTTTTACCGAGGGACACGGCTATTCGAATAGATAAACTCCCTGCAGGGGTGCACCACATAACCCAACACGCTCGATCCCATTTGGCCGGACACACTTTTCTGGGTCATGCCCGACCGCGGAAGATCAACATGTCGCAGCCCCACCTAGGCTCAACAGAGAGGTCAGCACGCCGGTCTAAATCCTATGCGCGCAGGGGTCTGGGCCCATCGCCCATTGCACACCTGCACGTTGTGTACGCGGCCGGAAGCAGACCTAGCCTAGCAGGCGTTCCAGTCAAATCCGGCGCGCGCCGCTCCGTCGCTGGCGTCAAGAGGAGCTTCGGCTGACACCACGACGTCGAGTGCCCATAACTGTGTTGGAAATATGCCCTAGAGGCAATAATAAATTGTTATTACTATATTTATTTGTTCATGATAATCGTCTATTGTTCATGCTATAATTGTATTGTCCGGGAATCTTAATACATGTGTGAATACATAGACCACGACGTGTCCCTAGTAAGCCTCTAGTTGACTAGCTCGTTGATCAACAGATAGTCATGGTTTCCTGACTATGGACATTGGATGTCATTGATAACGGGATCACATCATTAGGAGAATGATGTGATGGACAAGACCCAATCCTAAGCATAGCATAAAAGATCGTGTAGTTTCGTTTGCTAGAGCTTTTCCAATGTCAAGTATCTTTTCCTTAGACCATGAGATCGTGCAACTCCCGGATACCGTAGGAGTGCTTTGGGTGTGCCAAACGTCACAACGTAACTGGGTGACTATAAAGGTGCACTACAGGTATCTCCGAAAGTGTCTGTTGGGTTGGCACGGATCGAGACTGGGATTTGTCACTCCGTGTGACGGAGAGGTATCTCTGGGCCCACTCGGTAATGCATCATCATAATGAGCTCAATGTGATTAAGGCGTTAGTCACGGGATCATGCATTGCGGTACGAGTAAAGAGACTTGCCGGTAACGAGATTGAACAAGGTATTGGGATACCGACGATCGAATCTCGGGCAAGTAACATACCGATTGACAAAGGGAATTGCATACGGGATTGATTGAATGCTCGACACCGTGGTTCATCCGATGAGATCATCGTGGAACATGTGGGAGCCAACATGGGTATCCAGATCCCGCTGTTGGTTATTGACCGGAGAGGCATCTCGGTCATGTCTGCATGTCTCCCGAACCCGTAGGGTCTACACACTTAAGGTTCGGTGACGCTAGGGTTGTAGATCGGTGACGCTAGGGTTGTAGAGATATGTGTATGCGGAAACCCGAAAGTTTTTCGGGGTCCCGGATGAGATCCCGGACGTCACAAGAGGTTCCGGAATAGTCCGGAGGTGAACAATTATATATAGGAAGTCAAGTTTCGGCCACCGGGAAAGTTTCGGGGGTTACCGGCATTGTACCGGGACCACCGGAAGGGTCCCGGGGGTCCACCGGGTGGGGCCACCTATCCTGGAGGGCCCCGTGGGCTGAAGTGGGAAGGGAACCAGCCCCTAGTGGGCTGGGCGCCCCCTCATGGGCCTTCCCCCATGCGCCTAGGGTTGGGAACCCTAGGGGGGAGCTTCCCACTTGCCTTGGGGGGCAAGGCAACCCCTTCCCCCCTTTGGCCGCCGCCCCCCCTTGAGATCCCATCTCCAGGGCCGCCCCCCCAGGGGGCCTATATAAAGGGGGAGGGAGGGCAGCAAACGACAGCCTTGGGCGCCTCCCTCCTCCCCTGCAACACCTCTCTCTCTCTCGCAGAAGCTCGGCGAAGCTCTGCCGGAGACCCGCTACATCCACCACCACGCCGTCGTGCTGCTGGATCTCCATCAACCTCTCCTTCCCCCTTGCTGGATCAAGAAGGAGGAGACGTCGCTGCACCGTACGTGTGTTGAACGCGGAGGTGCCGTCCGTTCGGCACTCGGTCATCGGTGATTTGGATCACGGTGAGTACGACTCCGTCATCCATGTTCATTGGAACGCTTCCGCTCGCGATCTACAAGGGTATGTAGATGCACTACTTTCCCCTCGTTGCTAGTATACTCCATAGATGCATCTTGGTGAGCGTAGGAAAATTTTAAAATTATGCTACGATTCCCGACAGTGGCATCATGAGCCAGGCCTATGCGTAGTTACTATGCACGAGTAGAACACAAAGCAGTTGTGGGCGTTGAGTTTGCCAATTCTTCTTGCCGCTACTAGTCGTTTCTTGTTTCGGCAGCATTGTAGGATGAAGCGGCCCGGACCGACCTTACACGTACGCTTACGTGAGACAGGTTCCACCGATTGACATGCACTAGTTGCATAAGGTGGCTAGCGGGTGTCTGTCTCTCCTACTTTAGTCAGAATGGATTCGATGAAAAGGGTCCTTATGAAGGGTAAATAGAAATTGGCAAATCACGTTGTGGTCATACGTAGGTAAGAAAACGTTCTTGCTAGAAACCTACAAACCACGTATAAACTTGCAACAACAATTAGAGGACGTCTAACTTGTTTTTGCAGCAAGTGCTATGTGATGTGATATGGCCAGAAGATGTGATGAATGATATATGTGATGTATGAGATTGATCATATTCTTGTAATAGGAATCACGACTTGCATGTCGATGAGTATGACAACCGGCAAGAGCCATAGGAGTTGTCTTTATTATCTTGTATGACCTGCGTGTCATTGAATAACGCCATGTAATTTACTTTACTTTGTTGCTAAACGCGTTAGCCATAGAAGTAGAAGTAATCGTTGGCGTGACGACTTCATGAAGACACAATGATGGAGATCATGATGATGGAGATCATGGTGTCATGCCGGTGACGAAGATGATCATGGTGCCCCGAAGATGGAGATCAAAGGAGCATAATGATATTGGCCATATCATGTCACTATTTGATTGCATGTGATGTTTATCATGTTTTTGCATCTTATTTGCTTAGAACGACGGTAGTAAGTAAGTTGATACCTTATGATAATTTCAAGAAAGTGTTCACCCTAACTGTGCACCGTTGCGAAGGTTCGTTGTTTCGAAGCACCACGTGATGATTGGGTGTGATAGATTCTAACGTTCGAATACAACGGGTGTTGACGAGCCTAGCATGTACAGACATGGCCTCGGAACAACGGCAATACACTTAGGTTGACTTGACGAGCCTAGCATGTACAGACATGGCCTCGGAACACGGAGGACCGAAAGGTCGAGCATGAGTCGTATAGAAGATACGATCAACATGGAGATGTTCACCGATCTTGACTAGTCCGTCTCACGTGATGATCGGACACGGCCTAGTTAACTCGGATCATGTTTCACTTAGATGACTAGAGGGATGTCTATCTGAGTGGGAGTTCATTAAATAATTCGATTATATGAACTCAACTATCATGAACTTAGTCTAAAATCTTTACACTATGTCTTGTAGATCAAATGGCCAACGTTGTCCTCAATTTCAACGCGTTCCTAGAGAAAACCAAGCTGAAAGATGATGGCAGCAACTATACGGACTGGGTCCGGAACCTGAGGCTCATCCTCATAGTAGCCAAGAAAGATTATGTCTTAGAAGCACCGCTAGGTGATGAACCAATCCCACAGAACCAAGACGTTATGAACGCTTGGCAATCACGTGCTGATGATTACTCCCTCGTTCAGTGCGGCATGCTTTACAGCTTAGCACCGGGTCTCCAAAAGCGTTTTGAGAAACATGGAGCATATGAGATGTTCGAGGAGCTGAAACTGGTTTTTCAAGCTCATGCCCGAGTCGAGAGATATGATGTCTCCGACAAGTTCTTCAGCTGTAAAATGGAGGAGAATATTTCTGTAAGTGAGCATATACTCAGAATGTCTGGGTTGCATAACCGCTTGTCCCAGCTGGGAGTTAATCTCCCGGATGACGCGGTCATTGACAGAATCCTCCAGTCGCTTCCACCAAGCTACAAGAGCTTTGTGATGAACTACAATATGCAGGGGATGGAAAAGACCATTCCTGAGGTATATTCAATGCTGAAATCAGCGGAAGGGGAGATCAGAAAAGAACATCAAGTGTTGATGGTGAATAAAACCACTAAGTTCAAGAAGGGCAAGGGTAAGAAGAACTTCAAGAAGGATGGCAAGGGAGTTGCCGCGCCCGGTAAGCCAGTTACTGGGAAGAAGCCAAGGAATGGACCCAAGCCCGAGACTGAGTGCTTTTATTGCAAGGGAAGTGGTCACTGGAAGCGGAATTGCCCCAAATACTTAGCGGACAAGAAGAAGGCCGGCAACACCAAAGGTATATGTGATATACATGTAATTGATGTGTACCTTACCAGTACTCGTAGTAGCTCCTGGGTATTTGATACCGGTGCGGTTGCTCATATTTGTAACTCAAAACAGGAACTACGGAATAAACGGAGACTGGCGAAGGACGAGGTGACGATGCGCGTCGGGAATGGTTCCAAGGTCGATGTGATCGCCGTCGGCACGCTACCTCTACATCTACCCACGGGATTAGTTTTAAACCTCAATAATTGTTATTTAGTGCCAGCTTTGAGCATGAACATTGTATCTGGATCTCGTTTAATTCGAGATGGCCACTCATTTAAATCCGAGAATAATGGTTGTTCTATTTATTTGAGAGATATGTTTTATGGTCATGCCCCGCTGGTCAATGGTTTATTTTTGATGAATCTCGAACGTGATGTTACACATGTTCATAGTGTGAATACCAAAAGATGTAAAGTTGATAACGATAGTCCCACATACTTGTGGCACTGCCGCCTTGGTCACATTGGTGTCAAGCGCATGAAGAAGCTCCATGCAGATGGACTTTTGGAGTCTCTTGATTACGAATCATTTGACACGTGCGAACCATGCCTCATGGGTAAGATGACCAAGACTCCGTTCTCCGGAACAATGGAGCGAGCAACCAACTTATTGGAAATCATACATACCGATGTGTGCGGTCCAATGAGTGTTGAGGCTCGCGGAGGATATCGTTATGTTCTCACTCTCACTGATGACTTAAGTAGATATGGGTATGTCTACCTAAGGAAACACAAGTCTGAAACCTTTGAAAAGTTCAAGGAATTTCAGAGTGAGGTTGAGAATCAACATGACAGGAAAATAAAATTCTTACGATCAGATCGTGGTGGAGAATATTTAAGTCACGAGTTTGGTGCACACTTAAGGAAATGTGGAATAGTTTCACAACTCACGCCGCCTGGAACACCTCAGAGAAATGGTGTGTCCGAACATCGTAATCGCACTCTATTGGATATGGTGCGATCTATGATGTCTCTTACCGATCTACCGCTCTCATTTTGGGGTTATGCTTTAGAGACTGCCGCATTCACTTTAAATAGGGATCCGTCGAAATCCGTTGAGACGACACCGTATGAATTATGGTTTGGGAAGAAACCTAAGCTGTCATTTCTAAAAGTTTGGGGATGCGATGCTTATGTCAAGAAACTTCAACCTGAAAAGCTCGAACCCAGATCAGAAAAATGCGTCTTCATAGGATACCCTAAGGAAACTATTGGGTATACCTTCTACCTCAGATCCGAAGGCAAGATCTTCGTTGCCAAGAATGGGTCCTTTCTGGAGAAGGAGTTTCTCTCGAAAGAATTGAGTGGGAGGAAAGTGGAACTTGATGAGGTGATAGTCACCCCTTCCGAACCGGAAAGTAGCGCAGCGCGGGAAGATGTTCCTGTGGTGCTGATCATGAAGCTTCGGATCAAGTTGCCACTGAACTTCGTAGGTCCACAAGGACACGTTCCGCACCAGAGTGGTACGGCAACCCTGTCCTGGAAAACATGTTGTTAGACAACGGTGAACCTTCGAACTATGAAGAAGCGATGGCGGGCCCGGATTTCGACAAATGGCTAGAAGCCATGAAATCCGAGATAGGATCCATGTATGAAAACGAAGTATGGACTTTCACTGACTTGCCCGATGATCGGCGAGCCATAGAAAACAAATGGATCTTTAAGAAGAAGACAAACGCGGATGGTAATGTGACCATCTACAAAGCTCGACTTGTCGCTAAGGGTTATCGACAAGTTCAAGGGGTTGACTACGATGAGACTTTCTCACCCGTAGCGAAGCTGAAGTCCGTCCGAATCATGTTAGCAATTGCCGCATATTATGATTATGAAATATGGCAGATGGACGTCAAAACGGCATTCCTTAACGGCTTCCTTAAGGAAGAGTTGTATATGATACAGCCGGAAGGTTTTGTCGATCCTAAGAATGCTAACAAAGTATGCAAGCTCCAGCGCTCAATCTATGGGCCGGTGCAAGCATCTCGGAGTTGGAACATTCGCTTTGATGAGATGATCAAAGCGTTTGGGTTTACACAGACTTATGGAGAAGCCTGTGTTTACAAGAAAGTGAGTGGGAGCTCTGTAGCATTTCTCATATTATATGTGGATGACATATTATTGATGGGAAATGATATAGAATTCTTGGAAAGTATAAAGGCCTATTTGAATAAGTGTTTTTCAATGAAGGACCTTGGAGAAGCTGCTTATATATTAGGCATCAAGATCTATAGAGATAGATCAAGACGCCTCATTGGTCTTTCACAGAGTACATACCTTGACAAGATATTGAAGAAGTTCAGTATGGATCAGTCCAAGAAGGGGTTCTTGCCTGTATTGCAAGGTGTGCGATTGAGCACGGCTCAATGCTCGACCACGGCAGAAGATATAGAAAAGATGAGTGTCATCCCCTATGCCTCGGCCATAGGGTCTATTATGTATGCCATGCTGTGTACCAGACCTGATATAAACCTTGCCGTAAGTTTGGTAGGAAGGTACCAAAGTAATCCCGGCATGGAACACTGGACAGCTGTCAAGAATATCCTGAAGTACCTGAAAAGGACTAAGGATATGTTTCTCGTTTATGGAGGTGACGAAGAGCTCGTCGTAAAGGGTTACGTCGACGCTAGCTTCGACACAGATCTGGATGACTCGAAGTCACAAACCGGATACGTGTATATTTTGAATGGAGGAGCAGTAAGCTGGTGCAGTTGCAAGCAAAGCGTCGTGGCGGGATCTACATGTGAAGCGGAGTACATGGCAGCCTCAGAGGCAGCACAGGAAGCAGTCTGGATGAAGGAGTTCATTACCGACCTAGGGGTGATTCCCAATGCGTCGGGCCCGATGACTCTCTTCTGTGACAACACTGGAGCTATTGCCCTTGCGAAGGAGCCCAGGTTTCACAGGAAGACCAGGCATATCAAGCGTCGCTTCAACTCCATTCGTGAAAGTGTTAAAAATGGAGACATAGATATTTGTAAAGTACATACGGACCTGAATGTAGCAGATCCGTTGACGTAATGGGTGTTCGATTCATCACAATGTAACTAGATTATTGACTCTAGTGCAAGTGGGAGACTATTGGAAATATGCCCTAGAGGCAATAATAAATTGTTATTATTATATTTCTTTGTTCATGATAATCGTCTATTGTTCATGCTATAATTGTATTGTCCGGAAATCGTAATACATGTGTGAATACATAGACCACGACGTGTCCCTAGTAAGCCTCTAGTTGACTAGCTCGTTGATCAACAGATAGTCATGGTTTCCTGACTATGGACATTGGATGTCATTGATAACGGGATCACATCATTAGGAGAATGATGTGATGGACAAGACCCAATCCTAAGCATAGCATAAAAGATCGTGTAGTTTCGTTTGCTAGAGCTTTTCCAATGTCAAGTATCTTTTCCTTAGACCATGAGATCGTGCAACTCCCGGATACTATAGGAGTGCTTTGGGTGTGCCAAACATCACAACGTAACTGGGTGACTATAAAGGTGCACTACGGGTATCTCCGAAAGTGTCTGTTGGGTTGGCACGGATCGAGACTGGGATTTGTCACTCCGTGTGACGGAGAGGTATCTCTGGGCCCACTCGGTAATGCATCATCATAATGAGCTCAATGTGATTAAGGCATTAGTCACGGGATCATGCATTGCGGTACGAGTAAAGAGACTTGCTGGTAACGAGATTGAACAAGGTATTGGGATACCGACGATCTAATCTCGGGCAAGTAACATACCGATTGACAAAGGGAATTGCATATGGGATTGATTGAATCCTCGACACCGTGGTATGAGATCATCGTGGAACATGTGGGAGCCAACATGGGTATCCAGATCCCGCTGTTGGTTATTGACCGGAGAGGCGTCTCGGTCATGTCTGCATGTCTCCCGAACCCGTAGGGTCTACACACTTAAGGTTCGGTGACGCTAGGGTTGTAGAGATATGTGTATGCGGAAACCCGAAAGTTGTTCGGAGTCCCGTATGAGATCCCGGACGTCACGAGAGGTTCCGGAATAGGCCGGAGGTGAAGAATTATATATAGGAAGTCAAGTTTCGGCCACCGGGAATGTTTCGGGGGTTACCGGTATTGTACCGGGACCACCGGAAGGGTCCCGGGGGTCCACCGGGTGGGGCCACCTATCCCGGAGGGCCCCGTGGGCTGAAGTGGGAAGGGAAACAGCCCCTAGTGGGCTGGGCGCCCCCTCATGGGCCTTCCCCCATGCGCCTAGGGTTGGGAACCCTACGGGGGGAGCTTCCCACTTGCCTTGGGGGTCAAGGCAACCCCTTCCCCCCTTTGGCCGCCGCCCCCCCTTGAGATCCCATCTCCAGGGCCGGCGCCCCCCCAGGGGGCCTATATAAAGGGGGGGAGGGAGGGCAGCAAATGACAGCCTTGGGCGCCTCCCTCCTCCCCTGCAACACCTCTCTCTCTCTCTCGCAGAAGCTCGGCGAAGCCCTGCCGGAGACCCGCTACATCCACCACCACGCCGTCGTGCTGCTGGATCTCCATCAACCTCTCCTTCCCCCTTGCTGGATCAAGAAGGAGGAGACGTCGCTGCACTGTACGTGTGTTGAACGCGGAGGTGCCGTCCGTTCGGCACTCGGTCATCGGTGATTTGGATCACGGCGAGTACGACTCCGTCATCCACGTTCATTGGAACGCTTCCGCTCGCGATCTACAAGGGTATGTAGATGCACTCCTTTCCCCTCATTGCTAATAGACTCCATAGATGCATCTTGGTGAGCGTAGGAAAATTTTAAAATTATGCTACGATTCCCAACAAACTGTTCCCGCGTAGTTGGTTAGTGCGTATAGACCAAATGGCCAGACTCAGATCAAATACCAAGATCTCGTTAAGCGTGTTAAGTATCCGCGAACGCCGACCAGGGCCAGGCCCACCTCTCTCCTAGGTGGTCTCAACCTGCCCTGTCGCTCCGCCACAAAGTAACAGTCGGGGGCCGTCAGGAACCCAGGCCCACCTCTACCGTGATGGAGCCACCTGTCCTTTCAGCCCCCTCATCAGAAGCACTTGCGGGTACTCAACGAGCCGACCTAACTTTAGTCACCACATGTGTCATGTATATAAAGTATATAGTATATACCCGTGATCACCTCCCGAAGTGATCACGGCCCAGTAGTATAGCATGGCAGACGGACAAGAGTGTAGGGCCATTGATGGAACACTAGCATCCTATACTAAGCAGTAGGATAGCAGGTAAGGGTAACGACTGTAGCAACAATGACAGGCTATGCAACAGAATAGGATTAACCGAAATCAGTGACATGCTACACTACTCTAATGCAACCAGTATAGAGAAGAATAGGCGATATCTGGTGATCAAGGGGGGGGGCTTGCCTGGGTGTTCTGGCAAGAAGGAGGGGTCGTCGGTGACGTAGTCGACCACAGGGGCATCAACATCATCACGGGGTCTACCGAAGAGAAGAGGGGGGAGAAACAGTAAATACATAGCAAGCAAGTGCATAACAGGACAACAGGTAGAGCTAGACGTGTTCTAACGCGGTATGAGGTGATACCGGTGAAGGGGGGAAACATCCGGGAAAATATCCCCGGTGTTTCGCATTTTCGGACAGACGAACCGGAGGGGGAAAGTTGCGTGTTTGCTATGCTAGGGATATGTGGCGGACGAACGGGCTACGTATCCGGATTCGTCTCGTCGTTCTAAGCAACTTTCATGTACAAAGTTTTTCCATCCGAGCTACGGTTTATTTTATATGATTTTCTAAAGTTTTAAATCATTTTTAGAAATCATTTAATTCAACATTATCCAGAATAGTGTTTGCTGACGTCATCATGACGTCAGCATGACGTCAGCAGTCAACAAAGGCGTTGACTGGTCAACTGACGTGTGGGTCCCGTTCGTCATTGACTGTTTAGTCTAATTAGGGATTTAACTAATCTAATTACTGATTAATTAAACTAACCAGTTAATTAGATTAATTAAATAGGATTAATTAATTAATTATTTTAATTATTTTTATATATTCATCATTTTTTTAACGTTCCAGGGGCTGGGCCCCGGTTGTCAATGGCGAGAGGCCTATCGGGTCGGGCCAACAGGCACCGGGCGATTCGGGCGTAGGGGCGCTGCGGTTTCGGGCGATGGGTGTCCATGCCTGAGGCCACCGCAGCGAGGGCACGAGGCCCAGCTGCGCCGGCGGCCTCGCTCGACAGCAGCAGGAGACGGGGAGCAGGGGCGGCCCCAGACGGCGGCGGCCCTGGCGGGTGCGGCCAGGCGTCGCTGGATGGAGGCGGTGGTGGTCGGGCGGCGGTAGGGGCTGGGCGCGGTCGGTGCTTGGTCGCAGGAGGCCAAGGCCGGCGCGGGCGGGCACGGGGGGCTGGCGAGGGTGCGGTGAACGCAATCGAGCGCACGCGGGGCGCGGCGACCACGGCGTGTGCGCGTTAGACGAGGGGCAGAGGGGGTGGCGCTCACTAGCGTTGCCGGGGAGAGGGTAGGCGTGGCTCGGTGAAGCCCTTGGGGAGGAGGACGGTGATGACGTGCGGCGCAGGGGAAGACAAGGAGGCAGTCCGGCGACGCGGCGTTGGGGAGGCGGGGTCGAGGTAGCTCCGGGCGGGGTCCAGCGACGGCGTGGTTGTCGACGGGGTGACGAGGTGGCAGGGCGCCGGCGGGGCGATGGGCGCCAGCATCGAGCGACGGGGGCGCCGACTGCCGTTGTGGGCGGAGGCAAGGTCGAGGGGTCGCGGCAGGGAGACGACGGTGATGAGGCCCGGCGTGTCGAGGTCGTGAGCCGCAGCGGCGGCGGGGCAGCGCCGGGAATGGGCGCCGTCATCGTGGGGGAGCGCGGGGCGCCGTCGTCGGGGTGGATCCCCGATCCAGATCGGGGGGGAGTGGGAGGAGCGAGGGGGCTCGTGGGAGGGGGCGAGTGGGGGCGGTGAGGGGGTTAGGGTTTCGGTCGGTCGGACCGGGGGTTAGTAGGCTAGGGCGCGGGGTGGGCCGGCCCATTCGGGCGGCTGGGGCCAGCTGGGCCACTGCCTGGGCCGAGGTTCAGTTGGCCACGAGGCCCCCTTTTGTATTTTAGTTTTATTTTCTTATATGTATTTTATTTCTTTTCTGTTTTACTTTGTTCCTCCTTCTATTTTATTTTTGTAAAGCACAAAAATTACCCCTAAATTAGTACTACCACTAAACCCACTACCATAAAATGTTTAGTCCCTAAATAGAATAGTTTAACATTTTATTAATTATAAAAGGCATTTCATTAATTGTTTTGCTACTGTTTTATTCATTTTAGAGTATTTAAAGCTGTTATAAAAGTGGGGTTTCTTCACCACAATTACCTTTGCATTATTTGGCACAACTCGAACATTTTAGTTCTAAAGTTTGAAAAAATTTGTTGTTTGTCTTTATTAAATTTGAATTTGAATCGTTTTTTTAACCATCGCGAGATTAACTACAGTGACAGCGGTGACATGGCATCACTTAGGAGAGGGTTACTGTAGCTTAATTATCCGGGCGTCACAAACGGAATGGGTCAAGTCAATCACATCATTCTCCTAATGATATGATCCCGTTAATCAAATGACAACTCATGTCTATGGCTAGGAAACATAACCATCTTTGATCAACGAGCTAGTCAAGTAGAGACATACTAGTGACTCTCTATTTGTTTATGTATTCACACATGTATCATGTTTCCGGTTAATACAATTCTAGCATGAATAATAAACATTTATCATGATATAAGGAAATAAATAATAACTTTATTATTGCCTCTAGGGCATATTTCCTTCAGTCTCCCACTTGCACTAGAGTTAATAATCTAGTTCACATCGCCATGTGATTTAACACCAATAGTTCACATCACCATGTGATTAACACCCATAGTTCACATTGTCATGTGACCAACACCCAAAGGGTTTACTAGAGTCAATAATCTAGTTCACATCGCTATGTGATTAACACCCAAAGAGTACTAAGGTGTGATCATGTTTTGCTTGTGAGAGAAGTTTAGTCAACGGGTCTGCCACATTCAGATCCGTATGTATTTTGCAAATTGCTATGCCAACAATGCTCTGCACGGAGCTACTCTAGCTAATTCCTCCCGCTTTCAATATGCATCCAGATTGGGACTTAGAGTCATCTGGATCAGTGTCAAAATTTGCATCGACGTAACCCTTTATGACGAACCTTTTGTCACCTCCATAATCGAGAAACATATCCTTATTCCACTAAGGATAATTTTGACCGTTGTCCAGTGATCTACTCCTTGATCACTATTGTACTCCCTTGCCAAACTCAGTGTAGGGTATACAATAGGTCTGGTACATAGCATGGCATACTTTATAGAGCCTATGGCCGAGGCATAGGGAATGACTTTCATTCTCTCTCTATTTTCTGCCGTGGTCGGGTTTTTAGTCTTACTCAAATTCATACCTTGTAACACAGGCAAGAACTCTTTCTTTGACTGTTCCATTTTGAACTACTTCAAAATCTTGTCAAGGTATGTACTCATTAAAAAAACTTATCAAGCGTCTTGATCTATCTCTATAGATCTTGATGCTCAATATGTACGTAGCTTCACCGAGGTGTTTCTTTGAAAAACTCCTTTCAAAAATTCCTTTATGCTTTCCAGAAAATTCTACATTATTTCCAATCAACAATATGTCATCCACATATACTTATCAAAAATGTTGTAGTGCTCCCACTCACTTTCTTGTAAATACAGGCTTCACCGCAAGTCTGTATAAAACTATATGCTTTGATCAACTCATCAAAGCGTATATTCCAACTCTGAGATGCTTGCACCAGTCCATAGATGGATCGCTGGAGCTTGCACATTTTGTTAACACCTTTAGGATCGACAAAACCTTCTGGTTGCATCATATACAACTCTTCTTTAAGAAATCCATTAAGGAATGTAGTTTTGACATCCATTTTCCAGATTTCATAAAATGTGGCAATTTGCTAACATGATTCGGACAGACTTAAGCATCGCTATGAGTGAGAAAATCTCATCGTAGTCAACACCTTGAACTTTGTCAAAAATCTTTTTCGACAAGTCTAGCTTTGTAGATAGTAACACTACTATCAGCGTCTGTTTTCCTCTTGAAGATCCATTTATTTTCTATGGCTTGCCAATCAACGCGCAAGTCAACCAAAGTCCATACTTTGTTCTCATACATGGATCCCATCTCAGGTTTCATGGCCTCAAGCCATTTCGAGGAATCTGAGCTCATCATTGCTTCCTCATAGTTCGTAGGTTCGTCATGGTCAAGTAACATGACCTCCAGAACAGGATTACCGTACCACTCTGGTGCGGATCTCACTCTGGTTGACCTACGAGGTTCAGTAGTAACTTGATCTTAAGTTACATGATCATCATCATTAGCTTCCTCACTAATTGGTGTAGGAGTCACATGAACAGTTTTTTGTGATGAACTACTTTCCAATAAAGGAGCGGGTACAGTTACCTCATCAAGTTCTACTTTCCTCCCACTCACTTCTTTCGAGAGAAACTCCTTCTATAGAAAGGATCCATTCTTAGCAACGAATGTCTTGCCTTCGGATCTGTGATAGAAGGTGTAACCAACAGTCTCCTTTGGGTATCCTATGAAGACACATTTCTCCGATTTGGGTTTGAGCTTATCAGGATGAAACTTTTTCACATAAGCATCGCAACCCAAAACTTTAAGAAACGACAACTTTGGTTTCTTGTCAAACCACAGTTCATACGGTGTCGTCTCAACGGATTTAGATGGTGCCCTTTTTAACGTGAATACAACTGTCTCTAATGCATAACCCCAAAACGATAGTGGTAAATCGGTAAGAGACATCGTAGATTGCACCATATCTAATAAAGTACGGTTACGATGTTCGGACACACCATTACGCTGTGGTGTTCCAGGTGGCATGAATTTGTGAAACCATTCCACATTGTTTTAATTGAAGACCAAACTCGTAACTCAAAAATTTGTCTCCGCAATCAGATCGTAGAAACTTTATTTTCTTGTCACCATGATTTTCCACTTCACTCTGAAATTCTTTGAACTTTTCAAATGTTTCGGACTTATGTTTCATCAAGTAGATATACCCATATATGCTCAAATCATCTGTGAAGGTCAGAAAATAACGATACCCGCCGCGAGCTTCAACACTCATCGGACCGCATACATCAGTATGTATTATTTCCAATAAGTTAGTTGCTCGCTCCATTGTTCCGGAGAACGGAGTCTTAGTCATCTTGCCCATAAGGCATGGTTCGCATGCATCAAGTGATTCATAATCAAGTGATTCCAAAATCCAATCAGCATGGAGTTTCTTCATGCGCTTTACACCAATATGACCTAAACGCTAGTGCCACAAATAAGTTGCACTATCATTATTAACTTTGCATCTTTTGGCTTCAATATTATGAATATGTGTATCACTATGATCGAGATCCAACAAACCATTTTCATTGGGTGTATAACCATAGAAGGTTTTATTCATGTAAACAGAACAACAATTATTCTCTAACTTAAATGAATAACCGTATTGCAATAAACATGATCAAAACATATTCATGCTCAACGCAAACACCAAATAACACTTATTTAGTTTCAACACTAATCCCAAAAGTACAGGGAGTGTGCGATGATGATCATATCAATCTTGGAACCACTTCCAACACACATCGTCACTTCACCCTTAACTAGTCTCTGTTCACTCTTCAACTCCCGGTTCGAGTTACTAATCTTAGCAACTGAACCAGTATCAAATGCCGAGGGGTTGCTATAAACACTAGTAAAGTACACATCTATATCATGTATATCCAATATACCTTTGTTCACTTTTGCCATCCTTCTTATCCGCCAAGTATCTAGGGCAGTTCCACTTTCAGTGACCAGCCCCTTTGCAGTAGAAGCACTTAGTCTCAGGCTTAGGTCCAGACTTGGGCTTCTTCACTTGAGCAGCAACTTGCTTGCCGTTCTTTTTGAAGTTCCCCTTATTCCCTTTGCACTTTTCTTGAAACCAGTGGTCTCGTCAACCATCAACACTTGATGCTTTTCTTGATTTCTACCTTCATCGATTTCAGCATCACGAAGAGCTTTGGGAATCGTTTCTGTTATCCCTTGCATATTATGGTTCATCATGAAGTTCTAGTAACTTGGTGATAGTGACTAGATAACTCTGTCAATCACTATCTTATCTGGAAGATTAAATCCCACTTGATTCAAGTGATTGTAGTACTCAGACATTCTGAGCACATGGTCACTCGCTGAGCAATTCTCCTCCATCTTGTAGGCAAAGTACTGTCAGAGGTCTCATACCTCTCGACACGGGCATGAGTATGAAATGCCAATTTCAGCTCTTGGAACATCTTATATGCTCCGTGGTGTTCAAAACATTTTTGAAGTCCCGGTTCTAAGCCGTAAAGCATGGTGCACTAAACTATCAAGTAGTCATCATACCGAGCTTTTGTCAAAACGTTCATAACGTCAGCATCTACTCCTGGAATAGGTCTGTCACCTAGCGGTGCATCAAGGACATAATATTTCTGTGAAGCAATGATGATAATCCTCACATCACGGACCCAATCTGCATCATTGCTACTAACATCTTTCAACTTATTTTTCTCTAGGAACATATCAAAAATAAAACAGGGGAGTTAGACATGAGCTATTGATCTACAACATAGATATGCTAATACTATCAGGACTAAATTCATGATAAATTAAAGTTGAATTTAATCATATTACTAAAGAACTCCCACTTAGATAGACATCCCTCTAATCATCTAAGTGATCATGTGATCCATATAAACTAAACCATGTCCGATCATCATGTGAGATGGAGTAGTTTTCAATGGAACATCACTATGTTGATCATATCTTCTATATGATTCACGCTCGACCTTTCGGTCTTAGTGTTCCGAGGCCACATCTGCATATGCTAGGCTCGTCAAGTTTAACCTGAGTATTCCGCGTGTGCAAAACTGTCTTGCACCAGTTGTATTTGAACGTAGAGCTTATCACACCCGATTATCACGTGGTGTCTCAGCACGAAGAACTTTCACAACGGTGCATACTCAGGGAGAACACTTATACCTTGAAATTTATTGAGAGATCATCTTATAATGCTACAGTCGATCTAAGCAAAATAAGATGCATAAAAGATAAACATCACATACAATCAATATAAGTGATATGATATGGCCATCATCATCTTGTGCTTGTGATCTCCATCTCCGAAGCACCATCATAATCACCATCGTCACCGGTGCGACACCTTGATCTCCATCATAGCATCGTTGTCGTCTCGCCAACTATTGCTTCTACGACTATCGCTACCGCTTAGTGATAAAGTAAAGCAATTACAGGGCGATTGCATTGCATACAATAAAGAGACAACCATATGGCTCCTGCCAGTTGCCGATAACTCGGTTACAAAACATGATCATCTCATACAATAAAATATAGCATCATGTCTTGACCATATCACATCACAACATGCCCTGCAAAACAAGTTAGACGTCCTCTACTTTGTTGTTGCAAGTTTGACGTGGCTGCTATGGGCTGAGGAAGAACCGTTCTTACCTACGCATCAAAACCACAATGATATTTCGTCAAGTTAGTGCTGTTTTAACCTTCACAAGGACCGGGCGTAGCCACACTCGGTTCAACTAAAGTTGGAGAAACTGACACCCGCCAGCCACCTGTGTGCAAAGCACGTCGGTAGAACCAGTCTCGCATAAGCGTACGCGTAATGTCGGTCCAGGCCGCTTCATCCAACAATACCGACGAACCAAAGTATGACATGCTGGTAAGCAGTATGACTTGTATCGCCCACAACTCACTTGTGTTCTACTCTTGCATATAACATCTATGCATAAAACCTGGGTCGGATGCCACTGTTGGGGAACGTAGTAATTTCAAAAAAATTCCTATGCACACGCAAGATCATGGTGATGCATAGCAACGAGAGGGGAGAGTGTTGTCTACGTACCCTCGTACACCGTAAGCGGAAGCGTTTATCAACGCGGTTGACGTAGTCGTACACCTTCACGATCCGTCCTGATCAAATACCGAACGTACGGCACCTCCACGTTTAGCACATGTTCAGCTCGATGACGTCCTCGCCTTCTTGATCCAGCAAGAGGGGCGAAGTAGTAGATGAGTTCCGGCAGCACGACAGCGTGGTGACGGTGTTGGTGAAGAACAATCTCCACAGGGCTTCGCCTAAGCACTACGAAAACTATGACGGAGGATAAGGTAGAGGGGACGGGTTTGCCGGCACATGGCTTGGTGTTTCTTGATGTGTCTTTGGTGCTAGCCCTGCCCCTCTATTTATATGTTGAGCCCTGGGGTCGAAACTTGGAGTAAAAGCCTCCTCAAAGTTGGCTTTGCCCGAAAGGCAAGAGTCCTACACGGACTCCAGGGCTAGACGCCAGGGTTCCCGGCGTCTACCCCCTAGACGCCAGGGTTCCTGGCGTCTAGCCTCTGGTCTCCGCAAAACTTCCTTCTGCATTTTCCAAAAGCCTCGTGGGCTTTCCCATTTGGCCCAAATAAACTGTTCTCGTACCCAAACATTTCGGGAAACATCCGGAACCCTTCCGGAGACCAAACACTTCCCATATATCAATCTTTACCTCTGGACCATTCTAGAGCTCCTCGTCATGTCTGTGATCACATCCGGGACTCCGAACAACATTCGGTAACCAACATACATAACTCATAAATACTATATCGTCAACGAACGTTAAGCGTGCGGACCCTACGGGTTCGAGAACTATGTAGACATGACCGAGACATCTCTTTGGTCAATAACCAATAACGGAACCTGGATGCCCATATTGGCTCCTACATATTCTACGAAGATCTTTATCGGTTGAACCGCATAACAACATACGTTGTTCCCTTTGTCATCGGTATGTTACTTGCCCGAGATTCGATCGTCGGTATCTCAATACCTAGTTCAATCTCGTTACCGGCAAGTCTCTTTACTCGTTCCGTAATACATCATCCCGCAACTAACTCATTAGTTACAATGCTTGCAAGGCTTATAGTGATGTGTATTACCGAGTGGGCCCAGTGATACCTCTCTGACAATTGAAGTGACAAATCCTAATCTCGAAATACGCCAACTCAACAAGTACCTTTGGAGACACCTGTAGAGCACCTTTGTAATCACCCAGTTATGTTGTGACGTTTGGTAGCACACAAAGTGTTCCTCCGGTAAACGGGAGTTGCATAATCTCATAGTCATAGGAACATGTATAAGTCATGAAGAAAGCAATAGCAACATACTAAATGATCAAGTGCTAAGCTAACGGAATGGGTCAAGTCAATCACATCATTCTCCTAATGACGTGATCCCGTTAATCGAATGACAACTCATGTCTATGGCTAGGAAACATAACCATCTTTGATCAACGAGCTAGTCAAGTAGAGGCATACTAGTGACACTCTGTTTGTTTATGTGTTCACACATGTATCATGTTTCCGGTTAATACAATTCTAGCATGAATAATAAACATTTATCATGATATAAGGAAATAAATAATAACTTTATTATTGCCTCTAGGGCATATTTCCTTCAAAAATAACACGAAGCTATTCTTTCCTTTCAATCTATCCTAGAGTTCATACTAGAATAACACCTTAAGACACAAATCAACCAAAACCTTAATGTCACCTAGATACTCCAATGTCACCTCAAGTATCCGTAGGTATGATTATACGATATGCATCACATAATCTCAGATTCATCTATTCAACCAACACAAAGAACTTCAAAGAGTGCCCCAAAGTTTCTACTGGAGAGTCAAGACGAAAACGTGTGCCAACCCCTATGCATAAGTTCACAAGGTCACTGAACTCGCAAGTTGATCACCAAAACATACATCATGTGGATCACGTGAATATCCCATTGTCACCACAGATAAGCACATGCAAGACATACATCAAGTGTTCTCAAATCCTTAAAGACTCAACCCGATAAGATAACTTCAAAGGGAAAACTCAATCCATTACAAGAGAGTAGAGGGGGAGAAACATCATAAGATCCAACTATAATAGCAAAGCTCGCGGTACATCAAGATCGTGCCAAATCAAGAACACAAGAGAGAGAGAGAGATCAAACACATAGCTACTGGTACATACCCTCAGCCCCGAGGGTGAACTACTCCCTCCTCGTCATGGAGAGCGCCGAGATGATGAAGATGGTCACCGGTGAGGGATCCCCCCTCCGGCAGGGTGCCGGAACAGGGTCCCTATTGGTTTTTGGTGGCTACAGAGGCTTGCGGCGGCGGAACTCCCGATCTAGGTTATGTTCTGGAAGTTTGGGGATATATGAGAGGTGTTGGCGTTGGGAACAAGTCAGGGGGTCCACGAGGCGGCCACGAGGTAGGGGGCGCGCCCAGGGGGTAGGGCGCTCCGCCACCCTCGTGGTGGCCTCGAGACTCTTCTGGTCCATCTCCGGTACTCCGTGGGCTTCTTCTGGTCGAAAAACAATCTTCGTGAATTTTCAGGTCAATTGGACTCCGTTTGGTATTCCTTTTCTGCAATACTCAAAAACAAGGAAAAAAACAGAAATTGGCACTTGGCTCTAGGTTAATAGGTTAGTCCCAAAAATCATATAAAATATCCTAGATGGATAATATAATAGCATGGAACAATAAAAAATTATAGATACGTTGGAGACGTATCATTCATCACCTTGGACGTGCGTTGAAGCAAGGCGAGGCTGCGACGGACGGGACAAGCTTCTTAGTCGTCCCCGATAAAGCAAGAGGGCACGTCGGCAGTGCATTAAATGCGTTTTGTCCTACGATGCTAGTCGATAAACTTGTACACTGTAGATACTTTCCACCTCCCGTGTGCCACTGTGGCGACCCCTTTGACATATAAAAGGAGGCCCGAGGCATACTGAGGAAGGATTCGGACTTTTTGGACTAGGCATGCACCATAGCTAGTTCAAGAGCTCAAGAACACCAAATAAACACAGACATGCAGGACTAGGGTATTACGCATCGTTTGCGGCCCGAACCTGGGTAAAAATCCCCTCATGCTGATCTTTTAGACCTGCTCTTTGCACAGCTCCACGCTCCGCCAACCGTAGAAGGGATTCCCCGGGATCCCATAGGTGTCGTTTCCCTCGACATAGGCCGTACTAGGCCGTCGAAGGGGCCGTGCGCTGGGCCATATGCAGGCAGGTCTGGGTACCCCCAATCCCAGAATGCCGACAAGAGTGGTACGATAATCCAGTCCTAGAAGTCATGTTGTTAGACAATGGCGAACCTAAGAACTATGAAGAAGCTATGATGAGCCCAGATTCCAACAAATGGCTTGAGGCCATGAAAGCCAAGATAGGATCCATGTATGAAAACAAAGTATTGACTTTGGTGGACTTGCCCGATGATCGGCAAGCCATTGAGAATAAAGGGATCTTTAAGAAGAAGGCAGCCCCTGATGGTAATGTCACCATCTATAAAGGTCGACTTGTCTCAAAGGGTTTCTAACAAGTTCAAGGGGTTGACTATGATGAGACTTTCTCACCCGTAGCGATTATTAAGTCTGTTAGAATTATGTTAGCAATTGCCACATTTCATGATTTTGAGATCTGGCAAATGGACGTCAAAATGGCTTGCCTTAATGAGTTTCTTAAGGAAGAGTTGTATATGATGCAACCAGAAGGTCTTGTCAATCCTAGGGATGCTAACAAAGTTTGCAAGCTCTAGCGATCCATCTATGGACTGGTGCAAGCATCTCGGACTTGGAATATATGCTTTGATGAGGTGATCAAAGCTTTTGGTTTTATACAAACTTACGGAGAGGCTTGCATACAAGAAAGTGAGTGGGAGCTCTATAGCATTTCTAATATTATATGTGGATGACATATTGTTGATTGCAAATGATATAGAATTTCTAGAAAGCATAAAAGGATATTTGAACAAGAGTTTTTCAATGAAAGACCTCGGTGAAGCTGCCTACATATTGGGCATCAAAATCTATAGAGATAGATCAAGATGCTTAATAGAACTTTCACAAAGCACATACCTTAACAAAGTTTTGAAGAAGTTCAAAACGGATCAGTCAAAGAAAGGGTTCTTGCCTGTATTGCAAGGTGTGAAGTTGAGTAAGATTTAAAGCCCGACCATGACAGAAGAAAGAGAAAGGATGAAAGTCATTCCCTATGCCTCAGCCATAGGCTCTATTATGTATGCCATGCTGTGTACCAGACCTGATGTGTGCCTTGCCATAAGTCTGGCAGGGAGGTACCGAAGTGATCCAAGAGTAGATCACTTCTGCCGAATTGGCAAAATTCGGTGCTATCGCTATCATAATATCCACTAAGTGATAGCGGTCAAGAATATCCTGAAGTGCCTGAAAAGAACTAAGGACATGTTTCTTGTTTATGGAGGTGACGAAGAGCTAGTCATAAAGGGTTACGTCGATGCTAGCTTCGACACAGATCCGGATGACTCTAAGTCTCAAACTGGATACGTATTTATATTAAATGGTGGAGCGGTAAGTTGGTGCAGTTCCAAACAGAACACCGTGGCGGGATCTACACGTGAAGCAGAGTATATAACTGCTTTGGAAGTAGCGCAAGGAGTCTGGATGAAGGAATTCATATCCGATCTGGGTGTAATACGTAGTGCATCGGATCCAATGACTATTTTTTGTGACAACACTGGAGCTATTGCCATTGCCAAGGAGCCCAAGTTTCACAAGAGAACCAAGCACATCAAGCGTCGTTTCAACTCCATTCGTAATTATGTTAAGGATGGAGACATAGAACTTTGCAAAGTACATACAGATATGAATGTGGCAGACCCGTTAGCTAAACCTCTTCCATGGGCAAAACACGATCAACACCAAGGCTCCAAGGGTGTTAGATTCATAACTATGTAAATTAGATTATTTATTTAGTGCAAGTGGGAGATTGTTGGAAATATGCCCTAGAGGCAATAATAAATTGGTTAATATCATATTTCCTTATTGATGATAAAGGTTTATTATTCATGCTAGAATTGTATTGACCGAAAACTTAAATACATGTGTGAATAGATAAATAAATATTGTGTATCTAGTGAGCCTCTACTAGACTAGCTCGTTGAACAAAGATGGTTCAGGTTTCCTAACCATAGACATGAGTTGTCATTTGATAATGGGATCACATCATTAGGAGAATGATGTGATGGACAAGACCCAACTATAAGCTTAGCAGTTGATCGTGTTAGTTTATTATTATAGTTTTCTTCGATCATGTCAAGTATCTATTCGTAAGACCATGAGTTTGATACTTCTCCAACGTATATATAATTTTTTATTGTTCCATGCTATTATATTATCTATCTTGGATGTTTTATATGCATTTATATGCTATTTTATATGATTTTTGGCACTAAACTATTAACCTAGGGCCCAGTGCCACTGCTAGTTTCTGTTTTTTCCTTGTTTTTGAGTTTCGCAAAAAAGGAATACCAAACGGAGTCCAAATGAGCTGAAAATTTATGGTGATTTTTAAAGGACCAGAAGAAGCCCCTGAAGCAAAAGAGTTGGGCCAGAGGAGGCATGGGGCCTCCACAAGGGTGGAGGGCGCGCCCCTTAGGGCGTGCCCCCTGTCTTGTCGTCGCCTCGTGGACCTACCTAACTTGTTCCCGACGCCAAAAATTCCTATAAATATAGAAACCCCCAGAAATAAACCTAGATCGGGAGTTCCACCGCCGCAAGCCTCTGTAGCCATGAAAAATGAATCGGGATCCTGTTCCAGCACCCTACCGGAGGGGGAAACCATCACCGGTGGCCATCTTCGTCATCTCGGCGCTCTCCATGACGTGGAGGGAGTAGTTCACCCTCGGGGCTGAGGGTATGTACCAGTAGCTATGTGTTTTATCTCTCTCTCGTGTTCTTGATATGGCACGATCTTGATGTACCGCGAGCTTTGTTATTATAGTTGAATCATATGGTGTTTCTCCCCCACTACGTTCTTGTGATGAATTGAGTTTTACCTATGAGGTTTCACTATCATCGGATTGAATACTATTATGGAATTGAGAACACTTGATGTATGTCTTGCGTGGGATACCCGTGGTGAGAATGGGGTATTCTATTGATTCACTTGATGTATGTTTTGGCACTCAACTCGCAGATTCCCGAGGTGACATTGGGGTAATCTATGCATAGGGGTTGATGCACGTTTTCGTCCCTGTTTCTCCGGTAGAAATCTCGGGGCAATCTTTGAGGTTCTTTGTGTTGGATTGAATATTATGAATCTGAAGTTGTTTGATGCATATCGTATAATTGATCCACAGATACTTGTGGTGACACTGGGGTATCTATATGACATTAAGGTTGATTGATGTGTGTCATATGGTGTTATTTTACTACGAACTCTAGGGCTGTTTGTGACACTTATAGGAATAGCTCAATGGATTGATTGGGAAGAATAACTTTGGAGGTGGTTTTGTACCCTACAAGCAATTTCATCTTATGTTCTCCGCGATAGGAACTTTGGAGTGACTTTCGTTGCACGTTGAGGGATTTCCATATGATCTAATTATGATATCATTGTTCAGACAACTTGCACTAGTGAAAGTATGAACCCTAGGCCTTGTTTTCAAGCATTGCAATACCGTTTTTGCTCACTTTTACAACTTGCTACCTTGCTGTTTTTATATTTTCTGATTACAAAAACCTATATCGACTATCCATATTACGCTTGTTTCACCATCTCTTCGCCGAACTAGTGCACCAATACAATCTACCATTGTATTGGGTGTGTTGGGGACACAATGGAATCTTTGTTATTTGGTTGCAGGGTTGTTTGAGAGAGACCAGATTCATCCTACGCCTCCCACGAATTGATAAACCTTAGGTCACCCACTTGAGGAAAATTTGCTACTGTCCTACAAAATTCTGCGCTTGGAGGCCCAACAAGAGTCTACAAGAAGAAGGTTGCATAGTTGAGGGAGTCCTGGATTAGGGGGTCCTCGGGCGTCTAGGCTATGTGACATGGGCCGGACTAATGGGCTGCGAAGATACAAGATAGAAGGCTTTTTCCCGTGTCCGGATGGGACTCTCCTTTGCGTGGATGGCAAGCTTGGCGTTCGGATATGAATATTCCTTCCTCTGTAAACCAACTCTGTACAACCCTAGCCCCCTCCGGTGTCTATATAAACCATAGGGTTTAGTCCGTAGAGGCAATCACAACCATACAGGCTAGACATCTAGGTTTTAGCCATTACGATGTCGAGGTAGATCAACTCTTGTAACCCCTATACTCATCAAAGTCAATCAAGCAGGAAGTAGGGTATTACCTGCATTAAGAGGGCCCGAACCTGGGTAAACATCGTGTCCCCTGCCTCCTTTTACCTTTGATCCTTAGACGCACAGTTCGGGACCCCCTACCCGAGATCCGCCGGTTTTGACACCGACATTGGCGCTTTCATTGGTAGTTCCACTGTGCCGTCGTCGAAGGCTCGATTGCTCCATCGATCATCGACAACAATGCTGCCGTGAAGGAGATTTTTCTCCCCGGCGAGATCTTTGTATTCGACGGCTTCGCACTGCGTGCCAACTTGGTCAGCCTCCTAGAGCAGATCGACAGCTACGCCCCTGATCACCAGATCAGTTTTGGAAATCTGAACTACGTCGCTAATATCCGAGGAGACTTGATCTTCCAAGGTTTCGGGGCCCCAACCACCTCTCTGGCCTTAGATCCGGAGCACGTCACCAGGTCCGAAGACGGGAGTCTAGAGCCCACCGGACTCTCTGCGGCTATAGAGCTCAACACTGGAGAACCGGAGAGAATAGTGTCACCGGAAGTCATCACAAGGCCGAACTCTCCTCCGGACACTAGCTCCAAACCCTCGAAGTCCGCATCATGCAAGCTCGGACCGGGAACTTCTGTCCCCGTCCAAACCTCGCTCTTAAACGAGGCTTTGGACTTAATGCGATCCCTCGCCATCATAGAGGAACCGCTTCCGAATTGCGCCCAGCCCGGACTAGGGGCTGAAAATAGGGAATTTTACTTCCCACCCACCACCCACCTCATTGCCACTATCGAGGATCTAACCGACATGCTCGACTACGCCTCCGAAGACATCGACGGTATGGATGAAGATGTGGAGAGGAGCAGGCCCAAAACCCGCCGTTCACCGGACACTGGACAACCACTTCCTCATACGACGTGTACATGGTGGACACACCTAAAGAAGGCAACGACGATGATGAGAAGGATCCAGTCGAGGATGAACCTCCTAAGATACCACCAAAGCATCAATGTCAGTGGCGCCGCTCTAAATCGCGTGGCAGAAAAGACAGGAATACCGGCACCGGAGACAATGACACTCCGGAGAACGCCGAAGACCAAGAAGACCCCATCGAACTAGCATCCGAACAGGATGATCGGGAGGACGGGAAAGTTGACCCTGACGACCAAGCAGGGAATGAAGACTCGGAGGATAGCAACTATCTACCACTCTCCAAGGACGACGTGAGGCTCGGCGATGAAGATTTTATCATGCCAGAGGAACCCCTCAAACAAGAGCACTTTAAGCGCTGGCTAATAGCCACTTCAACAAGCCTAAAAAAGAAGCAGCAACAGCTTCAAGCTGATCAGGATCTGTTCAATGACAGATGGACTAACGTCCGGGCAGCCAAGGAATACGGCCTCGAACGCCGAGCAAAGAGTTACCCGAAGCGTAAGCTACTACCCCAATTTGACAATGAGGCGCTAGAGCCCATACCACGCGCGCGTAACGCGGCTGACGGACCTGACCGACCACCACATGGCTGGGATAGAACGTCAACTCAAGCTGAACACCAGCCCGCACCACCTCACCGTAAAAGCAGAGAAACAACAACTCGGGGATACACATATGACCTATGACAGGACCTGGAAAATAGAGCAGGTCAGACCAGATCAATCTACGGATCGCGGGGTGATACGTCTCCAACGTATCTATAATTTTTGATTGTTCCATGCTATTATATATTCTGTTTTGGACATTTAATGGGCTTTATTATACTCTTTTATATTATTTTTGGGACTAACCTATTAACCGGAGGCCCAGCCCAAATTGCTTTTTTTGCCTATTTCAGTGTTTCGAAGGAAAGGAATATCAAACGGAGTCGAAACGGAATGAAACCTTCGGGAACATGATTTTTTGAACAAACGTGATCCAGAGGACTCGGAGTGGACGTCAAGCAATCAACGAGGAAGCCACGAGGCAGGGGGCGTGCCTACCCCCAGGGCGCGCCCTCCACCCTCGTGGGCCCCTCGTAGCTCCGCCGACCTACTTGTTCCTCCTATATATACCTATGTACCCCGAAAACATCAGATACGGAGCAAAGACCCTATTTCCACCGCCGCAACCTTCTGTACCCGTGAGATCCCATCTTGGGGCCTTTTCCGGCGCTCCGCCGGAGGGGGCATTGATCACGGAGGGCTTCTACATCAACACCATAGCCTCTCCGATGATGTGTGAGTAGTTTACCTCAGACCTTTGGGTCCATAGTTATTAGCTAGATGGCTTCTTCTCTCTCTTTGGATCTCAATACAAAGTTCTATTCGATTCTCTTGGAGATCTATTCGATGTAATCTTCTTTTGCGGTGTGTTTGTCGAGATCCAATGAATTGTGGGTTTATGATCAAGATTATCTATGAACAATATTTGAATCCCCTCTGAATTCTTTTATGTATGATTGGTTATCTTTGCAAGTCTCTTCGAATTATCAATTTGGTTTGGCCTACTAGATTGATCTTTCTTGCAATGGGAGAAGTGCTTAGGGTTGGGTTCAATCTTGCGGTGCTCGATCCCAGTGACAGAAGGGGAAACGACACGTATTGTATTGTTGCCATCGAGGATAAAAAGATGGGGTTTATTTCATATTGCATGAGTTTATCCCTCTACATCATGTCATCTTGCTTAAAGTGTTACTCCGTTCTTATGAACTTAATACTCTAGATGCATGCTGGATAGTGGTCGATGTGTGGAGTAATCGTAGTAGATGCAGGCAGGAGTCGATCTACTTGTCACGGATGTGATGCCTATATACATTATCATACCTAGATATTCTCATAACTATGCTCAATTCTATCAATTTCTCGACGGTAAATTGTTTATCCACCGTAATACCTATGCTATCTTGAGAGAAGCCACTAGTGAAACCTATGGCCCCCGGATCTATTCTCCATCATATTAATCTCCCGTCAACAAGTTATTTATATTACCGTTTATTTTGCTTTCTTTACTTTTACTCTTTATCATAAACATACCAAAAATATTATCTTATCATCTCTATCAGATCTCACTTTTGCAAGTGGCCGTGAAGGGATTGACAACCCCTTTATCGCGTTGGTTGCAAGGTTCTTATTTGTTTGTGTAGGTGCGTGGGACTTGAGCGTGGTCTCCTACTGGATTGATCTGTTGGTTCTCAAAAACTGAGGGAAATACTTACGCTACTTTACTACATCACCCTTTCCTCTTCAAGGGAAAACCAACGCAGTGCTCAAGAGGTAGCAAGAAGGATTTCTGGCGCCGTGGTTGGAGAGTCTACGCACAAGTCAAGACATACCAAGTACCCATCACAAACTCTTATCCCTCGCATTACATTATTTGCCATTTGCCTCTCGTTTTCCTCTCCCCCACTTCACCCTTGTCATTTTATTCGCCCTCTTTTCTGTTCGTCTTTTTTTTCGCTTGCTTGTGTGTTGGATTGCTTGCTTGTCATGATGGCTCTAGAGAATACTAATTTGTGTGAATTTTCCAATAACAACAACAATGATTTTCTTAGCACTCTGATTGCTCCTCTTACCGAAGCTGAATCTTGTGAAATTAATGCTGCTTTGTTGAATCTTTTCATGAAAGATCTATTCGCCGGCCTTCCTAGTGAAGATGCCGCTACTCATCTAAATAGCTTTGTTGATTTGTGTGATATGCAAAAGAAGAAAGATGTGGACAATGATATTGTTAAGTTGAAACTATTCCCGTTTTCGCTTAGAGATCGTGCTAAAACTTGGTTTTCGTGTTTGCCTAAAAATAGTATTGATTCATGGAATAAATGCAAAGATGCTTTTATCTCTAAGTACTTTCCTCCCGCTAAGATCATCTCTCTTAGAAACGATATTATGAATTTTAAGCAACTTGATCATGAACATGTTGCACAAGCTTGGGAGAGGATGACATTAATGATACGTAATTGCCCTACTCATGGTTTGAATTTGTGGATGACTATACAATTTTTTTATGCCGGACTGAATTTTGCTTCTAGAAATCTATTAGATTCGGCCGCGGGAGGCACTTTTATGGAGATCTCTTTTGGAGAACTACTAAACTCCTAGATAATATTATGGTTAATTATTCTCAATGGTACACTCAAAGATCTACTAGTAAAAAAGTGCACGTGATAGAAGAAATTAATGTTTTGAGTGGAAAGATGGATGAACTTATGAATTTTTTTGCTAATAAGAGTGTTTCTTCTGATCCTAATGATATGCCTTTGTCTACTTTGATTGAGAATAATAATGAATCTATGGATGTGAATTTTGTTGGTAGGAATAATTTTGGTAACAACGCGTATCGAGGAAACTTTAATCCTAGGCCGTTCCCTAGTAATTCCTCTAATAATTATGGTAATTCCTACAACAATTCTTATGGAAATTTTAATAAGATACCCTCTGAATTTGAGACTAGTGTTAAAGAGTTTATGAATTCACAAAAGAATTTCAATACTTTGCTTGAAGAAAAATTGCTTAAGGTTGACGAATTGGCTAGGAACATGGATAGAATTTCTCTTGATGATGATTCTTTGAAACTTAGATCTATTCCACCAAAGCATTATATCAATGAGTCTCTCAAAGCCATGAGAATTTCCATTGATGAGTGCAAAGAAAGAACCGCTAGGATGCGTGCTAAGAAAGATTGCTTTGTGAAGGCGTGTTCTTCTAGTTTTTATGAGAATAAAGATGAAGATCTAAAAGTTATTGATGTGTATCCTATTAAATCTTTGTTTTGCAATATGAATCTTGATTATGATGGGACTGGAGATGAGACAACTTCAGTTAAAAGGCGTCCCAAAAATTTGGAGTTTATAGATCTTGATGCAAAAATTGGTAAAAGTGGGATTGAAGAGGTTAACACTTTAGACAACAATGAACCCACTATTTTGGATTTCAAGGAATTTAATTATGATAATTTCTCTTTGATAGATTGTATTTCCTTGTTGCAATCCGTGCTAAATTCTCCTCATGCTTATAGCCAAAATAAAGCCTTTCCTAAACATATCGTTGATGCTTTGATGAAATCTTATGAAGAAAAACTTGAGTTGGAAGTTTCTATCCCTAGAAAACTTTATGATGAGTGGGAAGCTACAATTGAAATTAAAATTAAAGATCATGAATGCTATGCTTTGTGTGATTTGGGTGCTAGTGTTTCCACGATTCCGAAAACTTTGTGTGATTTGCTAGGTTTCCGTGAAATTGATGATTGCTCTTTAAACTTGCACCTTGCGGATTCCACTATCAACAAACCTATGGGAAGAATTAATGATGTTCTTATTGTTGCAAATAGGAATTATGTGCCCGTAGATTTTATTGTTCTTGATAAGATTGCAATCCTTTATGTCCTCTTATTCTTGGTAGACCTTTCCTTAGAACGATTGGTGCAATTATTGATATGAAGGAAGGGAATATTAGATTCCAATTTCCGTTAAGGAAAGGCATGGAACACTTCCCTAGAAAGAAGATTAAATTACCTTATGAATCTATTATGATAGCCACTTATGGATTGCCTACCAAAGATGGCAAAACTTAGATCTATCCTTGCTTTTATGCCTAGCTAGGGGCGTTAAACGATAGCGCTTGTTGGGAGGCATCCCAATTTTATTTTAGTTTTTTTTGCTTTTTGCTCCTGTTTAGTAATAAATCTTTGATCTAGCCTCTGGTTAGACGTTTTTTATGTTTTAATTAGTGTTTGTGCCAAGTGAAACCTATAGGATCTTCTTAAATGATAGTTATTTGATCTTGCTGAAAATTCCAGAAACTTTCTGTTCACGAAAACAATTGTTTAAAATCACCACAACGTGATAAAATACTGATTCCAATTGCAGTAGATCAATAAACAAATTATATAGGTCTTCCTATGGTAGATTTTCCTGAGTTCCATAAGTTTGCGTTAAATACAGATAACTACAGACTGTTCTGTTTTTGACAGATTCTGTTTTTCGTGTGTTGTTTGCTTATTTTGATGAATATATGGCTAGTAAAAGAGTTTATAAACCATAGAGAAGTTGGAATACAGTAGGTTTAACACCAATATAAATAAATAATGAGTTCATTACAGTACCTTGAAGTGGTGTTTTGTTTTCTTTCGCTAACGGAGCTCACAAGATTTTCTGTTAAGTTTTGTGTTGTGAAGTTTTCAAGTTTTGGGTAAAGATTTGATGGATTATGGAACAAGGATTGGCAAGAGCCTAAGCTTGGGGATGCCCAAGTCACCCCAAGGTAAAATTCAAGGACAACCAAAAGCCTAAGCTTGGGGATGCCCCGGAAGGCATCCCCTCTTTCGTCTTCGTCTATCGGTAACTTTACTTGGAGCTATATTTTTATTCACCACATGATATGTGTTTTGCTTGGAGCGTCTTGTATGATTTGAGTCTTTGCTTTTTAGTTTACCACAATCATCCTTGCTGTACACACCTTTTGAGACAGACACACATGATTTGGAATTTGTTAGAATACTCTATGTGCTTCACTTATATCTTTTGAGCTATATAGTTTTTGCTGTAGTGCTTCACTTATATATTTTAGAGCACGGTGGTGGATTTATTTTATAGAAATTATTGTTCTCTCAAGCTTCACTTATATTATTTTGAGAGTCCTACAAAATAGCATGGTAATTTTCTTAAATAGTGAAATTAGTCCTAATATGATAGGCATCCAAGATTAGTAAAAACTTTCTTATAAGTGCGTTGAATACTAGGAGAAGTTTGATACTTGATAATTGTTTTGAGATATGAAGATGGTGATATTAGAGTCATGCTAATTTAGTAGTTGTGAATTTGAGAAATACTTGTGTTAAAGTTTGTGATTCACGTAGCATGCACGTATGGTGAACCGTTATGTGATGAAATCGGAGGATGATTTATTTATTGATTGTCTTCCTTATGAGTGGCGGTCGGGGACGAGCGATGGTCTTTTCCTACCAATCTATCCCCCTAGGAGCATGCGCGTAGTACTTTGTTTTTATAACTAATAGATTTTTGCAATAAGTATATGAGTTCTTTATGACTAATGTTGAGTCCATGGATTATACGCACTCTCTCCCTTCCACCATTGCTAGCCTCTCTAGTATCGCGCAACTTTCGCCGGTACCATACACCCACCATTACCTTCCTCAAAACAGCCACCATACCTACCTATTATGGCATTTCCATAGCCATTCCGAGAAATATTGCCATGCAACTTACCACCATTCTGTTTACTATGACACGTTCCATCATTGTCATATTGCTTTGCATGATCATGTAGTTGACATCGTATTTGTGACAAAGCCACCGTTCATAATTTTCATACATGTCACTCTTGATTCATTGCATATCCCGGTACTACGCCGGAGGCATTCACATAGAGTCATATATTTGTTCTAAGTATTGAGTGGTAATTCTTGAGTTGTAACTAAATAAAAGTGTGATGATCATCATTATTAGAGCATTGTCCCAGTGAGGAAAGGATGATGGAGACTATGATTCCCCCACAAGTCGGGATGAGCCTCCGGACGAAAAAAAGAGGCCATAAAAAAAGAGACAAGGCCCAAATAAAAAAATAATGAGAGAAAAAGAGAGAAGGGACAATGTTACTATCCTTTTACCACACTTGTGCTTCAAAGTAGCACCATGATCTTCATGATAGAGAGTCTCCTATGTTGTCACTTTCATATACTAGTGGGAATTTTACATTATAGAACTTGGCTTGTATATTTCAATGATGGGCTTCCTAAAAATGCCCTAGGTCTTCGTGAGCAAGCAAGTTGGATGCACACCCACTTAGTTTCTTTTGTTGAGATTTCATACACTTATAGCTCTAGTGCATCCGTTGATATCTATTGATGGGCATCTCCATAGCCCATTGATACGCCTAGTTGATGTGAGACTATCTTGTTCTTTTTGTCTTCTCCACAACCACCATTCTATTCCACATATAGTGCTATGTCCATGGCTCACGCTCATGTATTGCGTGAAGATTGAAAAAGTTTGAGAACAACAAAAGTATGAAACAATTGCTTGGCTTGTCATCGGGGTTGTGCATGATTAAATACATTGTGTGAGGAAGATAGAGCATAGCCAGACTATATTATTTTGTAGGGATAACTTTCTATGGCCATGTTATTTTGAGAAGACATGATTGCTTTGTTGGTATGCTTGAAGTATTATTATTTTCATTTCAATATTAAACTTTTATCTTGAATCTTTCGGAGCTGAATATTCATGCCACAATTAAGAGAGTTACAGTGAAAATTATGCTAAGTAGCATTCCACATCAAAAATTCTGTTTTTATCATTTACCTACTCGAGGACGAGCAGGAATTAAGCTTGGGGATGCTTGATACGTCTCCAACGTATCTATAATTTTTTATTGTTCCATGCGATTATACATTCTGTTTTGGACGTTTAATGGGCTTTATTATACACTTTTATATTATTTTTGGGACTAACCTATTAACCGGAGGCCCAGCCCAAATTGTTGTTTTTTTTGCATATTTCAGTGTTTCGAAGGAAAGGAATATCAAACGGAGTCCAAACGGAATGAAACCTTCGGGAACATGATTTTCTGAACAAACCTGATCCAAAGGACTTGAGTGGACGTCAAGCAATCAACGCGGAAGCCACGAGGTAGGGGGGCGCCTACCCCCTGGGCGCGCCCTCCACCCTTGTGGAGCCCTCGTAGCTCCGGCGACCTAGTTCTTCCTCCTATATATACCTACGTACCCCGAAAACATCAGATACAGAGCAAAAACCCTATTTCCACTGCCACAACCTTCTGTACCCGTGAGATCCCATCTTGGGGCCTTTTCCGGCGCTCCCCCGGAGGCGGCATTGATCAAGGAGGGCTTCTACATCAACACCATAGCCTCTCTGATGATGTGTGAGTAGTTTACCTCAGACCTTCGGGTCCATAGTTATTATCTAGATGGCTTCTTCTCTCTCTTTTGATCTCAATACAAAGTTCTCCTTGATTCTCTTGGAGATCTATTCGATGTAATCTTCTTTTGCGGTGTGTTTGTCGAGATCCGATGAATTGTGGGTTTATGTTCAAGATTATCTATGAACAATATGTGAATCTCCTCTGAATTCTTTTATGTATGATTGGTTATCTTTGCAAGTCTCTTCGAATTATCAGTTTGGTTTGGCCTACTAGATTGATCTTTCTTGCAATGGGAGAAGTGCTTAGCTTTGGGTTCAATCTTGCGGTGCTCGATCCCAGTGACAAAAGGGGAAACGACACGTATTGTATTGTTGCCATCGAGGATAAAAAGATGGGGTTTATATCATATTGCATGAGTTTATCCCTCTACATCATGTCATCTTGCTTAAAGCGTTACTCCGTTCTTATGAACTTAATACTCTAGATGCATGCTGGATAGCGGTCGATGTGTGGAGTAATAGTAGTAGATGCAGGCAGGAGTCGATCTACTTGTCACGGACGTGATGCCTATATACATGATCATACCTAGATATTCTCATAACTATGCTCAATTCTATCAATTGCTCGACAGTAATTTGTTTAACCATCGTAATACTTATGCTATCTTGAGAGAAGCCACTAGTGAAACCTATGGCCCCCGGGTCTATTCTCCATCATATTAATCTCCCGTCAACAAGTTATTTCTATTACCGTTTAATTTGCTTTCTTTACTTTTAGTCTTTATCATAAAAATACCAAAAAACTTATCTTATCATCTCTATCAGATCTCACTTTTGCAAGTGGCCGTGAAGGGATTGACAACCCCTTTATCGTGTTGGTTGCAAGGTTCTTATTTGTTTGTGTACGTGCGTGGGACTTGAGCGTGGTCTCCTACTGGATTGATACCTAGTTCTCAAAAACTGAGGGAAATACTTACGCTACTTTACTGCATCACCCTTTCCTCTTCAAGGGAAAACCAACGCAGTGCTCAAGAGGTAGCACGGGGGCGTCCCCCGGCGCGAGAAGACGGCTATCAAGCCTGTCACGACAAGCATAATCATGCCCGGGCCGAAAACCGCATACGGACTTCATCCGAACTGCGTCGTGACATGGCCCGATACAGAGGCGCCACACACCCCCTATGCTTCACCGATGAGGTAATGGAGCACCAGTTCCCAGAAGGGTTTAAACCCGTCATTGAATCATACGATAGTACAACAGATCACGCAGTATGGATTGAAGATTTTCTTCTCCACATTCACATGGCTCGCGGGGACGATCTACACGCCATCAAATACCTTCCCCTAAAACTTATGAGACCAGGTCGACACTGGTTAAATAGCCTCCCAGAAAACTCTACTGGAAGCTGGGAAGACTTGGAAGATGCCTTTAGAGACAACTTCCAAGGCACTTATATTCGGCCTCCGAATGCCGATGTAGTCCAGCAACCCGGAGAGTCAGCCAGGAAATTCTGGACCAGGTTCCTAATTAAAAAGAACTAGATTGTTGACTGTCCGGACACCGAAACCCTAGCGGCCTTTAAGTACAACATCCGTGACGAATGGCTCGCCCGACACCTCGGCCAAGAAAAGCCGAAGTCCATGGCAGCCCTTACAGCACTAATGACCCGCTTTTGCACGGGCGAAGATAGCTGGCTAGCCCGTAGCAGCAACAACACCAGCGACCCTGGCACTTCTGAAGCTAGAAAGGGCAACGGAAGGCCCTGACACAACAAACATAAGCGTCGAAGCAACAATGATAATACAGAGGATACGACGGTCAACGCCGGATTCAATGGCTCCAAATCCGGTCAACGGAAGAAGCCATTCAAACGAAACAAAGACAGTTCGTCAAGCCTGGACCGAATACTTGATCGACCTTGCCAGATCCATGGCACTCCTGACAAGCCTGCCAACCACACAAACAGAAGTTGTTGGGTCTTCAAACAGGCCGGCAAGTTAAATGCCGAACATAAGGGGAAAGAGTCGCCCAGCGAGGATGACGATGAGGAACCTCGCGCACCGAGCACATGGGGATAAAAGAAATTTTCCCCGAGGTCAAAATGGTGAATATGATATATGCTACTCACATCCCCAAGCGGGAGCACAAGCGCGCGTTAAGGGACGTCTACGCGATCGAGCCAGTTGTCCCAAAATTCAACCCATGGTCAGCCTGTCCGATCACTTTCGATCGCAGAGACCACCCGACCAGTATCCGTCACGGAGGCTTGACCGCGCTAGTCCTCGAACCAATTATTGATGGATTCAACCTCACGCGAGTCCTCATGGACGGCGGTAGAAGCCTTTACCTGCTCTATCAGGACAGAGTCCACAAATGGGTATTGATCCTTCAAGAATCAAACCCACAAAAACCACCTTTAAGGGAGTAATACCTGGTGTAGAGGCCCGCTGCACGGGCTCAATCACACGGGAGGTTGTCTTCGGTTCGCCGGACAACTTCTGAAGCGAAGACTTGATCTTCGACATCGTCCCTTTCCGTAGTGGCTACCATGCGCTGCTCGGACGAACCGCGTTCGCTCGTTTCAATGCGGTCCCACACTATGCCTATCTCAAACTCAAGATGCCCGGACCCCGCGGTGTTATAACAGTCAATAGAAATATGGAACGCTCCCTCCACACTGAGGAGCACACCGCAGGCCTGGCAGCGAAAGTACAGAGCGGCCTTATCATACCAAATAGTACATCATCAGTTAAGCCCCCGGACACTATGAAACGAGTCTGGACTACCCCGCAGCACGACAGTCCAGCTTGTCAGGAGCTCGACTAGCAATTCGGCCTCCATCTCAGCCCCTACCAAATTGTGGCATATGTACCACGTGTACATAATTACGCACTAAAGATACCATGGGAAAGGATGGACGCATAATAAAGATATAGTCCACAATACGGCTAGACCCTATCCGGACACTCATATTTCTTTTTTCTCTTCTTTTTATTTTTCCAGGTTCCTTACAACCCACATCACCTTTTCGACGGTACCAAGGCCTCTTTTCGAGGCCTATCATGAAAACACCAATCGATGATCCTCTCGAAGGACAATAGACCAAGGAGAAAAGCAGCGTAGACGCTTGGCAGAGTACCTAAAGGGTCTTTAAAGATCACCTCGTCCGTTTTCGGGACACATACACAGCTTTCCTTGTGCTCGGCTTGTAAAATAGCCTTGTTGCTTACCGCAATATTTGTACCAATGCGTTTTGACGTACCAATCAGACTGTAATGGAAATAGTTTCTAGCCCAACCTATGCGGTACTGGCCTACCTCTTAATCTGTATTTCCCTGTTTTTGTCCGATTGTCATGTACACCTCGGTACGACTTAAATCGTCAGGGGCTCTATTGAGCCACGTACATCTCTTAAATACTAAATAAAGTCCAAACACTTTTATAGTACAATTCGGCATCCCTAATATAGCATTATATGCATCGGCTCCGAATCATGTCTTTGGTCAATAGTTGAGCTCCTGTGGTTACTACCTTATGTCTCGCTTGTTCGGCTAAGGTAGTAAAGGAAGAACTACTGCGATTGTGTTTCCGGTTCATCCGGACAAAACACCTCAGTAGAGAAAGCCGAAAACTGACTGTCATGATGCGGCGAGAGCTGGTCAGCTATTTGGTGACTAAGTATAAATCTCTTGCCGCATTATGCGACAGGCCGGCCTTCACCCGGCCAGGCATCCACAGCACCCAAGTTCGGATAATCGAACAATACTAGGGGCTGCGCCCACACTCCCATTGTAAAACTCCTATGGCTAAGTGAGAGCGATAATGCCACATAGTCCGTTTGCCTGGTTCACCACACTAACACCTCCTTCACGGACCAAGATGTTGGATCAAGCGTGTTTAAGTGCTATCCCGAACACATCCATACTACCTACGTGGGGGCTGAAGCCGATGACTGGCCAACTCTCAGATGTCGTAAACGGCCACACAGGAGGAGATATTTTAAAGTAAAACAAGAAACATATCATACATAAGCCTTGTTTCATAATATAGGATTGGACAACATAGATACATTCATTCAAAAATGATGTCCTTCGAACACTGGCCCTCTACAATGCGGGATCCTTCCAGGACATCATCGAAATACCGCTCCTGCATGCGGTGCTCTTTGCCTGTGGGAGCTCCCTCGGTTGCGAGCTTGACAGCGTTCATCTTCGCCCACTGCACTTTGACATGGGCGAAGGCCATCCGCGCACCTTCGATGCAGACTGACCACATCACGGCATCAAGCCGGGGGCAGGCACTGACCAGCCGCTTCACGAGCCCGAAGTAGCAGCTGGATATGGGTTCAGCAGGCCACAGACGGATTATAAAATCCCTCATGGCCAATCCGGCCACCCTATGCAGTTCGGTCAACTGCTTCAGCTGATCACTGAGGGGCACGGGATGCTCAGGCGCAAGGTACTGCGACCAGAACTGTTTTTCCGTCGAGCTCCCCTCTTCGACTTGGAAGAACTCCGCAGCATCAGCAACACTCCGGGGCAGCTCTGCAAACACTCATGGAGAACTCCAAATCTGGGTCAGTAAGATGTATTTCCTTCTCACAAATTTGCTCTCCATATTAAAGGCCTTACCAGCTGCAATCTTCTTTGCCTCTTGGATCTCCCGGCAGGCATTCTGGGCTTCGGCCCGGGCCTCCTGTGCACTTTGGAGGGCCTTAGCAAGTCTGGATTTTTGATCCGAAATTTTGCGCTCTAAGGACCCACATTTGCTTATAGCATCCTTGAGCTCTTGCTGGACTTGCTCCACCCTTGACTCATGTTTTACGCGGGCGGCTCATTCCTCCTCCGCCTCTTTCTTGGCCTCGGCCAGTGCGCTCTTGAGGGTCTCGACCTCAGACGCGTCAGCTATGAGCAAAGTTATAACTCTCATTCAGATGACAAATTATTGTTGAAATTATTTCAGACGCATTTTCGGTATCACATACCTTGCTTTTCTGCTAACTTCCGCCTCAGCTCAGACGCTTCGGAGTCATGGGAAGCCGAAGCCTGCATTGCAGCCTGTGTGATTCAAATAGATATGTATGTTAATCTCCTGTACGAGTCATTAGATCCTCTATTCGGCCTTTCTTTGTGAACACCGAACAGAGTCTCAGGGGCTACTATCTATACACAGATATTTTTCTTATATAGCTAAAAGGCATTATATTACATACCTCAAAGCCTCTCAAAAGGCTAGTGTAGGCCTCGTTCAATCCGCTTTTAGTGGACCGAACCCTTTCAACCACCGTAGCCATAAGGGTACGATGTTCTTCCATAGTGGTGGCACTCTGAAGCGCTTCCACCAGAGTATCTGGCGCCTCCAGATTGTCAGAGGTTGTCGGTGGGATTGGCGCACCCCCTTCTTTCGAAGGAGGCTGCTCACCTGATTCCGGAGCCGTATGGGTCTCCCGAATAATGTCTGGTTGGGGGCTGAATTGGGCATGGCCCCCATCGCCAGTCTCCATGGGGGTCGGTGCCCCCATGTTTCCGGCAGCAGAGGTATCGCCCTCTGGTGCCACCTCGACGGCTTCCCGCACCTCTCACTGACCCGGAAGGGTCCTTCGGGACAACACTTTGGCATTGTCCGTAGCTTTGGGGGAGGAGGCCTGCGGAGGCGACCCGCTATCCATCATGTTCGGATCCAGCGAATTCCCCGAAGATGAGGATTGCTGGGGGAGAACGCGAGCCGGACTACAACACGTAATTCAGTATATTAAAATCAGAAGGCAGAAAACTGGATAGATATATGAGTACAAGTGCCTTTGGGGTACTTACGATCTGGCCAGGGGCTTCGGCCTGGGGTGCCACTCATCGGCGTCCGATTCGGAGTCATCCGTGAGGGAGATTCTCCCTTTATTGGACGCCTCCGACTTCAGATCCGCGGAAGCCCCCATTTTCTTCTTTCCCCCATTAAGGGGAGAATTACTCTATTCCTCCTCCCCTTCGTCTTCGGCAGGGGAGGAGTGAGTCTTGGTGTCTTCGGACACTACGTCCGAAGCACCTTTACGACGGAGGCCACTTTTGGCCTTCTTGGCCTTCTTTTCCGGCGCCTGATATGGCGCCGGAGCCAACATCCTCGTTAATAGAGGGATGGCTGGGTCTTCGGGTAGCGGAGCTGGACAGTGAATCCGCTCCGCCTTCTTCGTCCAGCCCTGTGGGAAGAATGGAAAGCTTAGTATGCCCATTGGATTTACAAATGGTAAAGTTATCATGAAAACTTACGGGAGACACTGCGTGAGTACAGTCGAGGCCGAGGTCATCGGTCGTTTTTGGCTATGTCTTTTGGGTCTTGAACAACAGCTTCCACATGTCTTCGTGCTTCGTGTCGAAGAACCGCTACAGGGTCCGGGGACCGGCCGGGTCGAACTCCCACATGTGCTGAGTCCGGCCTTGGCAAGGGAGAATCCGGCGAAAGAGCATTACCTGGATCACTCTGGCAAGACTGGTATTCTTGTCTACCATACTCTTGATGCGCTTTTGTAGCGTCATCACCTCGTCGGATGATGCCCAGTCCAGGCCCTTGTTGAGCCAGGATGACAGCCGCGTTGGAGGCCCGGACTTGAACTCGGGAGGAGCGGTCCATGTGGAGTCACCGGGTTCCGTGACGTAGGACCACTCCTGCTGCCACCCCTTCACGGTCTCCAGGAAGGTGCCTTTGGGCCAAGTGACGTTGGGGAGCTTGCTCACCATGGCGCCGCCGCACTCCGTGTGTTGACCATCCACCACTTTTGGCTTCACATTGAAGACCTTGTGCCATAGGCCGAAGTGGGGAGGGATGCGGAGGAATGCCTCACACAGGACGATGAACGCTGAAATGTTGTGAAAGGAATTCGGGGCTAGATCATGGAAATCTAGCCCCGACGAAAGGATGGGGGGGAACCCTAATCCGCGAATGAAATGAGGAATAAATACCACCCTCTCATGGGCCTCCGGAGTAGGGACGATCTGCTTCTTGGCCGGAAGCCGGTGGGCGATTTCATTGGCTAAATACCCCACTTCCCGGAGCTCCTTGATGTTCTCCTCCATGATGGAGGAGGCCATCAACTTGCCCTGAGTTCCAGATCCGGACATGGCTAGAGTGTTTTCTGGGGACAGAAGGGATCAAAGCTTGGGCGCTGGAGCTCGAGGGCGGATGGGTTGAGCAAGAAGAAGGCGTGGGGTGAAAAGGTGGATTCTTATCTCCTTATAAAGGCAGTGAATATAGAGCGTCCAACCACGAGCCTTAAAACTCGCCTATTCCCAAGGGGTCGTGCGGACGACACGGTTGGATTACCCAAGCCCGTATTGATGATAATCACGTGATAAGAAGACACGGTCTCTGTTTTGACAAGACGTGTCACCGAAGGCTGCGTCTCGAAATGAGAAACGGGAGATTGAAAAGCGATTCGAGATAATAAAGAGGCTAGACATAACGTCTCTCCAACAAAAACTATCAGTGAAGACATATCACTTTTTTATTAAGTATTATGCCCTTGTGGCAGTGAGGTTGTGACTATTAAACAGATCCAGACATAGTTTTTGTTGATCAACTACTTTCAAGTATTCGGAGGAGGAACCCGCCTTGCAATGCCGAAGACAATCTGCGCGAGGGACACATCGTCATTGAAGCCTGGTTCAGGGGCTACTGAGGGAGTCCTGGATTAGGGGGTCCTCGGGCATCTGGGTTATGTGACATGGGCCGGACTAATGGGCCGCGAAGATACAAGATAGATGGTTTTTCCCGTGTCCGGATGGGACTCTCCTTTGCGTGGATGGCAAGCTTGGCATTCGGATATGAAGATTCCTTTCTCTGTAAACCAACTCTGTACAACCCTAGCCCCCTCCGGTGTCTATATAAACCGGAGGGTTTAGTCCATAGAGGCAATCACAACCATACAAGCTAGACATCTAGGGTTTAGCCATTAAGATCTCAAGGTAGATCAACTCTTGTAACCCCTATACTCATCAAAGTCAATCAAGCAAGAAGTAGGGTATTACCTCCATTAAGATGGCCCGAACCTGGGTAAACATCGTGTCCCCTGCTTCCTGTTACCTTCGATCCTTAGACACACAGTTTGGGACCCCCTACCCGAGATCCACCGGTTTTGACACCGATAGTAGTAGACATCAGAGATCATGCAACTCCTTGACACAAGAGGAATACTTAGTGTGTATCCAAACATCACTTCATAACTGGGTGATCATAAAGGTGCTCTACAGGTATCACCGAAGGTGTTTGTTGGGTTGGCACGGATCAAGACTGGGATTTGTCACTCTGTGTGACGGAGAGGTATCTCTGGGCCCTCTCGATAATACAACATCGTAAAGAGCTTGCAAGAAATGTGCCAAATGAGTTAGTCATGAGATCTTGTATTACGTAACGAGTAAAAAGACTTGCCATTAACGAGATTGAACTAGGTATGGAGATACCGACGATCGAATCTCAGGCAAGTAACATATCGCCGGACAAAGGGAATTGCATACGAGATTAACCGAATCCTTGACATCGTGGTTCAACCAATAAAAGATCTTCGTGGAATATGTAGGAACCAATATGGGCATCCAGGTCCCGCTATGGGTTATTGACCAAAGAGGTGTCTCGGTCATGACTACATGATTCCCGAACCCGCAGGGTCGCACGCTTAACATTCATTGACTCTAGAGTAGTATTGGGATATTTGATGATTGGTAACCAAATATTGTTTTGAGTCTAGGATGAGATCCTGGACATCATTATGAGTCTTAGAATGGTCGAGAGGTAAAGATTTATATATGGGAAGTCATATTTTGGGTTCCGGAAAAAGGTGCAGTTTTTTTGGCACTGTACCAGGAAGCTTCCAGAAGGTTCCGGAGGGGTCCGGAAGTCCACAAGTGGGTCCACCATGTCCAAAGGGCTGGCATGGGCTGAGGGGAGGCGCCCTGGCCTTATTGGACCAGGTGCACCAATTCCTCAAAAGCCCATGCGGCTAGGGAAGGGAAAACGGGGAATCCTAGTAGGAATAGGATTGGACTTGGAGTCCAAGTCCTGTCCCCCTTGGCTCCAACTCCTATTAGGAGTAGGGCTGGACTCCCAGCCCTCCCACACATATAAATATAGGGGAGGGGCACAGTAAGGCACCCCAAGAGATTGGCCTTTGTTGCTGCCACGTCCCTCCCTCCCGACATAGTTCTCGTCCATGGTTTTTCGCTTAGCGAAGCCCTGCCAATATTCTGACTCCACCACCACCATCACCACCACGCCGTTGTGCTGGTTGTGATCCCATCTACTTCTCCACCTTCTCTTGCTGGGTCAAGGAGGAGGAGATGCCATCGAGCCGCACGTGTGCTAAACTCGGAGGTGTCGTCTGTTCGGCACTAAATCGGTTGGATCATTATCGGATCGCGAAGAGTAGAACTACATCAACAATGTTATATATGCTTCTACTTTCGGTCTACGAGGGTAAGTAGACACACTCTTCCCTCTCATTGCTATGCTTCTCCTAGATAGATCTTGGGTGTTCATAGGATTTTTTTGGTTTTCATGCTTCCTTCCCTATCACAAAATACATAATCCAGTCTTTAGTTGTTTCCTTGCCCGGGAGAGAGGTCTCTGGAATTTGTTCGCCTAGCGTTGGCGTCCATTCCGCAATGAACTCCACCAAGACTCTGCTCTGGATGTTGAAGTGCTTTCAAATTTGAGATCAAAGCTCGACAGTTACAACGCCCACTCAACAATCCTGCATGTTGCACCTGGATTCCTCAAGATTCTTTGCATTGGAAAGCGAGTGAGGATGGTGATTTGGTGTGCTTGGAAGTAATGGCGCATCTTCCTTGAGGACATAAGGAGACTAAAAAGCAACTTCTGTATGCTAGAATATCTCGATCGAGCTCCTTGGAGGAGGGAGCTGACGAAATAAACTGGGCATTGCACCAACTTCTTCTTCTGCACAGCTTGGCGTTCTGATCCATCTTCTTGCTCTGCACTTAACTTGTTGGCACCAGGACTTTTCGGAGAAGATTCTGGTTTGTCACTTCTCAGGCATGCATTTGCTAGTTCTTCACTTTTAGCTTCTCTTTCTGCCACCAGTGTAACACTGACCACTTGGTTCATTGCCACGAGGTATCACAACAACGACTCTTGCGGTCTTGGTGCAACCAGTGTTGCCACAGAAGAAAGGTACTTCTTCAAGACTTGCAGCGCTGCCTCCGCTTCTGGAGTCCATGTCATTGGATCTGCCTTTTTCTAGATTATGAAAAATGGTAGGGTGCGCTCAGCAAACTTGGAGATGAACCTCCTAACTGCAGCAATGCAGCCGGCAAGATGGCGCACATCGTTGACATGCTTCGATACTTTAATTTGCTTAATTGCTTTGATCTTGTCGGGATTGGCTTCAATTCCACATTGAGAATAAAAAAAGCGAGAAACTTGCCAGATGGAACTGTCAGATTACGGGTTCCGGCAAACCCTTGAGGTTCGAACACTAGGGTGCACACGAAGATCTCTCTCTCTCTCCTTAGCCCGCTCTCGCAACGATCTCAAGGCCTAGCTCGCCGAACCCAAAGAACAAGAGACACGAGAGTTTATACTGGTTCGGGCTACCGTCGTGGTGTAATACCCTACTCCAGTGTGGTGTGGTGGATTCCCTTGTGGCTGAGGATGAACTAGTACAAGGGATGAACAGCCTCCCGAGGAGAGGTGTTCTTGAGCTCGGTGCACTCTGGTGGATTCGCAGGTCACCGTCTCTCACTAGATCAAGCTGCTCTCCGAGGCAACATCTCCATTGATGATCTGAAGCTGCAACTGGGCGCCTTGGAGAGGACGCTTTCAGAGGTCACAACCCGGGAGGAGACCCTGAACAAGGCCCTCGAGACCGAAAAGCAGCTGCGGAGTGATGACGCCGCCGCCCACAAGGACTATGTGGGCAGCGTAAATCTCTGGATCAGCCGTCTCATCGACGTTGCAGAGAAGCTCACCGCGCAGCTAGCCGTCATGGGCATGCCGGATGTCAGGTACTCCCAGGAGGCGAACGTGAGCCCCAATGCCACGCTGACCTTGTTCTTCGAGCGCGTCCTCGACGCCCTAGAGCAGCTCCGCTCCAATCGAGCGACTTATCTGGCCCATGAGGCCCGGAAGCTTTGCCGGGGCGCCCTGACCAAGGTGCTCGCCAAGGTGGCATTTTGGAACACCAGCATCGACTTTGCCAACGCGGTTGAGAGCTTGCCAGAGGACACGAACCTCACGGCGCTCGAAGAGCGTATTGAGCCCATCATCAGCTGCGTCGACGGAGTCAAGAGGGTGGAGGGCCAGCACCGGGACTAGCCTCCCCGTTTCTCCTTGCCGCCACGAGTTCATGCCCAAGACGATTTTATCTTAAGTTAGAACCGCGGCAATCATTGATGTAATATAACTCTGCAGTACTTTGAAATGAAGCATGCTATCTTCATGTTCGATCTTTCCTTGTATGTACACACCCTATGCCTAGTTGGATAGGTTTGCCGGCGCGTAAACCGATGCTGTGGCGCTTTGAGGAACAGATTCTTAGCAGCCTGCCGGGGGCGCTTGCTGCAGGGCAAGCCACCTTGCCGTTCTTAGTGCAGCCGCTTGAACTGTTGAGCGGACTCGAAACAGAACAAGGGCGTTGCCAATAGCGGAAGGGTTCCTTGCGTGCAGGTTTTCCATACAAAGAGAAAAATCCTCCGAGGAAGATAACCCTACAAAAAGGAATTTGCTCAAGGTTCTGCGTGACTTAGCTTTGCCGTCGCCACGCGGATGGTTGTTGTGGCTGCGGACAGCACCGCCTCGCCTAGCTGATGGCACCAGAGTGTGGCTGATCGACGTCGCCTTCTTCTCTCGAGCCATCACGACGAAGGAGTCGATGAGTTGACTCAAAAACCGGATTTTCACAGCCTCGGCGCCCCCTACCTAGCGCGCCAAAGATGTCGGGGATCAGGAACGACACCTATGGGATCCCTCGGGGAGTCCCTTCTACGGTTGGCGGGGCGTGGAGCTGCGTAAAGAGCCGGTCTAGAAGATCAACGCGCGCGCGCGGGGGGGGGGGGGGGGGGGGTTACCTAGGTTCGGGCCGCAAACGATGCGTAAAACCCTAGTCCTACTTTGTGTGTATTTAGTGTTCTTGAGCTCTTGAACTAGCTGCGGTGCATGCCCAGTCCAAAAAGTCTGAATCCTTCCTCAGTACGCCTCGGGCCTCCCTTTATATGGCAAAGGGGTTGCTACAGTGGCACACAGGAGGTGGAAAGTATGTACAGTGCACAAGTCTATCGCCTGGCACCATAGGACAAACGCATTTAATGCGCTTCCGACGTGCCCTCTTGCTTTATCGGGGGCGGCAAAGAAGCTCGTCCCGTCCGTCGCCGCCTCGCCTCGCTCTAACGCGCGTCCAAGCTGACGAGGCATGCAGCGCCACGCTGGCTGGCTGGTTGCTGAGATGGTGCGGTAGCAGGGTCTTCACGAAGATCTGCATGCCACCACGCATGTGCTTGGCTAGTTGGCCTAGAAGTTGCATGCTGCCATGCAGGCGCTCGCCTAGTTGGCGGGCTAGCCGCCACGTCGGAACGGGTGCGGGCCAGCGAAACTCTGGCAAGTGCGGGCCTGGCCTCGGCCCTGCAGGTGCCCCCGGCAAGGGCTTTGCTGGGGTATCTTGGGCGTCCCCGGCAAGGGTCTTGCCAGGGGTCTTCGGTCATCCCCGGCAAGATCTTGTCGGGGGTCTTCGTCTTCTGGTTCTCATCTAGGCTTGCAGGCCTTTGGTCTGCACAAAGATCTGCATGCCACTGTGCAAGGCACCCCTAAGTCTTTGTCTTGACACTGTTGATGGTGTCAGAGCTCCCAGGCTCAGGGGTGGTGGCCTTGCTGGTGTTGGGCAAGTTGCCCCGGCAAGGCTCTTGCCGAGGCTACATAGGCCGCCCCGGCAAGGCTCTTGCCGGGGGAAGCCCATCTTGTCCCTTTGCTCTTTATGCTTCTGGCTTGAGTGCTGCCTTGGCAGCCTCGCATCTTTCCTTCTTCTGCCCCGCCAAGCCCGACTGCAGGTGCGGCTACGACTGCCCGTGCACAAGTAAAGGGGTATAGAAAGGCCCCTACTTTTGTACACCGACAATCCATGATGTTAATGATATGCAAAGCCACAAGTTTCGGAAGAGGTTCCAATTGATTATGAGAAGAAAGTTGCTATCTATGATGATTATTGTGATTACATGTATGCTATAAAGAATAATGATAACCATGAAACTTTTCATCATGATTTTAATTTTCAATTGTATTATACCTCACATGATAGTTATTTTGTTGAGTTTGCTCCCACTACTATGAATGAGAAGAATTTTGCTTATGTAGTGAGTAGTAAATTTTTTATGCTTGTGCATCATGAGAATAATGCTTTGTGTGATAGTTATATTGTTGAATTCATTCATGATGCTACTGAAAATTACTATGAGAGAGGAACATGTGCTCTTACACATTGCAATAATATGAAGTTTCCTCTCTATGTGTTGAAAATTTTGAAGTATTGCTTGTTTTACCTTCCGATGCTAGTTGATTCTTATTCCCATGAATTGTTTGCTCACAAAATCCCTATGCATAGGAAGTGGGTTAGACTTAAATGTGCTATTCATATTCTTCATGATGCTCTCTTTATGTTTCAATTCGTATCTTTTATACGGGCATCATTGAAATCATCATGCCTAGCTAGAAAGGCATTAAAGAAAAGCGCTTGTTGGGAGAGAACCCAATATTTACCCCTATTGTTTTTGCATGTTCACATGATTAAGCTACTTTAGTAATCATTTTTTATAGCTTTTGTTTCAATAAACTGCAAGTAAAGCCTTTGGGATGGTGTGGATGGTAGTTGACTCAATTCTGTCCAAAAACAAAAACTTTTGCGCCCAGTCATAGAATTGCTAAAAATCACTGGAGCATCAAAAAATTCTGAATTTTTTTATAGTATATTGATATAAAAATTGCCTAGGTTGTCCTAATTTTTAAGAATATTTGGAGTAACATAAGTATGTTTATTGTTCATATCATTACAAACTATTCTGTTTTTGACACATTCTGTTTTCAATGCATAGTTTGCTTGTTTTCTAGTTTCTATGGCTTATATTGGTCAATATAAATTGTAGAAATTATATGGTATAGTAGGCATTGTGTGATAAAAAATTTGAATCTTGTCTTGACAGTACCAAAGTGAATGATTTGTCTTGACAGTTCCGTTAAGTTTTGTGTTGTGAAGTTTTCAAGTTTTGGGTAAAGTTTCGATGGACTATGGAATAAGGAGTGGCAAGAGCCTAAGCTTGGGGATGCCCAAGGCGCCCCAAGGTAATATTGAAGGACAACAAATAGCCTAATCTTGGGGATGCCCCGGATGGCATCCCCTCTTTCATCTTCATTCATCGGTAACCTCACTTGGAGCTATATTTTTATTCACCACATGATATGTGTTTTACTTGGAGCGTCATTTTCTTTTATTAGGATTTGCTTGCTGCTATTTAGAATAATGTTTTTCATCTTTTAGTTCAATAAAAAGGTCAAGTATACCTTTACCATGCTTATTTTGCAAGTCCATATGTTGCTGTTTTAAAAATAGAAAGTTTCCTGTTATGTTTTGAATATTAGTTAATAGTCAGAACATGATAAAATCTTGAAATTTTCACACAATGAGTAACAACAATTTTTTTTACAGTGTGGTAAATTTTCCGAATTTTTGGAGTTAGGGAAGTATGATTCCTCTTGCATTCTTTACACACTGTTCTATTTAGACAGATTGCTGTTATGATTGCATTATTTACATATGTTTGCTTGTTAGTGATTCTATTTTAGGACAGGAGTATTAAATATGAAGAGGCATTTAGTATGCTATGTCAAATTATAATTTTAGTGATTTTCTATAGTAGAGAATGATAAGGTTTATGCGTTGATTTATACTAACTTATCTGACGAGTTCTTGTTGAGTATTGCGTGGATGGAGTTTTAAAGATTTAGGTAGACCACGATATGAAAGGAATTAAGGAGACACAAAAGCTCTAGCTTGGGGATGCCCAAGGCATCCCTAATTAATATTTCAAGAAGTCTCAAGTATCTAAGCTTGGGGATGCCTCAGTTGGTGCTACCTCTTGAGCTTGTGTTGGTTTTTCTCTTGAAGAGGAAAGGGTGATGCAGCAAAGTAGAGTAAGTATTTCCCTCAGTTTTGAGAACCAAGGTATCAATCCAGTAGGAGATAACGCAACAAGCCACCGAATACCTGCACAAACAAACACAACCTTGCAACCAACGTGAGAAAGGGGTTGTCAATCCCTTCACGGTTATTCGCAAAGTGGGATTTGATAGAGATGGATAAATGGTAAAGTAATATTTTTGGTATTTTTGGTTTATGGAACGGAAAATAAAAGATTGTAAAAAAAGTAAATAGGAAACTAGAATTATAGATCAGAAACTTATATGATGGAAAATAGACCCGGGGGCCATAGGTTTTACTAGAGGCTTCTCCCAAGATAGAAAATATTATGGTGGGTGAACAAATTACTACCGAGCAATTGATAGAAAAGCGCAAAGTTATGACGATATCTAAGGCAATGATCATGAACATAGGCATCACGTCCGTGTCAAGTAGACCGAAACGATTCTGCATCTACTACTATTACTCCACACATTGACCACTATCCAGCATGCTTCTAGAGTATTAAGTTCATAAGAACAGAGTAACGCCTTAAGCAAGATGACATGATGTAGAGGAATTAACTCAAGCAATATGATGAAAAACCCATCTTTTTATCCTCGATGGCGACAATACAATACATGTCGGTTCCCCTTCTGTCACTAGGATCGAGCACCGCAAGATTGAACCCAAAGCTAAGCACTTCTCCCATTGCAAGAAAAACCAATCTAGTAGGCCAAACCAAGTCGATAGTTCAAAGAGACTTGCAAAGATATCAAATCATGCATAAAAGAATTCAGAGGAGATTCAAATAATATTCATAGATAAGCTGATCATAAATCCACAATTCATCGGATCTCGGCAAACACACCGCAAAAGAGTATTACATCGAATAGATCTCCAAAAACATTGAGGAGAACTTTGTATTGAGAATCAAAGAGAGAGAAGAAGCCATCTAGCTACTATCTATGGACCTGTAGGTCTGAGGTAAACTACTCACGCTTCATCGAAGTGGCAATGGTGTTGATGTAGAAGCCCTCCGTGCTCGAATCCCCCTCCGGCAGGATGCCGAAAAAGGCCCCAAGATGGGATCTCACGGGTACAGATGGTTGCGGCAGTGGAAAAGTGGTTTCGTGGCTCCCCTGGAAGTTTTTGGGGTATAAGAGTATATATAGGAGGAAGATCTAGGTCAGGGGGTCACCGAGGGGCCCACAAGGTTGGGGGGCACGCCCTCCACCCTTGTGGCCGCCGCGTGGCTGTTCTGACTTGCACTCCAAGTCTCCTGGGTGTCTTCTGGTCCAAGAAAAATCATCGCGAAAGTTTTATTCCATTAGGACTTCGTTTGGTATTCCTTTTCTGCGAAACTCTAACACAAGGAAAAAAACAGAAACTGACACTGGGCTCTAGGTTAATAGGTTATTCCAAAAAATCATATAAAATAGCATATTAATGCATATAAAACATCCAAAACAGATAATATAATAGCATGGAACAATCAAATATGATTGATATGTTGAAGACGTATCAAGCATCCAAAGTTTAATTCCTGCTCGTCCTCGAGTAGGTAAATGGTAAAAACAGAATTTTTGATGTGGAATGCTACCTAACAAATTTATCCATGTAATTTTTCTTTACTGTGGCATAAATGTTCAGATCCATAAAATTGAAAACAAAAGTTTAATATTGACATAAAAACAATAATACTTCAAGCATACTAACAAAATAATTATGTCTTCTCAAAATAACATGGCCAAAGAAAGCTTATCCCTACAAAATCATATAGTCTGGCTATGCTCCATCTTTGTCACACAAAACATTTAAATCATCACAGCCCCGATGACAAGCCAAGCAATTGTTTCATACTTTTGACATTCTCAAACCTTTTCAACTTTCACGCAATACATGAGTGTGAGCCATGGACATAGCACTATAGGTGGAATAGACGGTGGTTGTGGAGAAGACAAAAAGGAAGGATATAGTCTCACGTTAACTAGGCGTATTAATGGTCTATGATGCCCATTAATAGATATCAATGCGCGTGAGTAGGGATTTGATACATCTCCGTCGTATCTATAATTTTTTATTGTTCCATGCCAATATTATAAAACTTTCATATACTTTTGGCAACTTTTTATACTATTTTTGGACTAACATATTGATCCAGTGCCCAGTGCCAGTTCCTGTTTGTTGCATGTTTTTGTTTTGCTGAAAATCCATATCAAACGGAGTCCAAACGGGATAAAAACTCACGGAGATTATTTTTGGAATATATGTGAATTTTTGGAAGAAGAATCAACGCGAGACGATGCCCGAGGGGGCCACGAGGCAGGGGGCGCGCCCCAGGGGTCAGGCGCGCTCTGGTCCCTCGTGGCCACCCCGTAAGGCGGTTGGTGCCCTTCTTGGACCGCTAGAAAGCCAATATCCGGATAAAAACCGTGTCCGAATTTCAGCCCAATCGGAGTTACGGATCTCGAGGAATATAAGAAACGGTGAAAGGGCAGAATTAGGGAACGCAAAAACAGAGAGAGACAGATCCAATCTCGGAGGGGCTCTCGCCCCTCCCATGCCATGGAGGCCATGGACCAGAGGGGAAACCCTTCTCCCATCTAGGGGGAAGGTCAAGGAAGAAGAAGAAGAAGGGGGCCCTCTCCCCCTCTCTTCCGGTGGCACCGGAACACCGCCGGGGCCATCATCGTCACCGCAATCGACACCAACACCTCCGTCATCTTCACCAACATCTCCATCACCTTCCCCCATCTATCTACAGCGGTCCACTCTCCCGCAACACGTTGTACCCTCTACTTGAACATGGTGCTTTATGCTTCATATTATTATCCAATGATGTCTTGCCATCCTATGATGTCTGAGTAGATTTTCGTTGTCCTATTGGTAATTGGTGAATTGCTATGATTGATTTAATTTGCTTGTGGTTATGTTGCTGTCCTTTGGTGCCCATCATATGAGCGTGCGCATGGATCACACCATAGGGTTAGTTGTATGTTGATAGGAGTATGTACTAGAGGGCAAGAGTGACAGAAGCTTCAACCTAGCATAGAAATTGATGCATACGAGATTGAAGGGGGACCAATATATCTTAATGCTATGGTTGGGTTTTACCTTAATGGACGTTAGTAGTTGCGGATGCTTGCTAATAGTTCCAATCATAAGTGCATAGAATTCCAAGTCAGGGATGACATGCTAGCAGTGGCCTCTCCCACATAAAACTTGCTATCGGTCTAGTAAAGTAGTCAATTGCTTAGGGACAATTTCGCAACTCCTACCACCACTTTTCCACACTCTCTATACTAACTTTATTGCTTCTTTAACTAAAACAGCCACTAGTTTTTATTTAAACGCTCTTTATTATCTTGCAAACCTATCCAAAAACACCTACAAAGTACTTCTAGTTTCATACTTGTTCTAGGTAAAGCGAACGTTAAGCGTGCGTAGAGTTGTATCGGTGGTCGATAGAACTTGAGGGAATATTTGTTCTACCTTTAGCTCCTCGTTGGGTTCGACAATCTTACTTATCAAAAGAGGCTACAATTGATGCCCTATACTTGTGGGTTATCAGGATTGCCATGCAACGGATGCACTAGAGCTATAAGTTTATGAAAGCTCAAAAAGAAAACTAAGTGGGTGTGCATCCAACTTGCTTGCTCATGAAGACCTAGGGCGTTTGAGGAAGCCCATCGTTGGAATATACAAGCCAAGTTCTATAATTAAAAATTCCCACTATATGAAAGTGACAACATATATAGGAGACTCTCTATCATTTATATCATGGTGCTACTTTGAAGCACAAGTGTGGCAAAATGGACAGTAACATTGTCCCTTCTCTCTTTTTCTCTCATTTTTTCTTTTCTTTTCTTTTCTCTTTTTTTGGCCTTTCTCTCTTTTTTTATTGCCTCACATGGGACAATGCTCTAATAATGAAAATCATCACACTTCTATGTACTTACAACTCAAGAATTACAACTCGATACTAGAACAAAAAAATGACTCTATGTGAATACCTCTGGCGGTGTACCAGGATGTGCAATGAATCAAGAGTGACATGTATAAAAAATAATGATGAACGATGGCTTTGCCACAAATACGATGTATGTCATAATGCAAAGCAATATGACAATGATGATGTATGTCATAATAAACAGAACGGTGGAAAGTTGCATGGAAATATATCTCAGTATGGCTATGGAAATGCCATAATAGGTAGGTATGGTGGCTGTTTTGAGGAAGGATATGTGGTGGGTTTATGGTACCTGCAAAAGTTGCGTGGTACTAGAGAGGCTAGCAATGGCGGAAAGGTGAGAGTGTGTATAATCCATGGACTCAACATTAGTCATAAAGAACTCACATACTTATTGCAAAAATCTATTAGTCACCGAAACAAAGTACTACGTGCATGCTCCTAGGGGGATAGATTGGTAGGAAAATACCATCGCTCGTCCCCGACCGCCACTCATAAGGAAGACAATCAAAAAACATCTCATGCTCCAACTTCGTTACATAACGGTTCACCATACGTGCATGCTACGGGACTCACAAACCTTAACACAAGTATTTCTCAAATTCACAACAACTTACTAGCTTGACTCTAATATCACCATCTTCATATCTCAAAACAATCATAAGGAATCAAACTTCTCATCGTATTCAATGCACTTTATTTGAAAGTTTTTATTATATCCCTCTTGGAAGCCTATCATATTTGGACTAATTTTATAACCAAAGCAAATTACCATTCTGTTCTAAAGACTCTCAAAATAGTGTAAGTGAAGTACAAGAGTTCATCAATTTCTATAAAATAAAACCATCGCCGTGCTCTAAAAAGATATAAGTGAAGCACTAGAGCAAAATTGCCTAGCTCAAAAGATATAAGTGAAACACATAGAGTATTATAATAAATCTCGATTCATGCGTGTCTCTCCCAAAAGGTGTGTACAGCAAGGATGATTGTGGCAAACTAAAAATCAAAGACTCGAATCATACAAGACGCTCCAAGCAAAACACATATCACGTGGTGAATAAAATTATAGCCTCAAGTAAAGTTACCGATAAATGAAGACGAAAGAGGGGATGCCTTCCCGGGGCATCCCCAGGCTTAGGCTTTTTGACATCCTTGAATATTACCTTGGGGTTCCTTGGGCATCCCCAGGATTAGGCTCTTGCCACTCCTTATTCCATAGTCCATCAAATCCTTACCCAAAACTTGAAAACTTCACAACACAAAACTCCAACAGAAAATCTCGTAAGCTCCGTTAGTATAAGCAAATAAATCACCACTTTTGGTACTGTTGTGAACTCATTTAATATTTATATTGGTGTAATATCTACTATATTCCAACTTTTCCATGGTTCATACCCCCCGATACTAGCCATAGATGCATCAAAATAAGCAAACAACACGCGGAAAACAGAATCTGTCAAAAACAGAACAGTCTGTAGCAATCTGGATATTTCGAATACTTATGTAACTCTAAAAATCCTGAGAAAATAGGAAGTCCTAGATAATTTGTCTATCAATCTTCTGCAAAAATAATCAACTAAAAAGCACTCTCCGGCTAAAAATGAGAATTGTTTTCGTGAGCGCAAAAGTTTCTGTTTTTCAGCAAGATCAAATCAACTACCACCATAGGCTATCCCAAAGGTCTTACTTGGCACGAACGCTAATTGAAACACAAAACCACATCTACCCAGAGGCTATATGAAATATTTATTCAATAACAGGAAAGAAAAATATTGGGTTGTCTCCCAACAAGCGCTTTTCTTTAAAGCCTTTTAGCTAGGCATTGATAATTTCGATGATGCTCACATGAAAGACAAGAATTGAAGCACAAAAAGAGCATCATATAGCATGTGAAAAACACATCTAAGTCTAACATACTTCCTATGCATAGGCATCTTATAGGCAAACAAATTATCATAGCAAGCAAAAACTAGCATATGCAAGGAAGAGGAAAGAAACAATAGCAATCTCAACATAACGAGAGGTACTTAGCAACATGAATATCTCTACAACCATATTTTCCTCTCTCATAATAATTAAACGTGGGATCATAATCAAATTCAACAATAAAGCTATCATATAAAATATTCTCAACATGATCCACATGCATGCAAAGTTGACACTCTTCCAAAATAGTGAGGTTATCATCAACTAAAGTCATGACCTCTCTGAACCCACTTTATCAACAACTTCATAAGATTGAACATTATCCAAATATGTGGGATCTAAAGTTGACACTCTTCCAAACTCAATTTCAATATTATTGCAAACATTGTTATCAATCTTATATGCATCATGAGGATTAATTAAATTTTCAAGATCATAAGAAAAATCACCCCAATCATTATCATTGCAACAAGTAGTGGATATAGCAAAACTAGCATCCCCAAGCTTAGGGTTTTGCATATTATTAGCCCAATTGACATTAATAGAAATTATAATAACATCATTGCAATCATGCTTTTGATTCAAGGAACTATCAAGTATGGGTGCGATAGCAATGATCTCATGTTTAACACAAGGAACTATAGCAAATTCATCTCCATACATATTGGCATCATGGCCATAAGAATAGCAAGCATCACGTTCATCAAGGGATATTTCAATCATATCATCAGAATCAAAATTATGTATAGATTCATGCATATCATTATTTTCTTCCAAAGCAATGGTCATTCTCTCAATAAATTCTTTTACATAGACATTATGAGCATAGTTCTCATAGCAATATTTAAGTATGGCAAAATGTTCATATTTGTAGAGAGTAATATCATACTTTTCAATCAAAGAAGCAACTTCATAAGCACCCTTAAAAGCAAAAATTTCTTCAATTTGTTCAATATCATAGTAACTATAAACACCCTTTTCATAAGAAGATAAGATTTCATTATCATTAAACTCACATAGGTAGGGAAGGTTTTTTTAGGGTTCTTAGAGCAACAAGTAAAATCACAAATTTCACAAAGATTCCAAGCTTAGCATAGCAAACTGTTTATTTCATTCCATAAGAGCTTTCCTTTTTCAGAGAAACGATGACACACAAAATGAGCATGCTCATCTAAAGATCTTCCCTCAACTAAACTAGTTGAGGTTTCAGCACGAGCACATATGGATCGAAGATGATCCAGGTAGAAAACTTTGAGTGGATCCATATCAATAGATTTTTAGCAAGCAAACATGCAAGCAAATAGAAGGCACATGGTAACACAAGATCGAATGGAAGAAGGGCGAAGAAAAGGCAAATCTTTTTCGAAAATCATTTTAGAAGTGGGGGAGAGGAAAATGAGAGGCAAATGGAGAATAATGTAATGTGAGGGATGAGAGTTTATGATGGGTACTTGGTATGTCTTGGCTTGGCGTAGATCTCCCCGACAATGGTGCTAGAAATCCTTCTTGATACCTCTTGAGCTTGCGTTGGTTTTTCCCATGAAGAGGAAAGGGTGATGCAGCAAAGTAGCGTAAGTATTTCCCTCATATTTGAGAACCAGGGTATCAATCCAGTAGGAGACAACGCAACAAGCCACCGAATACCTGCACAAATAAACACCAACTTGCAACCAACGCGACAAAGGGGTTGTCAATCCCTTCACGGTTATTCACAATGTGTGATCTAATAGATATGGATAAACGGTAAAGTAATATTTTTGGTACTTTTGGTTTATGGAACGGAAAGTAAATGATTGCAAAAGAAAGTAAATAGGAAACTAGAATTGTAGATCGAAAACTTATATGATGGAAAATAGACCCGGGGGCCATAGGTTTCACTAGAGGCTTCTCTCAAGATACAAAATATTACGGTGGGTGAACAAATTACTGCCAAGCAATTGATAGAAGAGCGCAAAGTTATGACGATATCTAAGGCAATGATCATGAACATAGGCATCACGTCCGTGTCAAGTAGACCGAAACGATTCTGCATCTACTACTATTACTCCACACATTGACCGCTATCCAGCATGCATCTAGAGTATTAAGTTCATAAGAACAGAGTAACGCCTTAAGCAAGATGACATGATGTAGAGGAATTAACTCAAGCAATATGATGAAAAACCCATCTTTTTATCCTCGATGGCAACAATACAATACGTGTTGGTTCCCCTTCTGTCACTAGGATCGAGCACCACAAGATTGAACCCAAAGCTAAGCACTTCTCCCATTTCAAGAAAAACCAATCTAGTAGGCCAAACCAAATCGATAGTTCAAAGAGACTTGCAAAGATATCAAATCATGCATAAAAGAAATCAGAGGAGATTCAAATAATATTCATAGATAAGCTGATCGTAAATCCACAATTCATCGGATCTCGGAAAACACACCGCAAAAGAGTATTACATCAAATAGATCTCTGAGAACATCGAGGAGAACTTTGTATTGAGAATCAAAGAGAGAGAAGAAGCCATCTAGCTCCTACCTATGGACCCGTAGGTCTGAGGTAAACTACTCACGCTTCATCGGAGAGGCAATGGTGTTGATGTAGAAGCCCTCCGTGATCAAATCCCCCTCTGGCAGGATGCCAGAGAAGGCCCCAAGATGGGTCTCACGGGTATAGAAGGTTGCGCTGGTGGAAAAGTGGTTTCGTGGCTCCCCTGGAAGTTTTTGGGGTATAAGAGTATATATAGGAGGAAGATCTAGGTTAGGGGGTCACCGAGGGGCCCACAAGGTTGGGGGCACGCGCTCCACCCTTGTGGCTGCCTCGTGGCTCTTCTGACTTGCACTCTAAATCTCCTGGGTGTCTTCTGGTCCAAGAATAATCATCGCGAAAGTTCTATTCCGTTTGGACTCCGTTTGGTATTCCTTTTCTACGAAACTCTAAAATAAGGAAAAAAACAAAAACTGGCACTGGGCTCTAGGTTAGTAGGTTAGTCCCAAAAATCATATAAAATAGCAGATTAATGCATATAAAACATCATAAACACGTAATATAATAGCATGGAACAATCAAAAATTATAGATACGTTGGAGACGTATCAGTTGGCATCCCACCTTTCTTCTTCAACAATGATCGGTCAGTTTTGGTTGAACCTAAGTTTTTGCTTCTTCACATGATATGTGCTATCCTTACAATGACATTATATTTTGTTTTGCTTGCTGTTTGAATAAAATATTAAGATCTAAAATTCTTAAATGTTAGAGAGTCTTCACATAGTTACCTAATTATTCGACTACTCATTGATCTTCACTTATATCTTTTGGAGTAGTTTGTCATTTGCTGTAGTGCTTAACTTATATCTTTTTAGACCATCACGGTGGTTTTATTTTGAAGAAATTGTTGAACTCTCATGCTTCACTTATATCATTTTGAGAGTTTCTAAACAACATGGTAATTTTCTTAGGTTGTGAATTTAGTCCTAATATGATAGGCATCCAAGAGGGATATAATAAAAACTTTCATATAAAGTGCATTGAATACTATGAGAAGTTTGATTCCTTATGATTGTTTCGAGATATGAATATGGTGATATTAAAGTCATGCTAGTAAGTAATTGTGAATTTGAGAAATACTTGTGTTAAAGTTTGTGATTCCCGTAGCATGCACGTATGGTGAACATTTATGTGATGAAGTCGGAGCATGCTTTATTTATTGATTGCCTTCCTTATGAGTGGCGGTCGGGGACGAGCGATGGTATTTTCCTACCAATCTACCCCCCTAGGCGAATGCATGTAGTACTTTGTTTCGATGACTAATAGATTTTTGCAATAAGTATGTGAGTTCTTTATAACTAATGTTGAGTCCATGGATTATACGCACTCTCACCCTTCCACCATTGCTAGCCTCTCAAGTACCACACAACTTTCACCGGTACCATACACCCACCATATACCTCCCTCAAAACAGCCACCATACCTACCTATTATGGCATTTCCATAGTCATTCTGAGATATATTGCCATGCAACTTTCCACCGTTCAGTTTATTATGACACGCTTCATCATTGTCATATTGCTTTGCATGATCATGTAGTTGACATCGTATTTGTGGCAAAGCCACCTTTCATAATTCTTTCATACATGTCACACTTGAGTCATTGCACATCCCGGTACACCGCCAGAGGCATTCATATAGAGTCATATATTTGTTCTAGTATTGAGTTGTAATTCTTGAGTTGTAAGTAAATAAAAGCGCGATGATCATCATTATTAGATGATTGTCCCAGTGAGGAAAGGATGATGGAGACTATGATTCCCCCACAAGTCGGGATGAGACTCCGGACGAAAAATAAAAAATTAATTAAAAAAAGAGGCCAAAAAAGAGATGGCCCAAAAAAACAAAAAAATGAGAGAAAAAGAGAGAAGGGGCAATGCTAATATCCTTTTACCACACTTGTGCTTCAAAGTAGTACCATGATCTTCATGATAGTGCCGGATGTGGGGTTCCGGCAAACCCTTAAGGTTCGAAATCTAGGGTGCGCGCGAAGTCTTTCCCTCCTACCGATCCACGCCCTAGCTCCCTAAAATCTCGCGGACGAACTCGACGAACTCGCAACACAGAAAGACACGAGATTTATACTGGTTCGGGCCACCGTTGTGGTGTAAAACCCAACTCCAGTGTGGTGGGGGTGGATTGCCTCTTGGGCTAATGATGAACAATACAACGGGAAGAACAGCCTCCTGAGGTTGAGGTGTTCTTGTGGTAGGTGAACTCGTGGATCAGAACTCTATCAGATCAGATCAAGCTGAGATGCCCCTACTTTGGTGGCTAGTTCTACTTATATAGGCCCTGGTCCTCTTCCCAAATATTGAGCGGGAAGGGAGCCAACAACGGCGGGCGAATTTGAAGGGGGACAACTAGTACAAGCTATCCTGACAAAAGTGGTCTTTGCCTGCGAAAGGCTCTGGTGGTGACGCCGTCTTGGGCTCCATGGTGACCTCCGTCCTGCCGTCCTTCTGGTCTTGGTCTCGTTGCACCGGTATGGCAACCTTTGCCTGATGCCTCGGTACTCCTCGCCTGCGTTGGCCTCCTTAGCACCAAAGAGGAAACAAGGACGCTGCACGCTGGCGCCCGCCTGGCGCCCGCCTGGTCTCGATCGTCATGGCTCACATCACGAGAGACTCGTGAGGTTTGCCCCGCCTTGATATCTCCGGTTCTCGTGAACCTGCCTGGCTAGGCCACTCCTGAGGAGGTCTTGCGTCGTCCGCCTCGCGAGGCTTGGCCCCTCACGAGGGTCTTGGATGCCTTGTTGATGAAGATGGGCCGTACGGCCCACTGACTTAGCCATCCCGTGGGCTGCAGGCAAGCAAGTCTTGGGACCCCCGTTCCCAGAACGCCGACAGTAGCCCCCAGGCCCAAGGTGCGCTCGGGCTTGGCTTCGCGGCGAAGCCAAGGGTCAAGTACGAAGCGCCGCGGGCCCCAAAAGCCTTAGGCCTCGGTTGACGCGTGGCGGTTGATTGGACGTGGGCGTCTCCGCTTCCCCATGCTGCCTCGGCAACTGCTCGACTTGACAAGTCCCTGAGACATGCAAGGAAAACCATCATTACCTGTGATCGTGGGGGCGCCGGTTGGCCTTCTTTTGCTATAAATGGGGAGGGGGGCGGGGCCCCCATTGCCCATCTCTTCCTTGCTTGCTTGCTTCTTCCTCCTCGCTCCATTGCTAGCGACAATGGCGCCTATTAGAAGATTCTCCACTGAAGAGAAGGGAAAGGCCCCGCGTGATGATCCGGGGCCGCTTCCGCCGAAGAAGAGGTCGGTCCACCGCCGTGATGAAGCAGCGATGCAGGTGGTGACGAGGCCTTGGTGCGAGCGGCCTCCTCCAGGGTATCCGATACCCTTGTATGCCCGAGCCGAGGGCTCAGGAGGACGGAGCGACGAACTGCGCCACCCGCGCCGCGTCCGTGGTTGCCGCGCCATGGCGACACGCGCTGTCGCCCCTGGAATCCACGCCGCGGACTCCTCGCATGAGCTTGTGCTATGGGCGCCGATGCCTCCAAGCTCTTGGATCCGCTTCCCGCGGTTCTTCTCTGATGTGATACCACCGAGGGGGCCTCTCGAGCTCTGGTTGCAGCACGCTGACTGCAGCGCTCTGGCGACCGGAGCAGAGATCGAAGCGGTCCCCACCAGCAAGATCTTCATGACTCGCGGCTGGGGCGAGGTCGCGCGGGTCTATCGTGCGAGGGGCGCCCTCGCGATCCACTTTGAGTACGACGGCGCCTCCACGCTCTTCTTCAAGGTCTTTGATGCGGAGGGCCACCGCCTGGAGTGCTGCTCCGGAGAGGAGAGTCAGGCTGACGCGAGCCCCGCTCGCGGCCTCTCCAGCAGCAGCAGCCCTTGGGAGTCCAGCAGCTCTCCCAAGCCCTACGAGAATCCAGAGACGCGTGACGACAGCTACGTGCCCCCGAGCTCTCGCCGCGCTCGGAGCAGAGCTGCGGCGTCCGGCCGTCGTCGCCGCTGATCTGGATGGGGTTGGCGCCGGTCTCCCATGGCCCACTGTTGGTGATGGCGTCCGCCGCGGGAGGGTGTAGATAGGATCCCTCTTAGTTCTAGCTTTTTATCCCCGCGAAGGATCATGAAGTACCCCGTGGGGGCGTGTAAAGGGTCTGTAATATCTTTTGCGCTCATCTTCCCTGTTGCGAAAATTTGCGAACACGTGTTCCGTTAAGGCTCGGTCCCCCCTTTCTTCCCTCACGATGGCCTGTTGCTCTACGCTGACGGGTCCCGGTCCCCAGGCAGGCTACAGCCGTCGCTGGTATGCAAGGTCGCGTGCCGTGGTCAAGACCAGGAGGTGTGCAGCCCGAGGTCCAGTAAGAGCCCCTGAGGCGCGATGCTCAGGAGGTCCCCCTTAGCGCTCAAGCAGCCATGGTAAGGCAAGAAAGGGAGTTAACGTGGCCGCAACGGGGCTGCGGCAAGGCAAGGGTGACCCTTAGGCCCCAACATTTAGCCGATCCGAGAGCGGGACTTATCTTGTCGGTTTTGTGGTGATTCCTGATGGTGCGCTAGGCCTGCGCGCCAGCTTGTGCGGCATAGCTAGGTCGGACCAATACGAGTTTCCCTCCTCCCATGCTCTCCTTAGTGCTCTACGTCCTCAGGTCCCGCCCCTCGAGCGAGCTGAACCGCCGCTGGTATGCCAGGTCGCGATGCCGTGGTCAAGGCCAGGGGGTGAGGGCTGGAGAGCCAATAAGAGCTCCTGAGTTCGATGCTCAGGAGCCTCCCTTTCAACGCACAAGCGAATTGCACAAGAGAAAAGGAGACTCGCGGTACCGCCTGCTATCCTCCTCATGGGATCCCTGTGAACAGGCACAAGAAGAAACACAGGTTACCGTTATAGCTGCCAGCCTGCCGCTGGTTGCTCTGAGATGAGGTGAAGGCCCTGAGGGCCTGGTGAGGTGACGTGCGCGGGGCGTGCCGCGAGCCAGAGCTCGACCGCTCAGATTTGTCGACGTGGCAGGGACGGACCCATGCACCAGCGCCGTGCCTGTGAGGAGGCCCCGTGGGAGGCGACGATTGAGCAGGTGATAACCGTAGGCAGGTTAAGCAGGGAAGGCAAATCAGCTTGGGTAAATGCAGGAAGATACATGCCACTGGGTCCGGCCCGAGCGGCATGGGGATGATGCAGCCTGAGGGGCGCCCCTAGCCAGGTAAGCTAAAGACATAAGCAAAAGGGATACATGCCACAGGGACGGACCCATGCGGCCTGGGAATAAAGCAGCCCGAGGGGTGCTCCCAGCTAAACGAGCTTGGAAAGTGTCACCTGGTTCCATAGACGAAGTAGAGTTGGTGGAGCTGAAGGCGTGCGTCGAAGGAATGACTCTTCACGAGCCACCGGGGCCCTGAGCCTCGGGAGGCTCTGGGGGCTTGGGAGGTTCCCTAAAGACCGTCTCCATCTCTTCCAGGACGGCGTGGTACCTGGCCTCCTGAGCCGCCAGGACATGCCGCATGTTGCGCAGGCTGACGCCATGCTCGGCAAGCCGAAGGGCATGGCGAACGTAGCTGTGTGGCGGACCCTCGCAACGGCCCACACGCAAAGGCCAGAAACGCTCCTGAGATGCGGCCCTGTTGAGCCCTGGGACATCGATGCAGACACGCAGCCCAGCATCCTCGCCTGGATGGGGAGCTGCGCCTCGTGAGCGGCTGTCGCCGCGCATGGCTCTTGCGTCTTGCAGTTCCTGAGTGGTCTTGGTGATGAACTCCTGAGTGGTGGGCACTCCTTGCCCTGTGTTCTCCTGAGGGAAATGTGCCGCGAAGCACACCTCCAAGTGGTTCCCAAGCGCCTCCCTCGTGAGGTTGGCAAGGTCTGAGGCCCTCCAGAAGAGAGCCCCCGAGCCCTGCCCGAGGAGGGCGCCGGGCACGCCTTCCTATGCAATGGAGGGAGGCGCCCCTAGAGCGGGCACTGATCCTGATGAGGCTCCAGCTGTGATGCCACCCTCCTGAGGCCCGGCACGGCGTAGCTGCTTCTTCTTGGGGATGGCCTCCGGAGGGCCCTCACTCCTGCTATCGGGGTCGTTGATTGCTGCAACTTGGAAGGCACGGTCGAGGGAGCACACCGCATCTCTCTCTTCACATGGGACCGTGATGATTCCGCCGCTTCCTGGCATCTTGAGGACGTTGTAGCCATGGTGGGTGACTGCCATGAACTTGGCCAGGGCTGGATACCCGAGGATGGCGTTGTACGGCAGGCGGATGTGCGCGACGTCGAAGTTGATGAGCTCGGTGCGGTAGTTCTTGCGCTCTCCAAAGGTGACAGGCAGGCGGACCTGTCCTATCGGTGTGGTGGAACCGTCGGTCACTCCTGAGAAAGGCTTGGTAGGCTGAAGCTGCTCATATGGCACTTGGAGGTTGTCGAACGTGTCGACGGACAGGACGTTGAGCCCTGTGCCACCATCGATGATGGTCTTGGTAACTTGCACATTGCTGATGACTGGGGAGCACAGCATCGGGAGGGCGCCAGCGGTGGCTGCGCACTTGAGCTGATCTGCCGAGTTGAAATTGATGGCGCATTGGGACCACTTGAGCGGGCACGTGCCCTCGAGCTTGGGGAGCACTGCGTTCACTTCACGAGCGAACTGTTTGAAGATGCGTTGAGAAGCTAGGGCTTGCGCACCGCCTAAGATGCAGGCGATTGCACGCAGCTCCTGGAAGCCCCCAGCCCCCTCGTCCTGATGGTGATCGTCATTCCTTCTTGGTGGCGGCAGCGGGGGAAGACCGGCGTTGCCCTGGGGGGCGATCCTCATGAAGCTGGTCCCTCCAGGTGCCCTCGCGAGGATGGTCCTGCCAGCGGTCCTCATGAGGCCTGTCGCGCCACTCCTGGCGCGGGCCACTGTCGTCCCAGCGTCCGCCTCCACGTCCTCCTCCACGGCCATAGCCCCAGTCGCTGCGCTCTGGGCGTCGACCGAAACGTCCTTCGCGAATGGCCCTGAGCTCTTGACAGTCACTGGTGTTGTGGGTGTTCAAATTGTGGAAGGTGCAGAACGGTCGGCTATTCTTGGATGACTCGGGCTGATCTCTGCCCCACTTGGTGTCGGGCTCCGCTGCTAGCACTGCCGCTTCCTTGCGCTTCACGTCCTTGGCCTTAGCCTTCTTCTCCTCTGTGCCCGCGGCTCACAGCTTGAGGAGAGAGAGGCGCCCCTCCTCAGCTCTTGCGCACTTGGTCGCCAGGTTGAACAGCTCCTGAGATGTGCACAGCTCCTCATGGATAGCGAGCTCTTCCTTCATCTTGACGTCACGGATGCCGTCTGAGAATGCGGAGATGATGGCCTCGTCCGTGACCTTGGGGATCTTGAGGCGAGTGTTGTTGAAGCGCTGGATGTACTGCTGGAGGGTCTCTCCTGGTTGTTGCTTGATGCGGCACAGGCACCCGCGGCCGGCGGGCGGTCGCGAGTGCCCTGGAAGTTGGCGACGAAGCGGTCGCGCATCTCATCCCAGGAGGAGATCGAGCCGTGCTGCAAGTTCAGGAGCCAGGAGTGGGCTCCATCCTTGAGAGCCATGGGAAACCAGTTCACCATGACCTTCTCATCACCGTTGGCAGCCTCGATGCTCAGCTCGTAGAGCTGCAGGAACTCCGCGGGGTCGGCGGTGCCGTTGTAGCGAGGAGGCTGAGCCGGCTTGAACTTGCCTGGCCAGGCGACGCAACGCAGCTCAGGGGGTGAAGGCGCGGCAGTCGGCCGTGGTTGCCGGGGCCCGCCTCGGAGGTGGAGCTTGGTCTTGATGAGGTCCGCGCAGCGCCGCTGCAGGCGGCGCGCGGTCTTGACGATGCGGCGCGGGGAGCGCAGGTACAGCTTCTCGCGGCCAAGGGATTTCTTGGCAGCTTCTCTCTTCGCGCGCGGGCACCGGACGTGGCGGATCGTGCCATGGGGCCACGCGCCTTGGCGCCAAGGCGCAGTCTTGGGGCAAAGGTGGTGGAGGCGCGCCATGAGCCACGTTAGCTATGGCTGGCGGAGGGTGAGGCAGAGAGGGGGACGGCGTCGGGGAGCCCCCTGCGGCATGGACGAGCTCAGCGACACGGTCGAGCCACTCCTCGTAGAGGTCGTCAACCGGGCGGTAGCGCAGGAGCTCATTTGCGGCGAGGAGTGCGGCACGCGCCTCCATGGGAGTGCGGCGTGCGTGAGACGAAGAACCGGCCCGGGTCAGCGATGGAGTGGCGGTGCGGCCGTCCTGCCGCACCGATGGATGCAGCAAGGACGCTTGCTGCTCGTTCCCCGCCGGGCCGGTGGCGGCGTTGGCGGCGGGAGACGGAGAACGACGAGGTGGCCCACCGACGGGAGCCGTCTGAGCAACGCGGGCGGTGAGGGCAGCCCGGTGCTCAGCTCGAGCACGGCGAGGATTCGCCATGAAGACGACGGAGCGACGAATTGATGGAAGGGAAGCTACGGCGCACCCCTACCTAGTGCGCCAAATGTAGGATGTGGGGTTCCAGCAAACCCTTAAGGTTCAAACTCTGTGGTGCGCGCAAAGTCTTTCCCTCCTATCGATCCACGCCCTAGCTCGCTAAAATCTCACGGACAAACTCGACGAACTCGCAACACAGAAAGACACGAGATTTATACTGGTTCCGGCCACCGTTGTGGTGTAATACCCTACTCCAGTGTGGTGGGGGTGGATTGCCTCTTGGGCTGATGATGAACAATACAAGGGGAAGAACAGCCTCCTGAGGTTGAGGTGTTCTTGTGCTAGGTGAACTGGCAGATCGGAACTCTATCAGATCAGATCAAGCTGAGATGCCCCTACTGTTGTGGCTAGTTCTACTTATATAGGCCCTGGTCCTCTTCCCAAATATTAAGCGGGAAGGGAGCCAACAACGGCGGGCGAATTTGAAGGGGGACAGCTAGTACAAGCTATCCTGACAAAAGTGGTATTCGCCTGCGAAAGGCTCTGGTGGTGACGCCGTCTTGGGCTCCACGGTGACCTCCGTCCTGCCATCCTTCTGGTATTGATCTCGTTGCACCGTTATGGCAACCTTTGCCTGATGCCTCGGTACTCCTCGCCTGCACTGGCCTCCTTATCACCAAAGAGGAAACAAGGACGCTGCGCGCGCTGGCGCCCGCCTGGTCTCGATCGTCATGGCTCACGTCACGAGAGCCTCGTGAGGTTTGCCCCGCCTTGATATCTCCGCTCCTTATGAGCCTGCCTGGCTAGGCCACTCCTGAGGAGGTCTTGCGTCGTCCGCCTCGCGAGGCTTGGCCCCTCGCGAGGGTCTTGGATGCCTTGTTGATGAAGATGGGCCGTACGGCCCGCTGAGTTAGCCATGCCGTGGGCCGCAGGCAGGCAAGTCTGGGGACCCCCGTTCCCTGAACGCCGACAAATAGAGAGTCTCCTATGTTGTCACTTTCATACACTAGCGGGAATTTTTCATTATAAAACTTGGCTTGTGTATTCCAATGATGAGCTTCCTCAAATTTCCCTAGGTCTTCGTGAGCAAGCAAGTTGGATGCACACCCACTTAGTTTCTTTTTGAGCTTTCATAAACTTATAGCTCTAGTGCATCCGTTGCATGGCAATCCCTACTCACTCACATTGATATCTATTGATGGGCATGTCCATAGCCTGTTGATATGCCTAGTTGATGTGATACTATCTCCTTCTTTTTGTCTTCTCCACAACCACCATCTATTCCACCTATAGTGCTATGTCCCTGGCTCACGCTCATGTATTGCGTGAAAGTTGAAAAAGCTTGAGAACATCAAAAGTATGAAACAATTGCTTGGCTTGTCATCGGGGTTGTGCATTATTTAAGTATTTTGTGTCATGAAGATGGAGTATAGCCAGACTATATGAATTTGTAGGGATAAGCTTTCTTTGGCCATGTTATTTTGAGAAGACATAATTACCTTGTTAGTATGCTTGAAGTATTATTGTTTTTATGTCAATATTAAACTTTTGTTTTGAATCATACGGATCTGAACATTCATACCACAATAAAGAAATTACATGGATAAATATGTTAGGTAGCATTCCACATGGAAAAAATTCTGTTTTTACCATTTACCTACTCGAGGACGAGAAGGAATTCAGCTTGGGGATGCTTGATACGTCTCCAACGTATCTATAATTTTTTATTGTTCCATGCTATTATATTAGCCATCTTGGCTGTTTTGTATGCATTTATATGCTATTTTATATTATTTTTTGGACTAACCTATTAACCTAGAGCCCAGTGCCAGTTTCTGTTTTTCCCTTGTTTTTGAGTTTTGCAAAAAAGGAATATCAAACGGAGTCCAATTGACGTGAAAATTTACGGTGATTTTTTATGGACCAGAAAAGCCTCCGAAGCAAAAGAGTTGGGCCAGAAGAGCCACGAGGCCTCCACAAGGGTGGAGGGCGCCCCCACCCCCCTAGGACGTGCCCTCTGACCTTGTGGGCTCCTCGTGGACCCCGCTGACTTGTTCTCGACGCCAGTAATTCCTATGAATACCAAAACCCCCGGAAATAAACCTATATCGGGAGTTCTGCCACCACAAGCCTCTGTAGCCACGAAAATCCAATTGGGAGCCCATTCCAGCACCCTGCCAGAGGGGGAAACCATCACCGGTGGCCATCTTCATCATCCCGACGGTCTCCATGATGAGGAGGGAGTAGTTCACCCTTGGGGCTGAGGGTATGTGCCAGTAGCTATGTGTTTGATGTCTCTCTCTCTCTCTCGTGTTCTTGATATGGCACGATCTTGATGTACCGCAAGCTTTGCTATTATAGTTGGATCTTATGATGTTTCTCCCCCTCTACCTTCTTGTAATGGATTGAGTTTTCCCTTTGAAGTTATCTTATCAGATTGAGTCTTTAAGGATTTGAGAACACTTGATGTATGTCTTGCATGTGCTTATCTGTGGTGACATTGGGATATTCATGTGATCTACTTGATGTTTGTTTTGGTGATCAACTTGCGGGTTCTGTGACCTTGTGAACTTATGCATGGGGGTTGGCACACGTTTTTGTCTTGACTCCCCGGTAGAAACTTTGGGGCACTCTTTGAAGTTCTTTGTGTTGGTTTGAATAGACGAATATGAGATTGTGTGATGCATATCGTATAATCAAACCCGCGGATACTTGTGGTGACATTGGAGTATCTAGGTGACATTAGGGTTTTGGTTCATGTGCGTCTTAAGGTGTTATTTTAGTACGAACTCTAAGGCAGTTTGTGACACTTATAGGAATAGCCCAATAGATCGATCAGAAAGAATAACTTTGAGGTGGTTTCGTACCCTACAATAATCTCTTCGTTTGTTTCCGCTATTAGTGACTTTGTAGTGACTCTGTGTTGCACGTTGAGGGATTGTTATATGATCTAATTATGTTATCATTGCCGAGAGAACTTGCACTAGTGAAAGTCTGAGCCCTAGGCCTTGTTTCCAAGCATTGCAATACCGTTTTTGCTCACTTTTACTACTAGTTACCTTGCTATTTTTATATTTTCAGATTACAAAAACCTATATCCACCATCCATATTACACTTGTATCACCATCTCTTCGCCGAACTAGTGCACCTATACAATTTACCATTGTATTGGGTGTGTTGGGGACACAAGAGACTCTTTGTTATTTGGTTGCAGGGTTGTTTGAGAGAGAAAATCTTCATCCTACGCCTCCCACGGATTGATAAACCTTAGGTTATCCGCTAGAAGGAAAATAGCTATTGTCCTACAAAACTCTACACTTGGAGGCCCAACAATGTCTACAAGAAGAAGGTTGCGTAGTAGACATCAATAGTCTCACATCAACTAGGATTATCAACGGGCTATGGAGATGCCCATCAATAGATATCAATGTGAGTGAGTAGGGATTGCCATGCAACGGATGCACTAGAGCTACAAGTTTATGAAAGCTCAAAAAGAAACTAATTGGGTGTGCATCCAACTTGCTTGCTCACAAAGACCTAGGGCAATTTGAGGAAGCCCATCATTGGAATATACAAGCCAAGTTCTATAATGTTAAATTCCCACTAGTATATGGAAGTGACAATATAGGAGACTCTCTTATCATGAAGATCATGGTGCTACTCTGAAGCACAAGTGTGGTAAAAGGATAGTAGCATTGCCCCTTCTTTCTTTTCTCTCATTTTTTCTATTTGGGCCTTCTGTCATTTTTTTTGCCTCTTTTTTTTTCAATCATCCGTAGTCTCATCCCGACTTGTGGGGGAATCATAGTCTCCATCATCCTTTCCTCACATGGGACAATGCTCTAACAATGAAGATCATCACATTTTTATTTACTTACAACTCAAGAATTACAACTCGGTACTTTGAACAATATGACTCTATGTGAATGCCTCCGGCGGTGTACTGGGATGTGCAATGAATCAAGAGTGACATGTATGAAAGAATTGTGGACGGTGGCTTTGCCACAAATACGATGTCAACTACATGATCATGCAAAGCAATGTGACAATGATGGAGCGTGCCATAATGAATGGAACGGTGGAAAGTTGCACGACAATATACCTCGGAATGGCTATGGAAATGCCATAATAGGTAGGTATGGTGGCTGTTTTGAGGAAGGTATATGGTGGGTTTATGGTACCGGCGAAAGTTGTGCGGTACTAGAGAGGCTAGCAAAGGTGGAAGGGTGAGAGTGCGTATAATCCATGGACTCAACATTAGTCATAAAGAACTCATATGCTTATTGCAAAAATCTATTAGTTATCGAAAAGGAGTACTACGCGCATGCTCCTAGGGGGTAGATTGGTAGGAAAAGACCATCGCTCGTTCCCGACCGCCACTCATAAGGAAGACAATCAATAAATAAATCATGCTGACTTCATCACATAACGGTTCACCATACGTGCATGCTACGGGAATCACAAACTTTAGAACAAGTATTTCTCAAATTCAGAATTACTTACTAGCATGACTTTAATATATTCATATCTCAAAACAATCATAAGGAATCAAACTTCTCATGGTATTCAATGCACTTTATATGAAAGTTTTTATTATATCGCTCTTGGATGCCTATCATATTAGGACTAAATTTATAATCAAAGCAAATTACCATGTTGTTTAGAGACTCTCAAAATAATATAAGTGAAGCACGGGAGTTCATCAATTTCTATAAAATAAAACCACCGCCGTGCTCTAGAAAGATATAAGTGAAGTACTAGAGCGATATTGCCTAGCTCAAAAGATATAAGTGAAGGACATAGAGTATTCTAATAAATCACGATTCATGTGTGTCTCTCTAAAAAGGTGTGTACAGCAAGGATGATTGTGGCAAACTAAAAATAAAAAACTCAAATCATACAAGACGCTCCAAGCAAAACACATATCATGTGGTGAATAAAAATATAGCCTCAAGTAAAGTTACCGATAGACGAAGACGAAAGAGGGGATGCCTTTCGGGGCATCCCCAAGCTTAGGCTCTTGGTTATTCTTGAATATTACCTTGGGATGCCTTGGGAATCCCCAAGCTTAGGCTCTTTGCACTCCTTATTCCATAGTCCATCAAATCCTTACCCAAAACTTGAAAACTTCACAACACAAAACTCAACAGAAAATCTCATAAGCTCTGTTAGTATAAGAAAATAAATCACCACTTTTGGTATGTTGTGAACTCATTCTTTACTTATATTGGTGTAATATCTAATGTATTCCAACTTTTCCATAGTTCATACCCCCCGATACTAGCCATAGATTCATCAAAATAAGCAAACAACGCAAAGAAAACAGAATCTGTCAAAAACAGAACAGTCTGTAGCAAGCTGGATATTTCAAATACTTCTGTAAATCCAAAAATTCTGCAAAAGTAGGACGACCTAAGCAATTTGGTTATTAATATTCTGCAAAAAGAATCAACTCAAAAGCACGCATCTGTAAAAAATGGGAATTATTTTACTGGGTGCAAAAGTTTCTGTTTTTCAGCAGGATCAAATCAACTATCACCGTAAGCTATCCGAAAGGTCTTACTTGGCACAAACACTAATTAAAACACAAAACCATATCTAACCTGAGGCTATTTGAATTATTTAATGCAAAACAGAACTTAAAACGCAAAAACAAAAAATAAAATTGGGTTGCCTCCCAACAAGCGCTATTGTTTAACGCCCCGAGCTAGGCATAAAACATGAAAAGATCTACGTATTCTCACCTTTGTATGCAATCCATAAGTAACTCTCATAATAGATTCATAAGGCGATTTAATTTTCTTTCTAAGAAAGTGTTCCATTCCCTTCCTTAACAGAAATTGTCGCGGGACATCCACGGCCACCTATGGGACCAGGAGGCCCCTTGCTGGTTCGGCAGGGGGACGTCGCGCTGCACAAAGAGCAGACCAGCGCACGACAGCACGTCAGAGAGCACACAAGCAATTTACTCAGGTTCGGGCCACCATGAGGTGTAAAACCCTACTCCTACTTTTATGGATTAATTGTGGAATAAGGATGGTGCAACGCAGTACACTTCCCCGGCAGGGGTCGCCGTGGGGCAGCAGCGACTACGCGCGTATGAGGGCGTGGGTTCGTCAACTTTCCAACCCCTCCTACGAGTGCCATGGGCCTCCTTTTATAGATTAAGGGGTCACCACAATGTTAAAGTGGTCATTACCTACTGATATGATAGCAAACAATGCTATCATACCTAACTCTAGGGGGTGACAGGGTGCATTAAATGCACCACTTAGTGTCACATCATTGGTTGCCCAACAAGGCTTGCCGGGCTATCTTGCCAGCTCCGCGCCTATTCTCTTGACACGTCGCAGGACGGCTGTCATCTATGGGTTTCTTATGTAGGAAATGGCCGCCATGTGGCGAATGGCTGCCACTTAATCACCTTGCGGCTTGACACCGCACTGATTAATGACGTGGGTCATGCTTGAGCGGTTGGTGGGGTGTTTTGCCTCCGCGAGCCCCGGCAGGCCCTGCCAGGGTGTCTTGGTTGCCTGCTTTTGGCGGTGGCCTCGCCCCTTGCCGGGCTCGCCTGCCTGGCAAGGGAGGCCCTTCTCTTGCCGATATGTTGCTCCTCTGGCTTGATCTTGGTCCCTTTGAACTGCATGTTGGTTTTTCAAATCTCTTGGTCCTTCAATCTCTGACTTCATCTGGTGCTTCAATCTTGTTCTTGTACCTGTGCATAGTCTGGGCAAAGGACCCAGGGTCTATTGCACCGACAGAAGCCCCAGGGCCTGCCCCGAACGCGCTGCTGAGCGTCATCGGGGCAGGGCCTAATAACTGCACAAGAAGGGTTGCTGAAGAGGTTGGACCCTTGAGGTTTCCATTGCTGCTTCATTAGCTCTTATTTCAGGCCAGTTTCCGGTTCTTCCGCGCGTGGCGTAAAGCCAATAGTGGTGGGGCCGCACCAGTGATGATCCATGAATGACTTTAACGCATGGGGTAGAAACTGGCACTTTTCTCTTCCCACTGCGCATCCTTATCCTTGGCCATGTATGCTGCATGCTTTGTGTGGGGTAGGTAACAGAGGCGCGTGGCGTGGGAGAGCATCTTGGAGAGGGCCCTGTCGGTGTCAAAACCGGTGGATCTCGGGTAGGGGGTCCCAAACTGTGCGTCTGAGGTCGATGGTAAGTGGAGACAGGGGACACGATGTTTACCCAGGTTCGGGCCCTCTCTATGGAGGTAATACCCTACTTCCTGCTTGATTGATCTTGATGAATATGAGTATTACAAGAGTTGATCTACCACGAGATCGTAATGGCTAAACCCTAGAAGTCTAGCCTGTATGACTATGGTAATGAATATCTCTCCCTTCCGGACTAAGTCCTCCGGTTTATATAGACACCGGGGAGATCTAGGGTTACACAAGGTCGGTTACAGAGAAAGGAATCTACATATCCAGTCGCCAAGCTTGCCTTCCACGCCAAGGAGAGTCCTATTCGGACACGGGTGCAGTCTTCGGTCTTCGTATCTTCACGGCCCACCAGTCCGGCCCATGGCTAACAGGCCGGACACCCGAGGACCCCTTAGTCGAGGACTCCCTCAGTAGCCCCTGAACCTGGCTTCAATGACGAGGAGTCCGGCGTGCAGATTTGTCTTCGGCATTGCAAGGCGGGTTCCCTTCTTTCCGAACTCCAAGATAGTCTCCGAACATGATGATTGTATCCGGACCTATAACACGCACCGTACACAACCGCAGAGAGAACACAATATCCCACGGGTCCAATCCATTGACGACTTTTTACAACGTGACATCACGCCTGCCCGGTCATAATCTCGAACCGTTGTTTCGCCTGCGGCCCCACGTTCCGAAACGTGGTTGTCATTGACACGTTTTATCCAAGCAGAGATCGTGTCCCCTTATTAAGGGATTCTTTTATCAATACGGACATGGGTAACCCAGCCATCCTTAGGGTAGAACTCCTTGGGAATAGGAAAATTTTAAGGCCCGGGATGAGGCGCTCGATATTCTTGGCCTTTATAAAGGGGCACAGACCCGCCTTTCCTCTCCACGCTTGCTTCTTCCTCGACTCTTAGTACCTCGAGTTCCAACACCCAGGTTTCACCCTCCGTAAGCCTTATTCATGTCCGGATCCAGCCATCAAGGCCGGTGGGTGGCTTCTTCTGTTACAGAGGAGGATATCGCAAAGCTTCGGGCGGCAAGATATCTGACCGCAGAAATCCTCCATCGGCTTCCCGCGGAGGGGCAGGTTATCCCTACCCCCAGATTCGGCGAGAGGGTCGTGTTTGTTTCCCACTTCCTCCAAGGATTAGGGTTCGCCCTCAATCCCTTCGTCCGGGGGCTCATGTTCTATTACGAATTAGATTTTCATGATTTCGCCCCGAACTCTGTTCTTCTTATCTCGGCGTTTATAGTCGCGTGCGAAGCCTTCCTATGAACTCCTCCACACTTCGGCTTGTGGCTCAAGACCTTCAATGTGAAACTGCAAATGATACAGGGGGAGCAGGCGGAATGCGGTGGTGCCTTAGTGAGCAAGCTCGCCAATGCTGTGTGGCTAAAAGGATCTTTCAAAGAATCTTCTGACTTATGGCAGCAGGAGTGGTTCTATATCACCGAGCCCTGTGGTTCCAAGTGGGTAGCTGCGCCTGCGTTTCGATCCAGCCCCCCAATTCAGCTTGCATCGTGGATTAATAAGGGGTTGGACTGGGGATCGGTTGACGAGGTGCGGACTCTGTAAAGTCGCATTCGAAGCCTCATTGAAAAGGATATCAATATTGCCAACGTTATTCAGGTGATGTTAGTCCGCCGGACCCTGCCGTGCCAGCGACGGCCTCTCCACATGTGGGAGTTTAACCCAAAAGGGCCACGGACTCTTCAGAACTTCTTTGGCACTATGCATGAAGGAATGTGGGAATTATTCTTCGGGAGACAAAAACAATGGCCGGACACCACCAAAGATACTGGCCTAGGTTGTAACCATCCGGACACCCCGGTAAGTATTCATCCGCCGAACACCTCATAATCAGATATCCTGTGCTAAGATACTGAGCAAACCATCCTTTTCCAGGGCTAGATGAAGAAAGCATAATGGATTAGGTGTCCAGCCCCTCTTCTCAAAGACTCAGCAGACTCCGTGTTAACACGGATGCTGGCACCGGCACCATACCAGATACCGGCCGGGGAGGGCAAGGTGGAGAGTGAGAAGACCCAGGATGACCTTTGTTCCGGAGGTAAATCAGATACTGAGTCCGGAGAAATCGATATTTCCTTGCCCGAAGACGAAGGTGAAAAAGAAGCCAGTATCCCTTCTCCATTCAGGAGGAAAAGGACCGCCTCCGAAGGTTGGGAGGGGCAGTCTCCTAAGAGAGGCAAGATGCCACCGTTGAGCGGCTCGGGATTGGAAGGCGATGCCAGTGAACGACTCCGTCATGAGGACAAGCCCTCAACCAAACTGTAAGTGAATCCGGGGTACTTTGATAGCGTCCCGCTTCTTTCCTGTTACCAAAGAGATACGTAATGTGCCTGTGTGTTTTTACAGTCCGGCATAGAGTTCCTCTGGGCACTCCTCTTCTTCAGGAGATCTCGTCCCAGAGATGATGGAAAGCCAGACGCCTCCCCCGACCTCCTCACCCAATAAGGCGGACGACTCCGAAGTGTCATCTCGGAGGGTTATTTTTTATCAACAAGCGATGCAAGGGATGAAGGAGGCAGTACCCGAAGGTGAACCTCCAATCGTTCGAGATTCGAAGGCCAATAATGAAGGCCCCGGACTGTCCGGTTGCCAGCCAACGATGATTCTGGAGACGGGTGAATGGGTTCCTTTAAAGGATGGTCGTGCTCCCAGAGTGGCTTCCGAGACCCGGCGACACTGGATACATTACGGGATATGCTGCGAAAAGCATCTGTCTCGGAGGAACAACGTACCTTGATGGGTACGGTGGTTGAGAAGATTCCGTCCGCGAAGTGCAGATTGAATGAAGCCATCATGAGCCTGTTAAGAGGCTTCGAGGTTTGTAATATAATGTTTTCAACTATATTTTACTTGCAAAGATGCACCTGTGTATAGGTAGTAGCCCCTGAGACTCGGGTTGGCTCCACATGGGAGGCAAACGGAGGATTGAGAAGGAATATTCAAGGACTAATCTAATTAACTTGAACACAGGCCGCTCCCCCCTGGCTACTTCCCAGACTACGGAAATTGCCGAGCTGCAGCGGAAGCTTGATGTGGCAGGGGATGACATTGCGTTAATCAATATGCGTCTTGACGAATCGCAAGGTATGTATTCGGGGCAGTCCCTTCACATACTTTTTGTGATATAAGCATGACGCTGAAGGTTATATACTGGAATATGCATGACTGCAGATGGTGCCGCCGCCGTTGAAGTTCTTCGGGCGGAGCTGGCCCGGGCCAAGGAGCAGGCCCGGTTTAGTAATGCGGCTGCCGAAAAGGCATCGGCTGAGTTAAAAGCTGAACAAGCTGCTCGGCGCCAAGACGAGGAGAAGATATCCGCGATGGCGCTCGAATTAAAAAATGATGCTAGCCGCTGTGAACTTCTTGAGAAGGAAAATGAAGCCAAAACGGCTGAACTTGACAAGGCCTTACGAGAGGCGAGAGAAGCGCGGTCCAAATCCAGAGCGGCCCGCGAGGAGATCCGGCAAGCTAGGGAGATTGCAGCCGGTAAGCCCTTTTTGCTGCAGACGAAGTTCGGTGATCCGAACTATGTTCAGCTTAACCAAGTGTGGAGTTCTCCGGACGAGTTTTTAGACTTGCCGAAGAGTTCTTCCGATGCGGCGCAGTTTTACCAAGTGCAAGAGGGATATGCAACGGAGAAGCTTTTCTGGTCACAGTTTGGTGTGTCAAAGCGCCCCCTGTTGCTGAATGAGCAGATGTCTCAATGGGCCGAGGTACATAGGATATCCGGCGCTACCATGAAGAACGTCATAATCCGGCTGTGGCTGAATGAGCCCGTTCCGAATAGCTACTTCGGCTTGGTACAACAGCTCGTTGATGCGGTGCCACGTATCGACGCTATGAAGCGGTCGGCGTGCATTGAGGGTGCACGGATGTCCTTTGCCCGTGTCAAGACATTCTGGGGGAAGATGAAGGCCATTGATGTTGCGGCGAATAGTCCACCCAAGGGCAAGGACCGTCACGCACCGGAGCTTTATTTTGAAGACGTCCTAGAGGCCGCCCGCTTGATAGAGGGTCAATGCTCGAAGGACATATATTCGAGTGAGGTGTATGAGAATTGTAAAAGATAATCTATTTTTATGTTTTGCTCGAAAGCTTATGTTCCTCCTGTGCGGCCGTTTTAATATAAACTGAAAGTTTTCTAGTCGTTGGCTTCAGCCCCCTCGTAGGAAGTACAGGGGTGTTCGGAAAAACATTTAATCACTCTTGATCCAACGTCTTAGTCCATGAAGGAGGTGATAATGCGGCGAACTAGGCAATCAGATTATAGGGCCTTAACACTTTCACTTAGCCATAGGAGTTTTATAGGGGGGCTACGATATAGCCCCTGGTATGTGTACGGCTTATTCCAATATGGTGTGTTACATATATGACCTGAAAAAAAGGTCCTTCGTGTAATACGGAGGGAATCACGACAGATTCCGATAAGTCATCGAGTGGTTGACCAGCTCTCGCAGCATCATGATAGTCGGTTTTCGGCTTTCTCTACTGAGGTGCTTGACCAAACGAGCTGGAAGCACAATCGCAGTAGTTCTCCCTTTACTACCCTAGCCGATAGAGCGGAACGTAAGGTAGCAAGCACAGGAGCCGGGCAACCCAACCATTGACCCAAGACATGATTCGGAGCTGATGCATATAAGGCCAAACTCATGACGCCGAAGTACACTGTAAAAGCTGTTCGGACTTTGTTGGCAACTCATTTGTTCCCATACCGAGCCCCTGGCAGGTTATGCCGAAGTATATCTATGAAACAACCATAGGAGCCATATTCATTGGCGAAAAGACACGAATGATTATTTCGGATAATGTTTACTGGGACCCAAGCGATGTGCCAAGGATTACTTTATGTATATAAAGGCCACAACCCCGGCTATTTGACATGCCTGGGGTCGAAGGGGGAGGAAAAAGGCACATTATAGGCTCGAAATAAAGAGTGCAGTCTACAAAAAGTTATTTTGGACCTCCTGTCGCACATCTGCGCCGCCTGTCCTCGGCGAGGGGGGAATCCTTGACGGAAGTAGCCCCTGAGGAGTGTATGGATCCGAACTCCGATAGAGTCAGTTTTGGATGTTTGTGCTTTACGTCACCTGTAGATAAAAAGAAAGAAAAAAGGAAGTAGATAAAAATGTTACAGGAATGCTTGCGGGCTTGTCCGTATTGTGCTTCCGCCTATGCCCATGGTAACTTGAGTGCATAGTGATGTATGCGCGTTACAAATATTGCGGGTATATGCGGCGGGCGGCGGAAGCCGAACTGCTATTTCTGTTCCGGGATTGGTCGATCCTCTCTTTTGTCCCTATTGCCTGGCGGCCTCCTCCCCTTGTGTTCGGCGTTGAGCTTGCCTGCCTGCTTGAAGACCCAACAGTTTCTGTTGGTATGAGTAGCTGGTTTATCGAGGTGGCCGTGAATCTAGCAGGGTCGGTCCAATATCCTGTCTAGGTTGGATGGTCCGTCTCGATTCGCCTTGAATGGCTTTTTTTCCGTTGACCGGGTTTGGGATTGTTAAATCTGGCGTTGACCGCTGTGTCGCATGATCTTTCATTATCATTGCGACTATTGTGTTCGCTTCGCCGTGGCTTGCCATTGCTGTCTCGGATTTCGGAGGTGCCCGGGTCGCCGGCGTTGTTGCTTCTATGAGCGAGCCAGCTGTCCTCTCCCGCGCAAAAGCGGGTCATTAAAGCGGTAAGGGCTATCATGGATTTAGGTCCTTCTTGACTGAGGTGGCATGCTAGGCATTCATCTCGGACGCTGTGCTTGAAGGCCGCAAGGGCTTCCGCGTCCGGACAGTCGACGATTTGGTTCTTTTTAACTAAGAACCTAGTCCAGAGCCTCCTGGCTGACTCTCCGGGCTGTTGGACAATGTGACTTAAGTCATCGACATCCGGTGGCCGGACATATGTTCCTTGGAAGTTGTCGCGGAAGGCGTCTTCCAAATCTTCCCAGCTGCCGATAGAATTTTCCGGCAGACTGTTTAACCAGTACTGAGCTGGTCCTTTGAGTTTTAGTGGTAGGTATTTGATGGCATGAAGGTCATCTCCGCGGGCCATCTAGATATGGAGGAGGAAGTCCTCGATCCATACCGCGGGATCCGTTGTTCTGTCGTATGATTCGATATTCATGGGTTTGAACCCGTCTGGAAATTCATGCTCCATTACTTCGTCCGTGAAGCAAATTGGGTGTGCGGTGCCTCTATGCTAGGCCACACTGCGGCGTACCTCTGATGGAGTCCATTTGCAGTTTTCTGCCCGGGCATGGCTAGGTTTGTCACGTCTGAATAGGTAGCCGTCGTCGTGTGTCGAGGCACATCTTCGCGATCCGTAGACCGATGTCGCGTGTCCTGCGCTACTGTCCAAGTCCTGTCGAAGGTCGTATGTACGACCCCGAGCTGTTTTATTCTTGCATTTACAACGAGGTGGGGTGGTCTGGTGTTCAGCCTGAGTTGCCGCTTTATCCGGACCAAGTTGTGGTCGGCCTACCGCGTTGTGCGATGGTGGTACGAGCTCCAGCGCGTCGTCATCGAACTGGGGTAGCAATCTACACTTCGGGTAGCTTTTGGCTGGGCCACTAAGGCCGTGTTCTTCGGCGGCCAGGACTTCGGTCCACCTATCATTGAGCAGATCTTGGTCCGCTTGAAGCTGTAGCTGCTTCTTTTTCAGGCTTCTTGCAGTGGCTATTAGCCGGCGCTTGAAGCGCTCCTGCTCGAGAGGTTCCTCGAGCACGATGAAATCCTTGTTGTCGAGGCTTTCCTCCTCCCCGGAGAGTGGAAGATAGTTACTATCCTCCGTGTCTTCGTGTATGGCATGTTCATCCTGTTCGGAGGCTGCTCCCACAGGGTCTTCATTGTCCTCGGCATCGTCCAGAGTATTGTTTTCTCCGGTGCCGGTGTTGTTCTCTTTTGTACGACGTGACTTAGAGCGGGGCCGCTGATGTCGGTGACTGGGCGTCTCAGGAGGTTTATCTTCAACTGGATCCTCTTTGTCATCGTTGTGTTTCTTTGGGCGTATCCACCATGTATACGTTGTAGGAAGAAGTGGCCGTCCCGGGCTCTTGCTTGGGGTTATTGTCACCCCATGCTGGTGCTGGCGCCCGGGGAGTGAGCCTGGTCCTTAGTGTGGCGAATCTCTTGATCTCTTCGTGGCTCGGCTGGGAGGTGGGGCTGGAGATTGTTGGTAATCCCAGCATTGCCCCTCCCGGAGGTCTTGGGGTTGTTGTTGACAAGAGGCGCGCCTTCCTACCCGCCAAGGTGGGGCGATGGTAGCGTTGCATGCCCGTTGTGGGTGATGCCACTACCATTTCTACCCTTCCCTCTTCTCTCCCCTTTTTTGTTTGGGAGGGGCGACGGGCCTTGCTCGTCACCTTGCAGAGCTCCTGAGTGCATGCCACCTGCGGCCCACGGCGGATGACCGCTCTGCCGGCCCCTTTATCGCTGCCCTCCCCTAAGCGCTCCTTTTATTCTCCTTTCCCTATTGTTTCAATATCCTGGGGAGGAGGAACAGAGAAAGGAAAAGAGGAGTTATAGGGCGCTTATCTTTTTTTGATCTTAAACTTGTAGGCAATTGCCAAATTGTAATTCAAATAATGTAATTTCTCAAGTCCATCTTTGTGTTCTGTAATGCTTGTACTTGTATTAGCACATGAATGAAAAAGATGAACCTTGCCGGGAACCCGTGCATGCGTATGTCCATGCAGAGGTGGAGTGCCTCTTTAATGAAAATAAACGAGTTTTCCCCGGCAGGATATCCTGCCGGCACCCTCTTTGTCTGTCGGAGAGCTGCGTCTGCTGGGGAACAGACAGAGGGGCTAGCCCCCCGCCAGCTCCTTTTTACCAAAGGCTACCGCGACCATCCTGACCGAAGCAATGTTCGAGTCATGGATGGGAGCACCTATGTTTCAAAAGAGAGCCGAGGTTTTCTCATGCAAAGTTATAGCTTTATAGAACACTAATGGACAAGAGATAAAACTTACCTGTTTGGCTTGCCGGGGATCGCTGTGCCATGCAATCTTCTCGTTCTTTGTCGAAGCCAAGTTCACGGCAAGAACCTGCAACTCCATGTAGATGAGAATGAATGCAAGATGCAATCCTATCTATATGTATATGTAAATGCTCATGAAATGCTTATGCAGTGATCTTGGTGTGCTCATGCATGCATGCAATCTTTGTTGGGGGCCCCCTACAGCGCTTCTTTATTTTCTCTTGCACGGGGTCATCGCCCCGGCTTTGTACAAGGGGTTACATGCAGCTGAGGCAAGGCCTGTACAAAAGGGTGGCTGCCGGGCAGTGCTCGGCAGCCTCGCGCCTTACGGGTAGTACTAGCGGAGATGCTCAAAATTCCATGAGTTTTGCAACTGAGTGCCATCTCCAGTCTCCAAACGGGCTGCGCCGGATTTGGTGACTCATACCACCCGGTAAGGGCCTTCCCACTTTGGTGACAGCTTGTTTGTACCCTTGGCGGACTGAACGCGCCTAAGGACAAGGTCACCTTCCTCAAAACACCGGGCATGAACCCTACGGCTGTGATAGCGATGCGGGGCTTGCTGGTAGCGTGCAGCATGCGTAGCAGCCTGGAGACGGTTCTCCTCGAGTAGCACAGCGTCGTCATGCCAGTGCTGATCTTGCGCTACTTCATCGTAGGCAAGAACTTGTGGGGACCAGTAAATGAGTTTCGTGGGGATAACTGCTTCTGCCCGGTAGACCAGGGAGAAGGGAGTCTGCCCGGTAGCCCAGTTAGGTGTCGTTCTGAGGGACCAGAGAACTACCGACAGCTCCTCGATCCACCGCTTGACGGCTTCTGCAGCGTATCAAAAGTTCTTGTCTTGAGTCCACGTAGCACTTCAGCGTTCGCCCTCTCAGCTTGTCCATTGCTCCGGCGGGGTGCCACAGAGGTGAATGAGGTCTTGCATCCGAGGGTATGAACATATTGCATGAAGGCATGGCTCGTGAGTTGGGTGCCATTGTCGGTGATGATCCTTGCTGGAACTCCAAGACGACACACCAATTCTTTCAAGAACTTGATAGCTGACTGAGCAGTCACCATTCTCACGGCAGTCACTTACGGCCACTTTGTAAACTTGTCGATAGCGCCGAACAAGAATTCAAAGCCCCGATTGCCTGGGGGAAGGGGCCGAGGATATCAAGCCCCCAGACCGAAAATGGCCATGATAAAGGGATTGTCTGAAGGGCTTGGGCAGGCAGGTGTGTTCTCTTGGAATGGAACTGGCAGGCTTCACATGCCGTGACGAGCTCAACCGCATCTTGGAGGGCTGTGGGCCAATAGAAACCTTGCCGGAATGCTTTCCCAACTAATGCCCTTGATCCAATGTGTGAGCCACACATTCTTCTGTGAATCTCAGCCAACAGTTCCTTTCCATCCTCCCGGCAGACACACTTCAATTTCACACCGTTGGGCCTCCTTCTGTATAGAGTGTCATCGACAAACTGATACATACTGGTCCTCTGGGCTACTTTCTAAGCTTCATCTTGGTGGCCGAGAAGTTCTCCGGTTTGGAGGAAGCGGATGATGTGCCTTTCCCAAATTGGTGCCTGGGGCTCGGCAACGAGGACTAGCGGCACCTCCTCTGCTGCGGGAGCACCAGCCTCGTTCGCGGGGTCCATTGGCCCGGCTGGAGGGGGTGGTCCGGAAGGCTGTGAGGAGTTGTTTCCGGTAGGGTCTCTGCCGAGAGCGAACGGCTTGACCGGGAGAGGCTTACTCGAGTCCAACTTTCTCCTTTTCCGGGCCATTGTGGCTGGTGATATGGAGGGTTGAGAGAGACGGAGAACAAAATTCCTAGTTCCGCATGAAGCTTCTGCGCAACACACTTTGACACGTGATCAGCTATGCTGTTTTCCGCACGGGGTATGTGCTCTGTTTGCAACCCGTCAAAGTGCTCCTCGAATCTCCTCACTTCCTTGACGTATGCTTCCATCAATGGGCTTTGATAATCCTTGTTGACTTGTCTCACCACAAGCTGTGAATCTCCTCGTATGATCAGCTTCTTGATTCCCAATTCTATTGCAATCCTGAGCCCGGCAAGGAGCCTTCATACTCAGCTGTATTGTTGGTGGCTTCTTCCTGGGCAAAGTGCATTTGGACAACGTACTTCAAGTGCTCCCCGGAGGGGGCAAATAGAAGCACGCCAGCCCCTGCACCCTGTAGGGAAAAAGCACCATCAAAATACATAATCCATTCTTGGCGTGATTCCTTGCCAGGGATAGCAGTCTCTGTCACTTCCTCATTAGGGGTTAGCGTCCATTATGCAATAAACTCTACCAGCACCCTGCTCTGAATGGTTAATGTGCTCTCAAACTTCAAACCAAAGCTGGTTAACTCCAAAGCCCACTCCACTATTCTGCCGGTAGCCTCATGGTTTCGGAGTATCCTTTACAACGGGAAACGAGTAACACTACTGGAATCATCTAATTTGCCATCAGCCAGCTCTTTGCCGTCTGCTAGCTGACGGCAAAGAAGCTCTTTGCCATCAGCTACACGTAAGCGGACGGCAAAGAAAAGGCTGACGGCAAAGAAGCTCTTTGCCATCAGCCACCTCTTTGCCGTCCGCTGGCAGACGGCAAAGAGTGTGGTGGCCCCCACCCCCCGCTCGTTTGAAAAAATCTTAACGGCCCACCTCTTTGCCGTCCGCTAGCAGATGGCAAAGAGGCAAAAAGGCGGACGGCAAAGGCTGGCTGACGGCAAAGAGGGCACTTGCCTAACGGCAGGTACCCCCCGCCCGTTACTCACTTCGTCCTCGCGCGCCCTTCTCCTCCGACCCCGCCGCCGCCGCCGCCGCCCGCCGCCCCGTCGCCCCCGCCGCCCGCTGCCCCGTCGCCCCCGCCGCCCCACCGCCCCGTCGCCCCCCCCCACCCCGGCCCCGCGCCGCCCCGCGCCCCACCGCCGCCCCGGCCCCCCCCGCCGCCCCGCGCCCCCCGCCGCCTCCTCCACCGCCCCGCCCCGGCCCCCCGCCGCCCCGCCTCCTCCACCGCCCCGCCCCGGCCCCCCGCCGCCCGGGCCCCCCGCCGCCCCGCCTCCTCCACCGCCCCGCCCCGGCCCCCCGTCGCCGGCCCCTCCCCGACCCGTCGCCGCCCCCCACAGTGAGCCCCTCCATCCCATTTTTTTCATTTTTTTGTTTTTTTTCTGTTTAGATAAGGTTTTTTAGTTTAAGTTTTTTCAGTTTAGAATTAATTATTGTAGGTTATTTAGTTTAATTAGTTTAGGTTTAATTAGTTTAAATAGTTTAGTTTTAATTAGTTTAGGTTTTTAGTTTAGGTTTAGGTTAAGTAGAAGGGGGAAGAAGAAGAAGAAGAAGAAGAAGAAGAAGAAGAGGAGGAGGAGGAGGAGGAGGAGGAGGAGGAGGAGAAGAAGAAGAAGAAGTAGAAGAAGAAGAAGAAGAAGAAGAAGAAGAAGAAGAAGAAGAAGAAGAAGAAGAAGAAGAAGAAGAAGAAGAAGAAGAAGAAGAAGAAGAAGAAGAAGAAGAAGAAGAAGAAGAAGAAGAAGAGGAGGAGGAGGAGGAGGAGGAGGAGGAGGAGGAGGAGGAGAAAGAAGAAGAAGAAGAAGAAGAAGAAGAAGAAGAAGAAGAGGAGGAGGAGGAGGAGGAGGAGGAGAAAGAAGAAGAAGAAGAAGAAGAAGAAGAAGAAGATGAAGAGGAGGAGGAGGAGGAGGAGGAGGAGGAGAAAGAAGAAGAAGAAGAAGAAGAAGAAGAAGACGGGGGATGAGAAGAAGTACAAGAATGAGAAGAAGTAGAAGTAGTAGAAGAATGAGAAGACCCCCTGACCCCCTGACCCCCCCAACCCCGACACCACACCCCGACACCACACCCCGACACCACATCCCGACACCACACCCCGACCCTGAGCCTGACCCGACACCCCGACCCCGACACCGACACGACACCCCGACCCCGAGACCCCGACCCCGACACGACACCCCGACCCCCGACACCTCCCGAAAAGGTGTTCTTTGGCCTTCCAGAAGCCGACGGGGTCATATATTTGTGAATTATTAGTTAGGTCATATATCTTTCGATTTAGTTATGAAAAACATCATATATAATTGTGTTGATCGGGTAGTTTTAAATGTGCAGTTGTTTCATCGCTGCGAGGTTTGGTGTTCGACGACCTCGCCGTGCGTTTGACGAGCTCTGCCCCTTCGTTCGTGGGTGAGCACAAATGACATGTCCTCCACCCCCATTAATTATTTGATCTATTCCGATGAAACTTGATAGCTAGATATATATGTGTCTTGAATCACCAGTATGCGTAACCAATATGTGTCTCCCGTTCGAAAGCGTCATAGTTATAAATATGCATGCATTTGCATATTTATAACCTTGATTCTTTCAAATTGTCCAACGCTATCCATGGACAGCCCGAGTATGTTTAGATTGGGTTCGTTTTCCCATATGCTTTGCTCCGGATCCGACGCATAAATTTCGTCAGTGCCTCCCCTGTTGTTCTCCGGGTACACATCCTCTCTATTTATTGCAGAGACGTGTATGAGGAGAACAGCGGGGAGGTGCTGCCGAAATTTTGCGTAGGATCCGGGGCATAGCATGGGAAAATGAACCCAATCTAAACATACTCGGGTGGGATTAGGACCTATCATTACCTATTAGAGTGTAGGTTGCATGGACGTAATAAAATTGACAAAGTAGATCAACTGATGAATACATACATGGTGAATTATATATATATATATATATATATATATATATATATATATATATATATATATATATATATTTGTTGTGTGTCTAGTAGCTCTGAAAGTCAAGATGAGTGATCGTGCGTGGATGTACACCGGTCACACTGGTCATAACAAATGGAGCACTGAATGGTTCACAAAAACCAAGGGGTTTGTGCGAGCCGCATTTGCAAATGGCCAGAGGAAAACCTGGTGCCCCTGTTTACGGTGCGGCAATTGGGAAAAGAGGACAGAGGATGAAATGGGCAAACACCTGCAGAAGAGTGGTTTTACGCCCGATTATACGGTGTGGACATTTCATGGTGAGTCTGCCCAACGTGACCGAGCTGAGGTGGATCGTCGTCGCACCGACGAGCATGGTACCGGGATGGAAAACATGGTGCAAGACTTTGATGATGCTCGGGATTCGGATGAGGAGATGGAGGAATCTGCAAAGGCCTTCAATGAAATGTTGGAGTCTTCAAAACGTCCGCTCCATGAGCACACTGAGCTTTGTCAGTTGGATGCCATCTCACAAGTAATGGCTCTGAAGGCTCAGTTCAACTTGGGCAGAGAATGCTACGATGCAATGATGACAGTATTTGGACGCTTTCTACCCAAAGGCCATGTAATGCCTGCAAACCTGTACTAGTCGGACAAAATCCTCCGTGCACTGAAGATGCCCTATGATAAGATACATGCCTGTGAGAAAGGATGTGTCTTGTTTAGGCTTGACTATGCGGACTTGAACTATTGTCCCATTTGCAAGTCTTCCAGGTATGTTGTGGTAGACAACGGTATGGGTGAGAAGACACAGACCAAAATCCCCGTTAGTGTTCTTCGGTATATGCCAATCGTACCAAGACTTCAACGTCTTTTCATGGTCGAAGAGACGGCCAGACAGATGACATGGCACAAAACGGGCAAAAGAACCGAACTAGATGCAGATGGGAATCTGATGATTGTACACACATCGGATGGTGTTGCGTGGAAAAAGTTTGATGAATTACATGGTGACAAAGCGGCAGATCCGAGGCATCCTCGAGTCGGCATCAGCACGGATGGGTTCAGTGTGTTTGGTATGACGGCAGCCCAATACAGTTGTTGGCCCGTATTTGTCTTTCCACTCAATCTGCCCCCCGGACAGATTATGCAAAGAAAGAACATTTTCCTGACGTTGATAATTCCAGGGCCCAACTATCCGGGGAAAAATATGAATGTGTACATGCAACCGCTTAAGGACGAATTGCAAGAAGCCTAGGATAATGGGTTCAAGACATACGATGCCTATAGCAAACGGAACTTCATAATGCGTGTCTGGTACATGTACTCGACGCATGACTTGCTGGCGTATGCGCTATTCGTTGGCTGGTGTGTGCATGGAAGGTTCCCGTGCCCCACATGCAAGGGAGCTCTTGAGTTTCGTTGGCTTGAGGCCGGTCGCAAGTTTTCTTGCTTCGACATGCATAGACAGTTCCTGAATCCTCGCCATAAGTTCAGGAAAGACAAGAAGAACTTCATCAGAGGTAGAGTTGTCAAAAACTCTGCACCACATGCATTGACAGGCCAACAGACCCTGGATCAGTTAAACGCTCTCGAGCCAGATCCAGAGCGTCCAGGGTACTTCAAGGGGTATAATTCTAAGCACGCCTGGACTCACAAAACATGCTTATGGGATCTGCCTTACTTCAAAGACCTCCTTTGCCCACACAACATCGACGTGATGCACACTGAGAAGAATATCGCCGAGGCACTTTTTGGTACATTGTTCGGCATAGATGGGAAGTCAAAGGATAATACTAAGGCTAGAGTCGATCTGGAGGCGCTATGTGATAGGCCGTTACAAAACATGAAAGAACCGAAAGGAAAGCAGAACTGGACGAAGCCAAAGGCATGGTTCAATCTTGGAAGGCCAGCTATGAAGGAAATTATCTTGTGGGTGAAAATGCAGTTGATGTTCCCCGATGGGTATGCAGCGAATCTACAGAGGGGAGCCAGTCTTGATAAATTGAAGATATTTGGTCTCAAGAGTCATGATTGGCACATATGGATTGAGCGGGTAATGCCGGTGATGTTGCGTGGCTTCATCCCTGAGGATGAATGGCTAGTACTGGCAGAACTCAGCTATTTCTTCCGTGTTCTTTGTGCGAAAGAACTATCGCCTGGCGTGATAGAAGAAATGGAAGAGTTGGCGCCGGAGTTGATCTGCAAGTTAGAGAAGATCTTTCCACCGGGCTTCTTTAATCCAATGCAACATTTGATTTTGCATCTCCCGACCGAGGCAAGATTGGGGGGGCCCGTGCAAAATCGTTGGTGCTACCCAACTGAGAGGATGCAGAAGACGCTTCGACAAAAATGTAAAAATAAACGTAGAATTGAAGCATCGATGGCTGAGGCATTCATCACTGAGGAGGCGGCAAACTTCGTGACAGCACACTACGAAGCCAAAAATCGTCATTTGCATAATCCGAAGCCTCGGTACAATGCTGACGACCCTAAAAAGGGTGGATCCAACCTCAGCCTATTCAAGGGGAATCTCGCACCAGCCAGTGTTTCAAATCCAGTATCTTTGGATAACGAACAATGGCGGACCATTTCGTTGTATATCTTTGAACTGCTCTTATTCCTGGATATTTCATACAGTCGATACGTCGCCTTATTCTCGTATGGAGCGGTGATCCAAAAGGATTCTGTCGAAGAGTATGAGCTTCTTGCAAAGCAAGGAGGCGGCTATCCCGGTTTCATCTCTTGGTTCAAACAAACGGTAATTTCTATTAGACTTGTAGGCTAATTTGTAGGCGGCTATCCCGGTTTCATTCGCTAATTTGTGCGTAATGCAACAATCCTTTCATATTAAACTTGTAGGCTAATTCAGAGTCTATGGACGCCGAATTGAGACAAGTCGCTAATGGTTTTGACTATAAGGTCCGTTCATTTGACAAATACGACATCAACGGGTATCGCTTTCGTACCTATGGCAAAGAGCTATCTATGGCCGACCGAAAGTCTACAAATTGTTGTGTATCTGCTATCGGCGAAGGAGGTACCGAGTATTATGGGAGAGTTGAAGCAATTTATGAACTTCTATTCTATGGTGAAAACCCACCGAATGTCGTAGTCTTCAAATGTTATTGGTTTCAGCCGAAGGAGACTAGAAGGACTCATGAACATATAGGGCTAGTTGAAATCAACCAAAGCACCCATTTAGATGTTCCTGATGTCTATATTACGGCTCAACAGGCGACCCAAGTATTCTATCTACCGTGGGCCTGCCAAACTAATCCAAATCTGAAAGGTTGGGATGTCGTTTATGAAGTGCCGCCACGTGCTAGACTATCTCCCCCAAAGGAAGAGGATTATGAACCTCACATTAACCCAGACACATATGAAGGAGAATTCTTCCAAGAGACACGTCTTTCCAAAAAGCGTTTCAAGAACCGCTATACTTCACCCCAAAACATTGAAGTAGACAGCGACAGTGAATCCGACATCACCCCAGAGGAGGAACAAGAAGAGGTTACTGCTGCGGATGACCTGTCATTGCTTCACCGATTACGTCAAGGTGGCCTTGCACATGTTGATGCCACTGAACCCTATGAGCCCGTCATTGATTATAGTGATGATGATGATTATGCATTTATTGATGATACTGATCGAGATTATTAGTAGTGTCAGGTATTAAATTTTTTAATGTTGTACTTGATGATGATACACTTAAGTGATACACATATTATTATTCATGTCGGTCTTTTTTTTATTTTGTACTAATTTCGTTTACTGTTTGTCATGGCAGGTGTTGAAAGATGGTGGGCGCTGGTCGGGAGCGCGGCAAGGCCCCTTCTTCGTCGGCGCGTGGTCTGAGGTCTTCGATTCCAGACGTACCTCTCCGCCGAGCGTTGCTGGACAGTATGTCCACACCGCCGGGCCCTTCTTCGTCGACCGCGGTGCCCAGCAGGGGACGAGGTAGGAAGAGAGGAGGTGGGCACGTGGTCGCGGGAGAGGAGGTAGGGTGACTGCTAGGGCACCTTCCTCGCCGCCACCCCCAGCTGTTTCACCCGAGCACGTGACTGCTAGGGTGGACTCGTCCGAGGAGGAGGCTACACGGACTCCGGTCCACGAGCCTCCGGTCCACGTGTCTTGGGCCCACGAGCCTCGGGTCGACTGGCCTTCGGCCCACGAGAGTTCGGCCCACGAGACCCCGGAGGAGCACACGTCCGGATGGGGTACCTGGCCGGATCAGCCCGAGGAGCCGAGTGGCCATGCTGGTGATGGCGGGGAGCCGACTGATCTTGAGGAGGAGGGTGGCACCGTGTACCAGCGTGGTGCTACACGGCTCCCGTCCGTGCCGGCGACCCGCGAGCAGAGGTGGTTGATCTTCCCTGATGGGGAGAGGTACGTAAGTGCATTTAATATTTTTGTACCTTCTGCATTCACGTTTCTTCAAATAACTAATGCGTTGGCCTTGTCATGCTGCAGGGGTTGGGACCACCATCATAGTGTCCGCCGGCCCAACTCCGTCCTTGGAGTTCTTTGCCAGCAAAACTTCCCGGGGTTTGTCACGTTGCCTGGTGAAGGTCGGCTTCCAGAGCTTGGGTTGAGCTGGGAGCACTACGTGGCTGCCCCGGCCCCGCCGGATGTCATTATCGACGGTGTCTTGTGCGACACGAGGGCAGACATGGTGATCAGGACGTTCTGGGTAATTTCTCCTTTACACATTTCAAAATCTTCAACTAGCTAGTTATTAATTGTACTAATCAATATTGTCTCATTTGATTGCAGACATTCTACAGGTGTGAGGAGGGATACGAGGAGGACAGCGCAAATGTTATCCAGAACGTCTGCAAGCGCCTACTCCAGAACTTACGGCACGAGGCTCGGGCGCAGGCTGTTCGAGACTACTACGCCTTGCGTGGTATCAAGAAGACCAAGCAGGCGTGCCGCGATAAGTTCCTGAGTAAGGAGCAGTACATGAAGGTAATTCTTAAGGCCTTCTACTTAAGTTCCTTCATTTAGTAATTCTTAGCCGTAGCGCTCAAGTTTCTATTTGCTAACTTAGGCGCCTCCGAGATGGTGTGCGGATCGGATGGATTGTTGGGAGGTGTTGGTCGATGAGTGGTGCTCACAAGAATGGCTAGCCCTCCACAACCAGGCCAAGGACAAACATGCCCAAATGGAAGGTGTGCCACACCATCAAGGCAGCTCCAACTTATATCAGTTCGGGCGCAACTGGGTATGTGGTTTGCTTCATGATTCATGCAATTCATTCATCATGCTAACTTGAGCCCTTTAATTACTAATTTTCATTGTTTCTCTCTTTCAGGCACGCTACAATAAGGCGGATAAGGTGCCAGAGGTGTACGACCTATATGCCATGGCCCACACTGGCTCTTTCAAGAAAGTCAAGGCTTTCTCTCAGTCTGACCTCGATGATGCAAACAACTTCACCAACATCTCCTCCCACAACAAGCTCGTGAGATATAGAGATGAGGGGAAGGCGAGGAAAGGGGAGGACTTTAACCCGAGCCAGGGTCCCATTGATCCAGAGCTGGTGATGATATCTGGTGGCGGGAGGTCCCATGGCTCCATAGCCATTGGAGATGGACTTATCCGTTGTCCTAGCACTCTCCCGGAGATCAAGGCGCGCCAGTCGAGCTCCGCTCCTGAGATAAGGCCTCGTGAACGGCCAGTGCAACTCGCCATCAAGGTTAGTGATACGTACTCAGTTATCTTTCTCCATTACATTGTGTGCGCTTCCATCAATGATTACAAATGGTCATGTGAGTGGTGTTGCAGGCTGCTATACAGACTGAGAGAGATAGAACGGAGAAACTTCTGGCGGAGGCGGCGGAGAGGCAGCGGGAGATGGAGGAGAGGACGAGAAAGATGATGGAGGAGGAGAGGGCACGGAATGACATGCAGGCAAGGGCCATGTACGAGCTCCTTGTGGTAAGTTTCTTCTGCAGATTACTTGCTAGTCTTAACATTTGAGTCTCATTACTAACTAGTATGACTCTGTTCTGAAAACCAAATGTGCAGTCTGTGTGCGAGAAGTCCGGTCAGCCCGCTCCGCCGATGCCAGTGATTGCTCCTGGGAGCACGGTGAGTTTAGTTTGAATGGACATTACTTGGTAGTCTTAACATTTGAGTGTCATAATGCGAACGAGACATTGGAAATGATCTTTGGTGCAGCTTAACTCCAGAAACGCATCGCACGATCCTTCTCCAGGTAGCGGCACTAGCCACCCCGCTCCTACACCTCCCTGATCACGGTAAGTTTCTCTAGTGTTTTGCTTAACAAATGCATAAAGACCTAGACTTAGCTTTATTTCCTCCTATATGCTTACCATAATGACCTAGAGTTAGCTTATTTTCCTCCAAAATGACCCATTTTACCTAGGTTAGCTTATAAATGATGCAGTTCATCCAAGTTATCTCAAAAATGACCCCTTTTACCTAGATTAGCTCCTAAATGATCCATTTTACCTACGTTAGCTTTAAAATGGCCCATTTCACCTACGTTAACTCCAAAATGACCCATCTTACCTAGGTTATCTCATAAACGATCCATTTCAACTAATTTAGCTCATAAACGATCCATTTGACCTAAGTGAGCTAAAAACAATCCATTTCACCTAAATTAGCTAAAAAATGATCCATTTCAACAAAGTTAGCTCAAAACCGATCCATTTCAACAAAGTTAGCTCAAAAACGATCCATTTGACCTAAGTGAGCTAAAAAACGATCCATTTCACCTTAGTTACCTCAAAAACGATCCATTTCACCTTAGTTACCTCAAAAACGATCCATTTCTAACTTTCTTATTTTGCCATTTTGCAGATTTCATTATGTGCTGGATGGAGTGCTTGTTCTACTCTTCTTCTTCTTGTCTTCTCATTCTTGTCTTCTCATTCTAGTCACCTTAGCTATGGAGTGCTTCTTTATGTATGGATGGAACTTCTTTATGTATGAAATGATGGATGGAACTTGTTTATGTATGAAATGATGGATGGAACTTGTTTATGTATGAAATGATGTATGAACTTGTTTATGTGATGAATGCCTGTGAAATATATCTATATGTCATATATATTTTCTGTGCAAATTGTGGGATTTAACAAAAAACAGACAATATGCAGTCTCTTTGCCGTCTGCCACCGACGGCAAAGAGCTCTTTGCCGTCTGCCGCAGACGGCAAAGAAGCCACGTGGCAGCCAACTGTGCTTCCTGGGAGATGACCCATTTGGTCAGTTTGCCTACAGTGGCAGACGGCAAAGACTTTGCCGTCCGTGGCAGACGGCAAAGAACCTGCACTTTGCCATCTGTGGCAGACGGCAAAGAACCTGCCATCTAGTGACGTGTAGATGACATCATACGGCAGACGGCAAAGACCAGAGAAATTTTGCCGTCCGCGGCGGACGGCAAAGGTCTGCCGTTAGCCACTTAACGGACTGACAGCGCAATTATTGCCGTCCACCCTCTTTGCCGTCCGCCGCAAACGGCAAAGGCTCTTTGCCGTCCGCCGCCAGGAAGCAGACGGCAAAGCAACTGTTTACCGTAGCCTTCTTTGCTGGAGCCTTTTGCCGTCCGCGGCTGACGGCAAAGGTCTTTGCCGTCCGCCTTTCGAGCCTTTGCCGTCCGCCATGGCAGACGGCAAAGTAGCTGTTTCCTGTAGTGTAACAACCGTGATCTCATGGGCTTGGAAGTAGTGGCGCAGTTTCCTTGAGGCCATAATGAGACCAGAGATCAACTTTTGCACGCCAGAGTACCTTGATCTAGCCCCCTGTAACAAGGAGCTAACGTAGTACACTAGGCGCTGCACCACTTTCTTCCTTGTCGCGCCCTTGGGGTTGCTCTCGTTACCGTGCTCACTGTTGTTCTGATCCTTTTCTGACTCTGCCGTTATCTGTCCACTTTCTGCCTCATCCAGTTCTCACTGTGCTACCAAGGCCGCATTGACCACTTGGTTGGTTGCCGCCAAGTATAGCAACAATGGCTCTTCGGGTTTGGGTGCAACCAAGGTAGGTACAGACGACTGGTAGGCCTTCAACTCCTGCAGAGCTGCATCTGCTTCTGGGGTCCACTTCATAGGCCCTGCCTTCTTCAAAATTTTGAAAAAGGCAGGGCACGCTCGGCGGACTCGGAAATGAAACTACTTAGCGCGGCAACGCATCCCGTCAAGCGCCTCACATCCTTAACTGTCCTTGGTGCTTGGGTTTGCTCGATGGCTTTGATCTTGTCGGGGTTAACTCCTTGAAACATGTCGGTAACCTCTAGCTCTTCTTCTGCTATCTGAAGCTTGCTGATGATTGCCGGGGAAATCAGATTCAACCCGGCCCCGCCATCCACTAACATCTTTGTGACCTTGAGGTTACGAATTGTCGGGGAGACCAACAACGGCAAGCATCCTACCGCGGTGGTGCAGCCAGGGTGATCCTCCTCATCAAAGATGATTGGCGTGCAGGACCATTTGAGCGGTTTCCGGGCCTCGGGCGCTGGCGCCACATCATTGATCTCTCGTGCTCATCGCTTGAGCTGGCGGTGGGAGGCTTGCAAAGATGCACCCCCATCAACGCATAGGGCGTTAGTGGCCTTCTAAACTTCCTGCTCACTGGTTTCCTCTTCATTCCCTTCATCACTCCCATCATCACAGACTTCCTTCTCTTGACCCCTGGCGGGTTTTCCTTGGTTCTGAAAGGGCTTGCCGGGGCGATTTGCTTCTCTGCCTCGGCCCTTTCCGCCAGCGGCATTCTGACCTTTTTCCTTGTCACGCTTATCATATTATGTTCTCTGTTTCTTGACAAGCTGTTCAACTTGGTAACATTCCTGAAGATCATGGCCCTTGGTCCGGTGGATCTTACAGTACGGGCCATCACCTTTCCCAGCTTTCTTGGTGGCAGCAGCTTCCCAGCAGGCTTTGCAAGCGGCAACTTCCTTGCTGGGGGCCTCAGCCTTGGCCTTCTTGCCAGTACTAGGTGTGCCCGAACCTTCTGCAGTCATCACTGCTTTATCTCTTGGCCTCGTATTGAGCTTCTTGCCCTTTCTCTGACTGGTTGATTCATCTTCATCCTCTAAATCAACATTGATGCAATCCTCCTCTCCGGGCAACTTCCTTCCTTCCTCCATCCGAGCACACTTATACACCAGTGTGTATAGTTTCTTCACAGTCTTGGGCAACCGCACATTCATCTTAGAATGAATGCGACGGTTGCGCGCATTGGACTAGAAGGCTGCTATAACGGTTGCCAGATGGATATTTGGATATTCCTATGAACTTTACTGAATCTCTGTAAAGACTTACGGAGAGTTTCTTCTTCCTTCGACTGGAGAAGTTGCAGGTCGTTGGGCCTGCCGGGTTCTTGGTTGCCACCGGTGAAGGCACCGATGAACTCGTGGCACAGGTCCGCCCAAGACAAATTGGAGGGCAGGTGCATCGGCCAAGACCTCATGTTGGACTTGAGGGCCAATGTGAAGTAGTTGGCGAACACCCTCTCATCTCTTCCCCCGGTAGCTTGAACAACGATGGTGTAGATGCTCAGGAACTCTGTCGGGTTCAACCTCCCATTGTACTTCTCAGGTATCTCTGGCTTGGACATGCGAACGGACGGCCAACGGACTTGCCGCAGCTCTCGTGTAAAGGCGGGGCAGCCGACCTCGAAAGGTAGGCTCCCACCAACACCGAGCGCAGGCCCGTCGTCAATGAGGCCGCCGCACCCGTCGGTCTGGCTGAGGTCGTCGTGGCGCCGATCTATGACGACGCGTGCGTCTCCCCGCCGCCTATCCTCCGGGGCACAACGTTGGCATGGGCGTGCTCGAGGGTCAGAAGAGGCCATCGAGACGTCATCAGGGTCTTGATTCAGTTGCGCCCGCGTCGGCTGCGGTGGTGGGGACTGCATCGTTGGACGGCCCCCTCTATTCGGCCAGCAGTACAGGAGGTTGCTGTCGCTTGAGGGGGTCATGGCGGGCCAGCTCGTCGTGAGCCCCCAGCTTCAGCGAAACCGAGCAGGCTCTGGATGGTGGCACACCATTCGTCCATCTGCTCGGCCGCGGGTGGAAACCTCAGTAGCAACTGAGTTCGCGCCATAGCCTCCCTGGCTGTGCTTGGCATAGATGTCGATGACATCGACCGCACCATCGCCCGGCTCCTGATGGTGCCAGCAATGGCGACGGCGGTGGTACCGCGCCCACGTAGTTGTGGGACGACCACCTGGGTAGCGGGGTCGCGCGGCGGTGGTGCTCGAGGGTCAACAGCTCCATCGGGCGTAGTGGTCTAGCCAGCTCGTCTGGGAGGAGGCACATGGGTCGCGGTCGCTCCCGCGGTGGGGGCGGTCGGAGGGCGATGGCTCACCCCGGACCGAGCACCGTTGTTGCGGCTGTGCCCGTTAGCGGGAGGAGAGGGTGCAGACGGAGTGACCTCCTCGCCCGCACCTTGTGGAGCGTGACCGCCGAGGTGTTGCTGATGTTGTTCTCCTCCGACATCTCCAGCCCCCGTGTCGGCCGCAGGGGGAGTGGCGATGGCGCCACCTGCTCCAACCTCGCTCGCCCCCGCATCCTCCGACACACCAGAGGCTGCGGGTGGCGGAGCCTTCAAGGTGGACGGAAGGGCCGAAAGGCCGGACTTCTTCTTGGGCGCCATGGTCGATGGCGACGTCGAAGATGAAAATGGTGATGAAGATGACGCACCACGCACGCTATAAGGTTCGCGCAAGCGAGCCCCCTACCCGGCGCGCCAAAGATGTCGCGGGATATCCACGGCCACCTATGGGACCAGGAGGCCCCTTGCCGGTTTGGCAGGGGGACGTCGTGTTGCACAAAGAGTAGAACAGCATGAGGCGTAAAACCCTACTCCTGCTTTGGTGGATTAATGGTGGAATAAGGATGGTGCAACACATTACACTTGCCCGGCAGGGGTCGCCGTGGGGAAGCAGCGACTACGCGCGTATGAGGGTGTGGGTTTGTCAACTTTCCAACCCCTCCTAAGAGTGCCATGGGCCTCCTTTTATAGATTAAGGGGTCATTACCTATTGATATGATAGCAAACAGTGCTATCATACCTAACTTTGCGGGCTGACAGGGCGCATTAAATGCACCGCTTAGTGTCACATCACTGGTTGCCCGACAAGGATTGCCGGGCTATCTTGCCAGCTCCGTGCCTGTTCTCTTGACACGTTGCAGGACGGGTGTCACCTATGGGTTTCTTCTGTAGGAAATGGCTGCCACTTAATCACCTTGCGGCTTGACACCGCACTGATTGACGACGTGGGTCGTGCTTGATTGGTTGGTGGGGTGGTTTTGCCTCCGCGAGCCCCTGCAGGCTCTGCCAGGGTGTCTTGGTAGCCTGCTTCTAGCGGTAGCCTCTCCCCTTGCCGGGCTCGCCTGCCCGGCAAGGGAGGCCCTTCTCTTGCCGATATGTTGCTCCTCTGGCTTGATCTTGGTCCCTGTGAACTGCATGTTGGTTCTTCAAATCTCTTGGTCCTTCAAACTCTGACTTCATCTGGTGCTTCAATCTTGTTCTTGTGTTTGTGCACAGTATGGGCAATGGACCCAAAGTCTGTTGCACCGACAGAAATTGAAATCTAATGTTTCCTTCTTTCATATCAATAATTGCACCAACCATTCTAAGGAAAGGTCCACCAAGAATAATGGGACATGTAGGATTGCAATCTATATCAAGAACGATGAAATCTACAGGCACATAATTCCTACTTGCAACAATAAGAACATCATTAATCCTTCCCATGGGTTTCTTAATAGTGGAATCCGAAAGTTGCAAATTTAAAGAACAATCTTCAAATTCACGGAAACCTAACACATCACATAAAGTTTTTTGAATTGTGGAAACACTAGCACCCAAATCACAAAGCATGGCACTCATAATCTTTAATCTTAATCTTAATAGTAGGTCCCACTCATAATAAAGTTTTCTAGGGATAGAAACTTCCAACTCAAGCTTTTCTTCAAAAGATTGCATCATAGCATCAACGATATGTTTAGTAAAAGCTTTGTTTTGATTATTAGCATGAGGGGAATTCAACATGGATTGCAACAAGGAAATACAATCTTTTTAAGAAAAAATATCATAATTAAATTCCTCGAAATCCAAAAGAGTGGGTTCATTGCTACTTAAAAGTTTTGACCTCTCCAATCCCACTTTTATCAAATTTTGCATCAAGATCTAAAAGCTCTGAATGATTGGGACGCCTTTTAACTAAAGTTTACTCGTCTCTAGTCCCATCTTTATAAAGATTTATATTGGAAAACAAAGATTCAATAGGAGTCACATCAATCACTTTAAGATCTTCATCATTATTCAAAGATTCTGGTTTAGCAGCCATCTTATTTACCAAGGTAGCTTGCTTATCAGAAATTTGGCCTATTAAATTTTCAAGGTGAGCAAACTAAGATTTCAAACCATAAAATTCCTTAGACATATCATCAAGCTCTTTATTCATGTATTCCATACAACTTTTCTACTCCTTGAGTTTGTTTCTAAAGAAATTGTTATGCTCAAATTGCAAAGACATGAAGCTTCTAACAATATTTTCAAATTCGTCCATCCTCCTATGGTGAGGGTCAATGTTTTTTGGTGGGGCCATTGCGACAAAGTAAGCAATCCAACACACGAGCACACAAAAAGCAAGCGAAGAAGATGAACGGAAGAGGGGCGAAGAAAAGGCAAATCTTTTCGAAAATCGTTTTAGAAGTGGGGGAGAGGAAAATGAGAGGCGAATGGCAAATAATGTAATGCGAGAGATGAGAGTTTATGATGGGTACTTGGTATGTCTTGACTTGGCATAGATATCTGTAACACCTCGGATGTAACTTTCCTTATTTGTAACTCCAACTCTTGCCATTTTCGGCTATGTGTTATGATATTCCCTTCCTGGTCGGGTTTTGTCTCTTGTTTTGCATTTTGTTCATGTCATGCATCTCATATCATGTCATCATGTGCATCTCATTTGCATACGTGTTCGTCTCATGCATCCGAGCATTTTCCCCGTTGTCCGTTTTGCAATCCGACATTCCCACATGCACCGGCGCGCCCCTCTTATCTCTTTTCGTGAGCGGGTGTTAAACATTCTCGGAATGAACCGAGGTTTGTCAAGTGGCCTTGGTACACCACCGGTAGACCACCTGTCAAGTTTCGTTCCATTTGGAGGTCGTCTGATGCTCCAATGGTTAACCGGGTAACCGCAAAGGCTTTTTGTGTGTTGTAGCAAAACCCCCCTCCAAACAGCCCAATAACTCATCTAAGTCCCCTCCATGCTCTTGGTCGTTCGATCACGATCATGTGGGCGCAAACCGCACTCCATTTGGAGTCTCCTAGCTCCCTCTACCTATAAATATGCCCTCTCCTCCGAAATCCCGGGTCCAAACCCTAGCCTCTTCCTCCTCCGCGCGCCGGACAAAACCTCCTCCATCGCCGGACACGTCCGCCGCCGCCCCCGCCCAATCCGCCGCCGCCACGTGTCCCGCTCCTGCCGCCTCCGCCGCCGCGGCCCGGAGAGCCTGGATCGGGCCCTCCCGGCCCATCTCCCCGCGCGCGCCTCCGCCTCCTCCCGCGCGGCTCCCGCCGCCGCCCGCCGCGGCTCCCCGCCGCCGCCGCCGTTCCACTCGCCGCCGGTCGTATCCGCCTCCTCCCGCGGTTTCCCCGCCGTCCGAGCGCCCGTCTCCGCGCCCGTGCCCGACCACCGCCGTCATTTTGGTCCCCTCCGTCCTCCTCCTTCCCCTCTCCGGCAAGATCTCCGGCAAGCCGCCCACCTTGGCTTCCGTGCCAGATCTGGATCGGGAGAAGGTTGACCCGAAAAATCTTCGAAGTCCCGAGTTTTTCACATTATGTTGCATTATTCATCATGCCATAACTCCGTGCATACTGCTCCGTTTTGTGTGCATGACATATCGTAATGTTCGTCATGAGATGCTCTTCATTTTGTTCCAGTGTTCTATGCTCGTTTGAGGCCATATTGATGCCCAAATCTCTGGTGCAAGAGTGCTATATGATGTTTACTGTTGTTACTTATCAGAACTTGAGGTTTTGTTATTTTTGTTGCATTTGATGTGTTCATCTTATGGGCATGAGCTCTACAGGTGTTTTGATCTATGTCATGCCATCTTTACATAGGTGTATGCCATGTAGTTTTGGGATCTATGTGTTGACTATCACAAGCATGCAAACTAGGCTTCGTGATGTTTCTGTTTTCAGGGACTTAGGATTTTGCTGTCTTTTACCTGCTGTTATTTTGTTGCCATGTATCCATGTGTCTACAGTGAGATCCATGCTTCTTTTGAGTATGTTAAGTAAGGATGTTTTGTAGATATAGTTGGGCTCTATCCATTCATGCCCCTGTTTGCAATTATGGAGTGTCCTAGTATGTCCTAATATTGCTCTACTTTTGCTATAAAATATTCCTGGCAGATTGTTAACATGATATGCAATTTTGCCAAGGTGTTGTAGTTGATCCATACATGCTATGAACTTGCTCTTACCATTGTTAGCTTTATAAACATGCCATATATCTGTAGGTATGCTTGCTTTGTCATGCATTTCTTTGTGATGAGTGAATCAAGCTCACAAAGTTGCCTTCATAATTCTGTTAATGCCATGCTCTGTTTTCTGCCAAGTCTGAAACCTGTTAACGAAACTTTCTATGTTTACATGGGTGCCATCATATCTTCTGATCCTTTTTGACTCATGGTCAGTAGGGGACTTTTGTTCTATGCATTTATAAGATTCACGCCATGCCTTGTTTTGCTATGTTAAGTTCATGTACAATGTTGATTGCTTGCTCTGAACATTGCTACCTGATGCTCTTTCAGCCATGTCCAGTATTTTCTCCAAGTCTGTTAAGATGATATCTTTTGCACTTTTGCCATGCTCGTTTGAACCTGTTATGGTGTGATCTAGCCATAGCTCAGTGTTCATCTTTTGTCAGGCATCTCCTGTAGTTTACTGCCATATGCTTTGTTGCTATGTTGGGGTACTGCAGCATTGTTACTTGATGTATTCTAAGTGCTGTCATGCTGTTAATCGCAGAATCGTTTCATTCTTGTTTTGCTTGCCATTTGCAAACCGTGCATCCGTTTCCGGTGATATTTATATCGATTTCGACCGAAATCATCTCATCTTTCCAGTGGCATACTTGGTTTGCCAAGTTACTGTCTTGTTTTGCATCATGTTGCTTGTGCATTTCCCGTGATTGATTGTGGTTCCATTGCTTGTGTTCTTGCTGTGGGTAGAGCCGGGAGACGAGTTCGTGAACGAGGAACTTGTTGAGTATGCTTACGAGGATCAAGCTTTCGACAACTCTGAGAACCTTGCAGGCAAGATGACCATACCCTCGAAATCACTTCTATCTTTGCTTTGCTAGTTGTTCGTTCTATTGCTATGATGCGCTACCTACCACTTGTTATATCATGCCTCCCATATTGCCATGTCAAGCCTCTAACCATCCTTTCCTAGCAAACCGTTGTTTGGCTAAGTTACCGCTTTTGCTCAGCCCTTCTTATAGCGTTGCTAGTTGCAGGTGAAGTTGAAGTTGGTTCCATGTTGGAACATGGATATTTTTTGGAATATCACAATATCTCTTATTTGATTAATGCATCTATATATTTGGTAAAGGGTGGAAGGCTCGGTCTTATGCCTGGTGTTTTGTTCCACTCTTGCCGCCCTAGGTTCCGTCATACCGGTATTATGTTCCTTGAGTTTGTGTTCCTTTCGCGGTTGGGTGATTTATGGGACCCCCTTGACAGTTCGCCTTGAATAAAACTCCTCCAGCAAGGCCCAACCTTGGTTTTACCATTTGCCACCTAAGCCTTTTTCCCTTGGGTTTTCGCGAGCCCGAGGGTCATCTTTATTTAAACCCCCGGACCAGTGCTCCTTCGAGTGCTGGCCCAAACCGAGCGATGTCCGGCGCCCCCTGGGCCACCAGGGTCTATGCCAACCCGACGTCTGGCTCATCCAGTGTGCCCTGAGAACGAGATATGTGCAGCTCCTATCGGGATTTGTCGGCACATTCGGGCGGCTTTGCTGGTCTTGTTTTACCTTTGTCGAAATGTCTTGTAAACCGGGATTCCGAGACTGATCGGGTCTTCCCGGGAGAAGGTTTATCCTTCGTTGACCGTGAGAGCTTATAATGGGCTAAGTTGGGACACCTCTGCAGGGTATTATCTTTCGAAAGCCGTGCCCGCGGTTATGAGGTAGATGGGAATTTGTTAATGTCCGGTTGTAGAGAACTTGACACTTGACTTAATTAAAATACATCAACCGTGTATGTAACCGTGATGGTCTCTTTTCGGTGGAGTCCGGGAAGAGAACACGGTTGAGTTATGCATGAACGTAAGTAGTTTCAGGATCACTTCTTGATCATTTCTAGCTTCGCGACCGTTGCGTTGCTTCTCTTCTCGCTCTCATTTGCGTATGTTAGCCACCATATATGCTTAGTGCTTGCTGCAGCTCCACCTCATTAAACCATCCTTTCCTATAAGCTTAAATAGTCTTGATCTCGCGGGTGTGAGATTGCTGAGTCGTCGTGACTCACAGATTCTACCAAAACAGTTGCAGGTGCTGACGATACCAGTGCAGATGATGCAACCGAGCTCAAGTGGGAGTTCGACGAGGAACGTGGTAGTTACTATGTTTCTTTTCCTAATGATCAGTAGTGGAGCCCAGTTGGGACGATCGGGGATCTAGCATTTGGGGTTATCTTATTTTCATTTGGGTTTGACCGTAGTCGGTCTATGTGTGGTTTTGGATGATGTATGAATTAATTTATGTATTGTGTGAAGTGGCGATTGTAAGCCAACTCTCGTTATCCCATTCTTGTTCATTACATGGGATTGTGTGAAGATGACCCTTCTTGCGACAAAACCACAATGCGATTATGCCTCTAAGTCGTGCCTCGACACGTGGGAGATATAGCCGCATCGTGGGCATTGCAAGTTGGTAATCAGAGCCATCCCCGACTTAGGAGCCCCCTGCTTGATCAAATCGCTGGCGTTGTTGAGTCTAGAACAAAAATGTTTTGAGTCTTAGGATTATATATATATCGGAGAGTAGGATTCTTTTTACTCCTCAGTCCCTTCGTCGCTCTGGTGAGGCCTCCTGACGTAGAAGTTTTGACTCTTCTCTTCTCAAATTTCACTAAAAAAAATTAGGATCACGCGTGTATCTTGGAATTGTTCCGATGGTTTTGTGACGAGAACATTGTTCTTGGTGCCTCCTGACATATTGGGGTTGTGGCAGTGTCCCGGGGAGTTGAGCTCCGAGGTGTTGTCGTCACAATTTTATCGTTGCAGTTCTGGAATACCTGAGTTTCGCCGACATCGAAAATCTCTTTTATGCAGTTGTTGGTGAGATCACCTTGACGCCACCCAGTACTGGGGCGGGAGTTCGGGAGTATTGCCATAACTCGTATAACGGATGCTTTTCGAAGGTTGAGGTACACGATTTCCGAAGGTTTCTTGGTTATGTGTTGACGTATGGATACAGCTGGATCTAGGGATTGCTAGTTTGGGTGATATATTTTGTGTCCCCTGTATCCCCAACACTAGATTGCATAACCAGAAAGTTTCGGGAGTTTATAGGTGGGATTCAAGTAGCTCTTAGCATTTCTTCCCGCAGATATTTGGTTTGTGATTGGGTAATCCTTACCATTTATTTGTTCCAGTTGCACCTTGTTATTTTATTCATCAATCCTTTATCAAGTGGCTTCTCACCTTATGGAAGTGTGATGATTTACTATGGAATTCATTCTTTCATCCTCGTTCGAATGTTTATTGTGAAGACTATATGTTGCAATTTTTATCCGTTGATTCAACTTGTCTATCTGTCTATCAAGATGCTAACGGATGTCACCCTCTTCAGGATGGCTTCGCCAATGCGTCAGAATCTGGAACGCAATGAGGGGAGTCAGGTGAACCCTCCGCCACCACCTCCACCTCCGAAGGCATGGCAAGCTATCATGGTAGCCACCAACGCCAATGCTCAGATGATTTTGCAACTCTTGCGAGAGCGCACCCAATGGCAAGGCAACCAAGGAAATCACGGCCAAGGCAACAATCAGCCTCACTTCGCTACCCTCAACTAGTTCCTCGCAAATCAGCCGAAGTCTTTCAGCTACTGTGTCGAGGCCACAGACGCCGATGATTGGCTCGTGGACATCAACAAGAATTTTGAATGTAGCAATGTCAGGCCTGAGGACTTTGTCAAGTTCGCTTCTTTTCAACTCAAGGATCAAGCTGCCGAGTGGTATCAACAATACAAAGATTCCAGAGGAGGTTGTGTGATTACCTGGGATGATTTCCGCTGAGACTTCAAAGCTCACCACATTCCACAAAGTGTTGTTGAGAGCAAGCGTGAGGAGTTCCGCATTCTCAAGCAAGGCAGCATGTCCGTGTATCAATACAATACTCAGTTTCAGAAACTCGCTCGCTTCGCTAAGCAAGACGTTCCTGATGAAAAGAGCATGATCTATCAATTCAGAGGTGGTCTTAGAGAAGATCTGCAATTACCTCTCGTGCTTTTTGAGCCGACCAAGTATGATGATATCTACAATATGGCACTGAAGCAAGAGGTTGCTCAGCTCAAGTGTGAGGCTTCTAAGAAGAGAGTCAGGGACGCAGTTCAGTCTTCTTCTTCCTCACTAGTGGCTGCTAAGCAACAGAAGTTCTGGTTGCCTCCTCCTCCTCCGTTTCGTCAGCCTTTCCAGCAGAAGAACAAAGGTGGCCATGGATCTTCCCACTCATCCAACCCTGGCTATCAGAACAAGTCTCAGAATCAAGCTCCAAAGTCGAATGCTCCTTATCATCGTCCACTCTCAGAGGTGACTTGCAACAAGTGTCAGCAGAAAGGTCACTATGCTAACAAGTGCTTCAACCAAAGGTGCCTTCCGCCTCCTCCTCCTGTGAGATCTTCCAGCAATGCAGTGGTCAAGCATAATCCCAAGTCTGCAAAGGTGAACATGATGAATGCAGCTCAAGCGGAGGAATCTACTGATGTGATAATGGGTAATCTCTCAGTTAATGATATTCCTGCAAAAGTCTTATTTGATACTGGTGCATCGCTTTCTTTTATCTCTAGACCTTTTGCATCTAAGCATGAGTTGGTTTTTGAACATTTGCCTAGACCGTTATCAGTTGTCTCTCCGGGTAAATTCATGAACGCAAGCTCCATGGTTCCGGATGTTTCCATCAAGATGGGCAACTATAAATTTCTGTCTTCTCCAATTGTTCTTGGTGACTCGGATATTGATCTAATTCTCGGGATGGACTGGCTTTCTATGCACAAGGCTCAACTTGATTGTGCTGCGAGGGAAATTCAATTGACACACTCTTCTGAAAATGTGATTATCTATGCCGCTCGTGACGAGACCATTCGGTTATTCTCTCTCAATGAGAAGGGCGAGTTGGATGCTATTTCTCAAATTCCAGTCGTTTGTGAGTACCAAGATGTCTTTCCAGAAGAGCTTCCGGGTATGCCTCCTCACCGGCCAGTTGAGTTCGTTATCGATCTTGAGCCTGGCACGGAACCCGTTTGCAAGCGTCCTTACAAGCTTGGACCCAAGGAGCTGAAGGAATTGAAGAAACAGCTCGATGAACAAGAGCGTCTGGGTTTGATCAGACCGAGTTCATCTCCATGGGGTTGTGGTGTTCTTTTTGTCCAGAAGAAGGATGGCACGGACCGACTTTGTGTCGACTACCGTCCATTGAACAAGAAGACAATCAAGAACAAGTATCCACTTCCCAATATCAATGAGCTATTCGAGCAACTTAAAGGTGCTAAAGTATTCTCCAAGCTTGACCTTCGTATGGGTTATCATCAGATTCGATTCGTGAAGAAGATATTCCCAAGACAGCATTCAGAACAAGCTTTGGTTCTTATGAATATACTGTCATGTCTTTCGGCCTTGTCAATGCTCCTCCAACATTCTCTCGAATGATGAATTTCATCTTCAACCCCTGTACCAATGAATTCGTCCTGGTGTATCTCGATGATATCTTGGTCTTCTCCAAGAATAAGAAGGATCATGCCAAACATTTGTGATTGGTGCTCGACACACTACTGGAATCAGCTACTTTGCCATCTGCCAGCTCTTTGCCGTCAGCGAGCAGACGGCAAAGAAGCTCTTTGCCATCAGCTACCCAAAAGCTGACGGCAAAGAATTGGCTGCATCAGCCAGTTCTTTGCCGTCCGCTAGCTGACGGCAAAGATTCTTTGCCGTCGGCTAGCTGACGGCAAAGAGGGAGGGGGCCCCACTGACGAGCTGCTTAAAAAAACTTAACGGCCCCCCTCTTTGCCGTCTGCTAGCAGACGACAAAGAGCAAAAAAGCGGACGACAAAGGGGGCGGACGGCAAAGATTTAACATATCTAACGACCGCGCCCCACCCCGCCCTGTTTCTCTCCCTGCTCTTCACACGCGCGCCACCGCTCCCAGCACTCGCCGCCGCCCGGTCGCCCCACCACCCCGCCGCCCCACCGGCCCCCTGCCCCGTCGCCACTGCCGCCTGGCGCCGTCGCCCCACCACCCGGCGCCCCACCGGCCCCCCGCCCCGTCGCCCCCGCCGCCCTACCATCTCGGCGCCGCTGCGCCCCGGCCCCCCCGCGCCCCACCGCCCCGTGCCCGGCGCCGCCGCCCCAGGCCGCCCCGCCCCTCCTCCACCAGCCACCTCCTCCACCGGCCCTGCCCCAGGTGAGCTCTACCTCCTCTTTTTTTCCTTTTTTCTATTCTTTTAGTTTTAGGTTTATGTTTAGTTTAGATTTAGTTTTAGTTTTAGATTTAGTTTTGGTTTAGTTTTAGCTTTATTTCCTCCAATGCTTACCATAATGACCTAGACTTAGTTTCTTCTCCTCCAAAATGACTTAATAAGCTTACTGACCTCCAAAACCATCCATTTTACCTAAGTTAGCTCTAAAACGATCTGTACTTAGCTTACTTATGTCAAAAATTGCATAATTAGCTTAGTTAGCTCATAAACGATCCATTTTACCTAAGTTAGCTCTAAAATGACCCATTTTACCTAGGTTAGCTTATAAATGATCCAGTTCATCCAAGTTAGCTCAAAAATGACCCATTTTACCTAGATTAGCTCCTAAATGATCCATTTTACCTACGTTAGCTTTAAAATGACCCATTTCACCTAGGTTAACTCCAAAATGACCCAACTTACCTAGGTTATCTCATAAACGATCCATTTCAACTAATTTAGCTCATAAACGATCCATTTCACCAAGTTAGCTAAAAAACGATCCATTTCACCTAAATTAGCTCTTAAATGATCCATTTCACCTAAGTTAGCTCATAAATGATCCATTTCACCTAAGCTAGCTCAAAAACGATCCATTTCAACTAAGTTAGCTCATAAATGATCCATTTCACCTAAGTTAGCTAAAAAACGATCCATTTCACCTTAGTTACCTCAAAAACGATCCATTTGACCTTAGTTAGCTCATAAACGACCCATTTCAACTAAGTTAGCTCATAAATGATCCATTTCACCTTAGCTAGCTCATAAACGACCCATTGCAACTTAGTTAGCTCATATATGATCCATTTCACGTAAGTTAGCTCATAAATGACATACTCTTCTTGTTCTAATCTTCTTCTTGTTCTACTCTTCTTGTTCTAGTCTTCTTCTTGTTCTACTCTTCTTGTTCTAGTCTTCTTATTCTAGTCACCTATTTCTAACTTTCTTATTTTGCCATTTTGCAGATTTCATTCACTTCATGGAAGCTAGCTTGCTATGGAGTGCTTGTTTATGTATGGATGGAACTTGTTTATGTATGAATTGATGGATGGAACTTGCTTATGTAATATGTATGGATGGAACTTGCTTATGTATGAATGGATTGAACTTGCTTATGTATGAATGTATGGAACTTATGTGCTGGATATATGTGATATGAATGCCAGTGAAATATATCTATATATGTCATATATATTTGCTGCGAAAATTGTTGGATTTAATAAAAAACAGAAAAAAGTGCCAATATGCAGGCTCTTTGCCGTCTGCCACCGACGGCAACGGGCTCTTTGCCATCTGCCGCGGATGGCAAAGAAGCCACGTGGCATCCAGTTGTGCTTCTTGGGAGCTGACCCATTTGGTCAGTTTGCCTACAGTGGCAGACGGCAAAGAGTAAAAACTTTTGCCGTCAGCGGCGGACGGCAAAGGCCTGCCATGTAGTGACATGTAGATGACATCATACGGCAGACGGCAAAGACACTAGAAAGTTTGCCGTCTGCCGCGGACGGCAAAGGCCTGCCGTTAGCCACTTAACGGACTGACAGCGCAATTATTGCCGTCCGCGGCAGAGGGCAAAGGGCCTTTGCCGTCAGCTGCCCGGAAGCAGACGACAAAGTAGCTCTTTACCGTAGCCTACTTTGCCGGAGCCTTTTGGCGTCCGCTGTTCATGCCTTTGCCGTCCGCCGTGGCAGACGGCAAAATAGCTGATTCCTGTTGTGACAAGCTCAGAGAGTATCAATTCTATGCGAAGTTTTCCAAATGTGAGTTTTGGCTTGATGAAGTTCTTTACCTTGGTCATATCATCTCTGCCAAGGGCATCAATGTTAATCCCGAGAAGGTGTCCGCAATTGTGAATTGGGAACCTCCTCAGAATGTGAAGCAGCTCCGCAGTTTTCTTGGTCTTGCAAGCTATTGCCGAAGATTCGTTGAGAATTTCTCTAAGATTGCAAAGCCTCTTTCCAACCTCCTCCAGAAGCATGTGAAGTATGTCTGGACACCTGAGTGTGACGTTGCTTTCAACACTCTCAAAGAGAAACTCGTCACAGCTCCTATCTTAACTCCTCCTGACGAATCCAAGCCATTCGAAGTTTTCTGTGATGCTTCTCTTCAAGGTCTCGGTGCTGTGTTAATGCAAGAGAAGAAAGTTGTGGCCCATACCTCTCGTCAGTTGAAGCCCAACGAAAAGACTACCCCACTCACGATCTTGAGCTGGCGGCAGTTGTCCATGCATTTATAACAGGGAGACATCTCTTGTTGGGAAGAAAAGTGGACGTATTCACCGATCAGAAGAGTCTCAAGTACATCTTCACTCAGCCCAACCTCAACCTCCGACAAACTCGATGGGTCGATATGATTCAAGAGTACAATCCGAGTATTGAATATACTCCAAGCAAGGCCAATGTCATTGCAGATGCTTTGAGCAGGAAGGCTTATTGCAACAGCTTAATTCTCAAGCCATTTCAACCAGATCTTTGTGAAGCTTTCCGCAAGCTCAATCTCCAAGTTGTTCCTCAAGGCTTTCTTGCCAACCTCCTAGTATCTCCTACTTTGGAAGATCAAATTCGTGAGGCACAACTCCTGGATACCATGGTGAAGAAGGTGAAACGTGGTATCGACAAGGGTCTTTCCAAATACAAGTGCTATCGCATTGACGACAGAGACACTTTATTCTTCGAGGACCGGATTGTGGTTCCTAAAGGTCATCTAAGGAAAGTCATTATGAACGAGGCACACAATTCTATTCTTTCCATTCATCCTGGAAGTACGAAGATGTACCATGACCTCAAGCAGTCGTATTGGTGGACTCGAATGAAGCGAGAAATCGCTCAATTCGTGAATGAATGTGATGTCTGTCGAAGAGTGAAAGCAGAACACCAACGACCAGCTGGTCTCCTCCAACCTCTTGCTATTCCAGAATGGAAGTTTGATCATATCGAAATGGACTTCGTGACTGGATTTCCAAAGTCCAAACGCGGAAATGATGCTATCTTCGTTGTCATCGACAAGCTTACAAAAGTGGCTCATTTCCTTCCAATCAAAGAATCTATCACAGCAGCTCAGTTGGCAGAGCTTTACACCTCCAGGATTGTCTCCTTGCACGGAATTCCACAATTGATTTCTTCAGATCGTGGAAGCATCTTCACTTCTAAGTTCTGGGACTCCTTCCAGAAGGCCATGGGCACCAACATTCGCTTCAGCACAACTTTCCATCCTCAAACTAGTGGCCAAGTCGAGCGAGTCAATCAAATCCTTGAAGATATGCTCTGGGCTTGTGTCATTTCCTTTGGCATGAAATGGGAAGATTGTCTTCCATATGCCGAGTTCTCCTACAACAGTTTCCAAGCGAGTTCGGGCAAAGCCCCATTCGAGATTCTATATGGCAGAAAGTGTCATACCCCTCTCAATTGGTCAGAGACGGGTGAACGCCAACTTCTTGGCAACGACTTAATCACAGAGGCTGAAGATATGTGTAAAGTCATCCGTGGAAATCTCAAAGCCGCGCAATCGCGCCAGAAGAGTTGCTATGATAGCAAGCACCGTGACTTGGCTTTCGAGATCGGAGACCAAGTCTACCTCCTCGTCTCTCCAATGAAAGGCACTCGTCGCTTCGGTATCAAAGGGAAGCTTGCCCCTAGATACGTGGGTCCTTTCAAGATCATTGGCAAAAGAGGCGACCTCGCCTATCAACTAGAGCTTCCCTCCAACTTCGCGAACGTGCACGATGTGTTCCACGTGTCACAGCTTCGCAAGTGCTTCAAGACTCCTGAGCGCACCATCAACTTCGAAGAGATTGACCTCCAAGAAGATCTGTCTTATCATGAGCACCCCGTTGCTATTCTTGAAGAAACTGAGCGCAAGACTCGCAACAAGTCAATCAAATTCCTGAAAGTGAAGTGGTCGCACCATTCCGACCGAGAAGCCACCTAGGAACGCGAGGACCACCTCCGTTCCAAATATCCGGAGTTCTTTCAGTCCTAGATCTCGGGACGAGATCCTCTCGTAGTGGTAGAGTGTTGTAACACCCCGGATGTAACTTTCCTTATTTGTAACTCCAACTCTTGCCATTTTCGGCTATGTGTTATGATATTCCCTTCGTGGCCGGGTTTTGTCTCTCATTTTGCATTTTGTTCATGTCATGCATCTCATATCATGTCATCATGTGCATCTCATTTGCATGCGTGTTCGTCTCATGCATCCGAGCATTTTCCCCGTTGTCCGTTTTGCAACTCCCACATGCACCGGCGCGCCCCTTTTGTCTCTTTTCGTGAGCGGGTGTTAAACGTTCTCGGAATGGACCGAGGTTTGTCAAGTGGCCTTGGTACACCACCGGTAGACCACCTGTCAAGTTTCGTTCCATTTGGAGGTCGTTTGATGCTCCAATGGTTAACCGGGTAACCGCAAAGGCTTTTTGTGTGTTGTAGCAAAACCCCCCTCCAAACAGCCCAATAACTCATCTAAGTCCCCTCCATGCTGTTGGTCGTTCGATCACGATCATGTGGGCGCAAACCGCACTCCATTTGGAGTCTCCTAGCTCCCTCTACCTATAAATATGCCCTCTCCTCCGAAATCCCGGGTCCAAACCCTAGCCTCTTCCTCCTCCGCGCGCCGGACAAAACCTCCTCCATCGCCGGACACGTCCGCCGCCGCCCCCGCCCAATCCGCCCCCGCCACGTGTCCCGCTCCTGCCGCCTCCGCCGCCGCGGCCCGGAGAGCCCGGATCAGGCTCTCACGGCCCATCTCCCCGCGCGCGCCTCCGCCTCCTCCCGCGCGGCTCCCGCCGCCGCCCGCCGCTCCGTCTCCGCTCCGCCTCGGCTCCCCGCCGCCGCCGCCGTTCCGCTCGCCGCCGGTCGTCTCCGCCTCCTCCCGCGGTTCCCGCTGCCGACCGCGCCTCCCCGCGGCTTCCCCACCGTCCGAGCGCCCGTCTCCGCGCCCGTCCCCGACCACCGCCGCCGTCTTCGTCCCCTCCGTCCTCCTCCTTCCCCTCTCCGGCAAGATCTCCGGCGAGCCGCCCACCTCGGCTTCCATGCCAAATCTGGATCGGGAGAATGTTGACCCGAAAAATCTTCCAAGTCCCGAGTTTTTCACATTATGTTGCATTATTCATCATGCCATAACTCAGTGCATACTGCTCCATTTTGCGTGCATCATATATCGCAATGTTCGTCACGAGATGCTCTTCATTTTGTTAGATTGTGCCATGATCGTTTGAGTCCATCTTGATGCAAAAATATCTGGTGCAAGAGTGCTATATGATGTTTACTGCTGTTACTTATCAGAACTTGAGGTTTTGTTATTTTTATTGCATTTGATGTGTGCATCTTATGGGTATGAGCTCTACAGGTGTTTTGATCTATGTCATGCCATCTTTACAGAGGTGTATGCCATGTATTTTTGTGATCTATGTGGTGACTATCACAAGCATGCAAACTAGGCTTCGTGATGTTTCTATTTTCAGGGACAGGATTTTGCCAAGTCTTTTACCTGCTGTTATTTTGTTGCCATGTATCCTTGTGTCTACAGTGAGATCCATGCTTATTTTGAGTATGTTCGTTAAGGATGTTTTGTAGATATAGTTGGGCTCTATCCTTTCACGCCCCTGTTTGCAATTATTGAGTGTCCTAGGATGTCGTAATCTTGCTCTACTTTTGCTATAAAATATTGCTGGCAGATTGTTAACATGATATGCAATTTTGCCAAGGTTGTTGTAGTTGATCCATACATGCTATGAACTTGCTCTTGCCATGGTTAGCTTTATAAACATGCCATCTTGCTGTAGTATGCTTTTTTTGTCATGCATTGCTTTGTGATGAGTGAATCAAGCTCACAAAGTTGCCTTCATAATTCTGTTAATGCCATGCTCTGTTTTCTGCTAAGTCTGAAACCTGTTAACGAAACTTGCTATGTTTACATGGGTGCCATCATATCTTCTGATCCTTTTTGACTCATCGTCAGTAAGGGAATTTTGTTCTATGCATTTAGTAGATTTACGCCATGCCTTGTTTTGCTATGTTAAGTTCCTGTAGCATGTTGATTGCTTGCTCTGAACATTGCTACCTGATGCTGTTTCAGCCATGTCCAGTATTTTCTCAAGTCTGTTAAGATGATATGTTTTGCACTTTTGCCATGCTTGTTTGAACCTTTTATGGTGTGATCTAGCCATAGCTCAGTGTTCATCTTTTGTCAAGCATCTCCTGTAGTTTACTGCCATATGCTTTGTTGCTATATTGGGGTGCTGTAGCATAGTTACTTGATGTATTCTAAGTGCTGTCATGCTGTTAATCGCAGAATCGTGTCATTCTTGTTTTGCTTGCCATTTGCAAACCGTGCATCCGTTTCCGGTGATCTTTATATCGATTTCGAACGAAATCATCTCATCTTTCCAGTGGCATACTTGGTTTGCCAAGTTACTGTCTTGTTCATCCTTTTTCTTCCGAAGCACGCATATGCATCGCATATCATATCTCGCATATCATGCATGTTTTGCATCATGTTGCTTGTGCATTTCCCGTGATTGATTGTGGTTCCATTGCTTGTGTTCTTGCTGTGGGTGTTGGGTAACGTAGTAATTTCAATAAAATTCCTACGCACACGCAAGATCATGGTGATGCATAGCAACGAGAGGGGAGAGTGTTGTCCACGTACCCTCGTAGACCGAAAGCGGAAGCGTTAACACAACGCGGTTGATGTAGTCGTACGTCTTCACGATCCGACCGATCAAGTACCGAACGCACGGCACCTCCGAGTTCAGCACACGTTCAGCTCGATGACGTCCCTCGAACTCTGATCCAGCCGAGTGTTGAGGGAGAGTTTCGTCAGCACGACGGCGTAGTGACAATGATGATGTTCTACCGACGCAGGGCTTCGCCTAAGCACTGCTACGATATTATCGAGGTGTAATATGGTGGAGGGGGGGCACCGCACACGGCTAAGAGATCAATGATCAATTGTGTGTCTAGAGGTGCCCCCTGCCCCCGTATATAAAGGAGCAAGGGGGGGGGGTTCGGCCGGCCAAGGGGAGAGGCGCGCCAGGAGGAGTCCTACTCCTACCGGGAGTAGGACTCCCCCCTTTTCCATGTTGGACTAGGAGAGAGAGAGGGGGAAGAGGTGGAGGGGAGGATGGAAAGGGGGGCGCCGCCCCCCACTCCTTGTCCTATTCGGAATCGGGGAGGGAGGGGCGTGCGGCCCTGCCCTGGCCTCCTCTCGTCTCTTCCACCTAGGCCCACTAAGGCCCATTAAGTTACCGGGGGGTTCCGGTAACCTCCCGATACTCCGGAAAAATCCCGATTTCACCCGGAACACTTCCGATGTCCAAACATAGGCTTCCAATATATCAATCTTTATGTCTCGACCATTTCGAGACTCCTCGTCATGTCCGTGATCACATTCAGGACTCCGAACAACCTTCGGTACATCAAAACTCATAAACTCATAATAAAACTGTCATCTTAACGTTAAGCGTGCGGACCCTACGGGTTCGAGAACTATGTAGACATGACCGAGACACCTCTCCGGTCAATAATCAATAGCGGAACCTGGATGCTCATATTGGCTCCCACATATTCTACGAAGATCTTTATCGGTCAGACCGCATAACAACATACGTTGTTCCCTTTGTCATCGGTATGTTACTTGCCCGAGATTCGATCGTCGGTATCTTAATACCTAGTTCAATCTCGTTACCGGCAAGTCTCTTTACTCGTTCCGTAATACATCATCTCACAACAAACTCATTAGTTGCAATGCTTGCAGGGCTTAAGTGATGTGCATTACCGAGAGGGCCCAGAGATACCTCTCCGACAATCGGAGTGACAAATCCTAATCTCGAAATACGCCAACCCAACAAGTACCTTCGGAGACACCTGTAGAGCACCTTTATAATCACCCAGTTACGTTGTGACCTTTGGTAGCACACAAAGTGTTCCTTCGGTAAACGGGAGTTGCATAATCTCATAGTCATAGGAACATGTATAAGTCATGAAGAAAGCAATAGCAACATACTAAACGATCGAGTGCAAAGCTAACGGAATGGGTCAAGTCAATCACATCATTCTCCTAATGATGTGATCCCGTTAATCAAATGACAACTCATGTCTATGGCTAGGAAACATAACCATCTTTGATCAACGAGCTAGTCAAGTAGAGGCATACTAGTGACACTCTGTTTGTCTATGTATTCACACATGTATCATGTTTCCGGTTAATACAATTCTAGCATGAATAATAAACATTTATCATGATATAAGGAAATAAATAATAACTTTATTATTGCCTCTAGGGCATATTTCCTTCAGTCTCCCACTTGCACTAGAGTCAATAATCTAGTTCACATCGCCATGTGATTTAACATCAATAGTTCACATCACCATGTGATTAACACCCATAGTTCACATCGTCATGTGACCAACACCAAAAGGGTTTACTAGAGTCAATAATCTAGTTCACATCGCTATGTGATTAACACCGAAAGAGTACTAAGCTATGATTATGTTTTGCTTGTGAGATAATTTTAGTCAACGGGTCTGTCACATTCAGATCCGTAAGTATTTTGCAAAATTCTATGTCTACAATGCTCTGCACGGAGCTACTCTAGCTAATTGCTCCCACTTTCAATATGTATCTAGACCGAGACTTAGAGTCATCTAGATTAGTGTCAAAACTTGCATCGACGTAACCCTTTACGACGAACCTTTTCTCACTTTGATAATCGAGAAACATATCCTTATTCCAGTAAGGATAATTTTGACCGCTGTCCAGTGATCTACTCCTAGATCACTATCTTACTGCCTTGCCAAAATCAGTGTAGGGTATACAATAGATCTGGTACACAGCATGGCATACTTTATAGAACCTATGGCCGAGGCATAGGGAATGACTTTCATTCTTTTTCTATCTTCTGTCGTGGTCGGGCTTTGAGTCTTACTCAATTTCACACCTTGTAACACAGGCAAGAAACTCTTTCTTTGACTGTTCCATTTTGAACCACTTCAAAATCTTGTTAAGGTATGTACTCATTGAAAAAACTTATCAAGCGTCTTGATCTATCTCTATAGATCTTGATGCTCAATATGTAAGTAGCTTCACCGAGGTCTTTCTTTGAAAAAATCCTTTCAAACACTCCTTTATGCTTTGCAGAATAATTCTACATTATTTTTGATCAACAATATGTCATTCACATATACTTATCAGAAATGTTGTAGTGCTCCCACTCACTTTCTTGTAAATACAGGCTTCACCGCAAGTCTGTATAAAACTATATCCTTTGATCAACTTATCAAAGCGTATATTCCAACTCCGAGATACTTGCACCAGTCCATAGATGGATCGCTGGAGCTTGCATATTTTGTTAGCACCTTTAGGATTGACAAAACCTTCTGGTTGCATCATATACAACTCTTCTTTAATAAATCCATTAAGGAATGCAGTTTTGTTTATCCATTTGCCAGATTTCATAAAATGCGGCAATTGCTAACATGATTCGGACAGACTTAAGCATAGATACGAGTGAGAAACTCTCATCATAGTCAACACCTTAAACTTGTCGAAAACCTTTTGCGACAATTCTAGCTTTGTAGATAGTAACACTACTATCAGCGTCTGTCTTCCTCTTGAAGATCCATTTAATCTCAATGGCTCGCCGATCATTGGGCAAGTCAATCAAAGTCCATACTTTGTTCTCATACATGGATCTCATCTCAGATTTCATGGCCTCAAGCCATTTTGCGGAATCTGGGCTCACCATCGCTTCTTCATAGTTCGTAGGTTCGTCATGGTCTAGTAACATAACCTCCAGAACAGGATTACCGTACCACTCTGGTGCGGATCTTACTCTGGTTGACCTACGAGGTTCAGTAATAACTTGATCTGAAGTTCCATGATCATCATCATTAACTTCCTCACTAATTGGTATAGGCGTCACAGAAACTGGTTTCTGCGATGAACTACTTTCCAATAAGGGAGCAGGTACAATTACCTCATCAAGTTCTACTTTCCTCCCACTCACTTCTTTCGAGAGAAACTCCTTCTCTAGAAAGTACCCAACTGTCTCCTTTGGGTATCCTATGAAGACACATTTCTCCGATTTGGGTTTGAGCTTATCAGGATGAAACTTTTTCACATAAGCATTGCAACCCCAAACTTTAAGAAACGACAACTTTGGTTTCTTGCCAAACCACAGTTCATAAGATGTCGTCTCAACGGATTTAGATGGTACCCTATTTAACGTGAATGTAGCTGTCTCTAATGCATAACCCCAAAACGATAGTGGTAGATCGGTAAGAGACATCATATATTGCACCATATCTAATAAAGTACGGTTACGATGTTCGGACACACGATTACACTGTGGTGTTCCAGGTGGCGTGAGTAGTGAAGCTATTTCACATTGTTTTTACTGAAGGCCAAACTCGTAACTCAAATACTCTTCTCCACGATTAGATCGTAGAAACTTTATTTTCTTGTTACGATGACTTTCCACTTCACTCTGAAATTATATGAACTTTTCAAATGTTTCAGACTTCTGTTTCATTAAGTAGATATACCCATATCTTCTTAAATCATCTGTGAAGGTTAGAAAATAATGATACCTGCTACGAGCCTCAATATTCATCGGACCACATACATCTGTATGTATGATTTCCAATAAATCTGTTGCTCTCTCCATAGTTCCGGAGAACGGCGTATTAGTCATCTTGCCCATGAGGCACGGTTCGCAAGCATCAAGTGATTCATAATCAAGTGATTCCAAAATCGCATCAGTATGGAGTTTCTTCATGCGCTTTACACCAATATGACCTAAACGGTAGTGCCACAAATAAGTTGCACTATCATTATTAACTTTGCATCTTTTGGCTTCATTATTATGAATATGTGTATCACTACGATCGAGATCCAACAAACCATTTTATTGGGTGTATGACCATAGAAGGTTTTATTCATGTAAACAGAACAACAATTATTCTCTAATTTAAATGAATAACCGTATTGCAACAAACATGATCAAATCATATTCATGCTGAACGCAAACACCAAATAACACTTATTTAGTTTCAACACTAATCCCGAAAGTATAGGGAGTGTGCGATGATGATCATATCAATCTTGGAACCACTTCCAATACACATCGTCACTTCATCCGTAACTAGTTTATGTTCATGCAACTCCCGTTTCGAGTTACTACTTTTTAGCAACTGAACCAGTATCAAATACTGAGGAGTTGCTATAAACACTAGTAACTACACATCAATAACATGTATATCCAATATACCTTTGTTCACTTTGACATCCTTCTTATCCACCAAATACTTGGGGCAGTTCCGCTTCCAGTGACCAGTCCCTTTGAAGTAGAAGCACTTAGTCTCAGGCTTAGGTACAGACTTGGGCTTCTTCACTTGAGTAGCAACTTGCTTGCCGTTCTTTTTGAAGTTTCCCTTCTATCCCTTTGCCCTTTTCTTGAAACTAGTGGTCTTGTTAACCATGAACACTTGATGCTCTTTCTTGATTTCTACCTTCGTCGATTTCAGCATCGCGAAGAGCTCGGGAATTACTTTCGTCATCCCTTACATACTATAGTTCATCACGAAGTTCTACTAACTTGGTGATGGTGACTAGAGAATTCTGTAATTCACTATTTTATCTGGAAGATTAACTCCCACTTGATTCAAGTGATTGTAGTACCCAGACAATCTGAGCACATGCTCACTGCTTGAGCTATTCTCCTCCATCTTTTAGCTATAGAACTTGTTGGAGACTTCATATCTCTCAACTCGAGTATTTGCTTGAAATATTAACTTCAACTCCTGGAACATCTCATATGGTCCATGACGTTCAAAACGTCTTTGAAGTCCCGATTCTAAGCCGTTAAGCATGGTGCACTAAAGTATCAAGTAGTCATCATATTGAGCTAGCCAAACGTTCATAACGTCTGCATCTGCTCCTGCAATAGGTCTATCACCTAGCGGTGCATCAAGGACATAATTCTTCTGTGCAGCAATGAGGATAATCCTCAGATCACGGATCCAATCTGCATCTTTGCTACTAACATCTTTCAACATAATTTTCTCTAGGAACATATCCAAAATAAACACAGGGAAGCAACAACGCGAGCTATTGATCTACAACATAATTTGCAAAATACTATCAGGACTAAGTTCATGATAAATTTAAATTCAATTAATCATATTACTTAAGAACTCCCACTTAGATAGACATCCCTCTAATCCTCTAAGTGATCACGTGATCCATATCAACTAAACCATAACCGATCATAACGTGAAATGGAGTAGTTTTCAATGGTGAACATCACTATGTTGATCATATCTACTATATGATTCACGCTCGACCTTTCGGTCTCAGTGTTCCGAGGCCATATCTACATATGCTAGGATCGTCAAGTTTAACCTGAGTATTCTGCGTGTGCAAAACTGGCTTGCACCCGTTGTAGATGGACGTAGAGCTTATCACACCAGATCATCACGTGGTGTCTGGGCACGACGAACTTTGGCAACGGTGCATACTCAGGGAGAACACTTTTATCTTGAAATTTAGTGAGAGATCATCTTATAATGCTACCGTCAATCAAAGCAAGATAAGATGCATAAAAGATAAACATCACATGCAATCAATATAAGTGATATGATATGGCCATCATCATCTTGTGCTTGTGATCTCCATCTCCGAAGCACCGTCATGATCACCATCGTCACCGGCGCAACACCTTGATCTCCATCGTAGCATCGTTGTCGTCTCGCCAATCTTATGCTTCTACGACTATCGCTACCGCTTAGTGATAAAGTAAAGCATTACAGGGCGATTGCATTGCATACAATAAAGCGACAACCATATGGCTCCTGCCAGTTGCCGATAACTCGGTTACAAAACATGATCATCTCATATAATAAAATTCAGCATCATGTCTTGACCATATCACATCACAACATGCCCTGCAAAAACAAGTTAGACGTCCTCTACTTTGTTGTTGCAAGTTTTACGTGGCTGCTACGGGCTTAGCAAGAACCGTTCTTACCTACGCATCAAAACCACAACGATAGTTTGTCAAGTTGGTGCTGTTTTAACCTTCGCAAGGACCGGGCGTAGCCACACTCGGTTCAACTAAAGTGAGAGAGACAGACACCCGCCAGTCACCATTAAGCAATGAGTGCTCGCAACGGTGAAACCAGTCTCGCGTAAGCATACGCGTAATGTCGGTCCGGGCCGCTTCATCTCACAATACCGCTGAACCAAAATATGACATGCTGGTAAGCAGTATGACTTATATCGCCCACAACTCACTTGTGTTCTACTCGTGCATATAACATCAACGCATAAAACCAGGCTCGGATGCCACTGTTGGGTAACATAGTAATTTCAAAAAAAATCCTACGCACACGCAAGATCATGGTGATGCATAGCAACGAGAGGGGAGAGTGTTGTCCACGTACCCTCGTAGACCGAAAGCGGAAGCGTTAACACAACGCGGTGGATGTACTCGTACGTCTTCACGATCCGACCGATCAAGTACCGAACGCACGACACCTCCGAGTTCAGCACACGTTCAGCTCGATGACGTCCCTCAAACTCCGATCCAGCCGAGTGTTGAGGGACAGTTTCGTCAGCACGACGGCGTGGTGACAATGATGATGTTCTACCGACGCAGGGCTTCGCCTAAGCACCGCTACGATATTATCGAGGCGTAATATGGTGGAGGGGGGCACCGCACACGGCTAAGAGATCAATGATCAATTGTGTGTCTAGAGGTGCCCCCCTGCCCCCATATATAAAGGAGCAAGGGGGGGAGGTTCGGCCGGCCAAGGGGAGAGGCGCGCCAGGAGGAGTCCTACTCCTACCGGGAGTAGGACTCCCCCCTTTTCCATGTTGGACTAGGAGAGAGAGGGGGAAGAGGTGGAGGGGAGGAAGGAAAGGGGGGGCGCCGCCCCCCTCTCCTTGTCCTATTCGGATTGGGGAGGGAGGGGCGTGCGGCCCTGCCCTGGCCACCTCTCCTCTCTTCCACCTAGGCCCACTAAAGCCCATTAAGTTACCGGGGGGTTCCGGTAACATCCCGGTACTCCGGAAAAATCCAGATTTCACCCGGAACACTTCCGATGTCTAAACTGTTGGGGAACGTAGTAATTTCAAAAAATTTCCTACGCACACGCAAGATCATGGTGATGCATAGCAACGAGAGGGGAGAGTGTTGTCCACGTACCCTCGTAGACCGATAGCGGAAGCGTTATCACAACGCGGTTGATGTAGTCGTACGTCTTCACGATCAGACCGATCAAGTACCGAACGTACGACACCTCCGAGTTCTACACACGTTCAGCTCGATGACGTCCCTCGAACTCCGATCCAGCCGAGTGTTGAGGGAGAGTTTCGTCAGCACGACGACGTGGTGACGATGATGATGTTCCACCGACGCAGGGCTTCGCCTAAGCTCCGCAACGGTATTATCAAGGTCTAATATGGTGGAGGGGGGCACCGCACACGGCTAAGAGATCTCAAGGATCAATTGTTGTGTCTCTGGGGTGCCCCCTGCCCCCGTATATAAAGGAGCAAGGGGGAGGCAGCCGGCCAAGGGGAGAGGCGCGCCATAGGGGGGAGTCCTACTCCCACCGGGAGTAGGACTCCTCCTTTCCTTGTGGGAGTAGGAGAAGGGAAGGGGGAAAGAGAAAGAAGGAAGGGTGCGCCCCCCTTCCCTAGTCCAATTCGGACCAGACCATGGGGAGGGGTGCGGCCACCTTTTGAGGCCTTTCACTCCTTTCCCGTATGGCCCATTAAGGCCCAATACGTATTCCCGTAACTCTCCGGTACTCCGAAAAATACCCGAATCACTCGGAACCTATCCGAAGTCCGAATATAGTCGTCCAATATATCGATCTTTACGTCTCGACCATTTCGAGACTCCTCGTCATGTCCCAGATCTCATCCGGCACTCCGAACTCCTTCGGTACATCAAAACTCAATAAAACTGTCATGTAATGTTAAGCGTGCGGACCCTACGGGTTCGAGAACTATGTAGACATGACCGAGACACCTCTCCGGTCAATAACCAATAGCGGGACCTGGATGCCCATATTGGCTCCCACATATTCTACGAAGATGTTTATCGGTCAGACCGCCTAACAACATACGTTGTTCCCTTTGTCACCGGTATGTTACTTGCCCGAGATTTGATCGTCGGTATCTCGATACCTAGTTCAATCTCGTTACCGGCAAGTCTCTTTACTCGTTCCGTAACACATCATCCCGCAACTAACTCATTAGTCACAATGCTTGCAAGGCTTATAGTGATGTGCATTACCGAGTGGGCCCAGAGATACCTCTCCGACAATTGGAGTGACAAATCCTAATCTCGAAATACGCCAACCCAACAAGTACCTTTGGAGACACCTGTAGAGTACCTTTATAATCACCCATTTACGTTGTGACGTTTGGTAGCACACAAAGTGTTCCTCCGGTAAACGGGAGTTGGATAATCTCATAGTCATAGGAACATGTATAAGTCATGAAGAAAGCAATAGCAACATACTAAACGATCGGGTGCTAAGCTAACGGAATGGGTCAAGTCAATCACGTCATTCTCCTAATGAGGTGATCCCGTTAATCAAATGACAACTCATGTCTATGGCTAGGAAACATAACCATCTTTGATTAATGAGCTAGCCAAGTAGAGGCATACTAGTGACACTCTGTTTGTCTATGTATTCACACATGTATTATGTTTCCGGTTAATACAATTCTAGCATGAATAATAAACATTTGTCATGATATAAGGAAATATATAATACTTTATTATTGCCTCTAGGGCATATTTCCTTCAGTCTCCCACATGCACTAGAGTCAATAATCTAGTTCATATCGCCATGTGATTTAACATCAATAATTCACATCACCATGTGATTAACACCCATAGTTCACATCTCTATGTGACCAACACTCAAAGGGTTTACTAGAGTCAATAATCTAGTTCACATCGCTATGTGATTAACACCCAAAGAGTACTAAGGTGTGATCATGTTTTGATTGTGAGATAATTTTAGTCAACGGGTCTGTCACATTCAGATCCGTAAGTATTTTGCAAATTTCTATGTTTACAATGCTCTGCACGGAGCTACTCTTAGCTAATTGCTCCCACTTACAATATGTATCTAGACCGAGACTTAGAGTCATCTAGATTAGTGTCAAAAACTTGCATCGACGTAACCCTTTACGACGAACCTTTTGTCACTTCCATAATCGAAAAACATATCCTTATTCCACTAAGGATAATTTTGACCGCTGTCCAGTGATCTACTCCTAGATCACTATTGTACTCCCTTGCCAAAATCAGTGTAGGGTATACAATAGATTTGGTACACAGCATGGCATACTTTATAGAACCTATGGCCGAGGCATAGGGAATGACTTTCATTCTTTTTCTTTCTTCTGCCGTGGTCGGGCTTTGAGTCTTACTCAATTTCACACCTTGTAACACAGGCAAGAAACTCTTTCTTTGGCTGTTCCATTTTGAACTACTTCAAAATCTTATTAAGGTATGTACTCATTGAAAAAACTTATCAAGCGTCTTGATCTATCTCTATAGATCTTGATGCTCAATATGTAAGCTGCTTTACCGAGGTCTTTCTTTGAAAAACTCCTTTCAAACACTCCTTTATGCTTTGCAGAATAATTCTACATTATTTCCGATCAACAATATGTCATTCACATATACTTATCAGAAATGTTGTAGTGCTCCCACTCTCTTTCTTGTAAATACAGGCTTCACCGCAAGTCTGTATAAAACTATATGCTTTGATCAACTTATCAAAGCATATATTCCAACTCCGAGATGCTTGCACCAGTCCATAGATGGATCGCTGGAGTTTGCATATTTTGTTAGCACCTTTAGGATTGACAAAACCTTCTGGTTGCATCATATACAACTCTTCTTTAATGAATCCATTAAGGAATGCAGTTTTGTTTATCCATTTGCCTGATTTCATAAAATGCGGCAATTGCTAACATGATTCAGACAGACTTAAGCATCGCTGCGAGTGAGAAAATCTCATCGTATTCAACACTTTGAACTTTGTCAAAAACCTTTTTCCAACAAGTCTAGCTATGTAGATAGTAACACTACTATCAGCGTCCGTCTTCCTCTTGAAAATCCATTTATTTTTTATGGCTCGCCGATCATTGGGCATGTCAATCAAAGTCCATACTTTGTTCTCATACATGGATCCCATCTTAGATTTCATGGCCTCAAGGCATTTTGCGGAATCTGGGCTCACCATCGCTTCTTCATAGTTCGTAGGTTCGTCATGGTCTAGTAACATAACCTCCAGAACAGGATTACCGTACCACTCTGGTGCGGATCTTACTCTGGTTCACCTACGAGGTTCAGTAATAACTTGATCTGAAGTTCCATGATCATCATCATTAACTTCCTCACTAATTGGTGTGGGAGTCACAGGAACAGATATCTGTGATGAACTACTTTCCAATAAGGGAGCAGGTACAGTTACCTCATCAAGTTCTACTTTCCTCCCACTCACTTCTTTCGAGAGAAACTCCTTCTCTAGAAAGGATCCATACTAAGCAACGAATGTCTTGCCTTCGGATCTGTGATAGAAGGTGTACCCAACTGTCTCCTTTGGGTATCCTATGACGACACATTTCTCCGATTTGGGTTTGAGCTTATCAGGATGAAACTTTTTCACATAAGCATCGCAACCCCAAACTTTAAGAAACGACAACTTTGGTTTCTTGCCAAACCACAGTTCATAAGGCGTCATCTCAACGGATTTTGATGGTGCCCTATTTAACGTGAATGTAGCTGTCTCTAATGCATAACCCCAAAACGATAGTGGTAGATCGGTAAGATACATCATATATCGCACCATATCTAATAAAGTACGATTACGACGTTCGGACACACCATTACACCGTGGTGTTCCAGGTGGCGTGAGTAGTGAAACTATTTCACATTGTTTTAACTGAAGGCCAAACTCGTAACTCAAATACTCTTCTCTACGATCAGATCATAGAAACTTTATTTTCTTGTCACGATGATTTTCCACTTCACTCTGAAATTCTTTGAACTTTTCAAATGTTTCAGACTTATGTTTCATCAAGTAGATATACCCATAGCTGCTCAAATCATCTATGAAGGTCAGAAAATAATGATACCTGCTACGAGCCTCAATATTCATCGGACCACATACATCTGTATGTATGATTTCCAACAAATCTGTTGCTCTCTCTATAGTTCCGGAGAACGGCGTTTTAGTCATCTTGCACATGAGGCACGGTTCGCAAGCATCAAGTGATTCCATAATCCCATCAGTATGGAGTTTCTTCATGCGCTTTACACCAATATGACCAAAACGGCAGTGCCACAAATAAGTTGCACTATCATTATTAACTTTGCATCTTTTGGCTTCATTATTATGAATATGTGTATCACTACGATCGAGATCCAACAAACCATTTTCGTTGGTGTGTATGACCATAGAAGGTTTTTATTCATGTAAACAGAACAACAATTGTTCTCTAACTTAAATGAATAACCGTATTGCAATTAACATGATCAAATCATATTCATGCTCAACGCAAACACCAAATAACACTTATTTAGTTTCAACACTAATCCCGAAAGTATGGGAAGTATGCGATGATGATCATATCAATCTTGGAACTACTTCCAACACACATTGTCACCTCTCCTTTTACTAGTCTCTGTTTATTCTGCAACTCCCGTTTCGAGTTACTACTCTTAGCAACTGAACCAGTATCAAATACCGAGGGGTTGCTATAAACACTAGTAAAGTACACATCAATAACATGTGTATCCAATATACCTTTGTTCACTTTGCCATCCTTCTTATCCACCAAATAGTTGGGGTAGTTTCGCTTCCAGTGACCAGTCCCTTTGCAGTAGAAGCACTTAGTCTCAGGCTTAGGACCACACTCAGGCTTCTTCACTTGAGCAGCAACTTGCTTGCCATTCTTCTTGAAGTTCCCCTTCTTCCCTTTGCCCTTTTCTTGAAACTAGTGGTCTCGTCAACCATCAACACTTGATGTTTTTCTTGATTTCTACCTTCGTCGATTTCAGCATCACGAAGAGCTCGGGAATTACTTTCCTCATCCCTTGCATACTATAGTTCATCACGAAGTTCTACTAACTTGGTGATGGTGACTAGAGAATTCTGTCAATCACTATTTTATCTGGAAGATTAACTCCCACTTGATTCAAGCGATTGTAGTACCCAGACAATCTGAGCACATGCTCACTAGTTGAGCGATTCTCCTCCATCTTTTAGCTATAGAACTTGTTGGAGACTTCATATCTCTCAACTCGGGTATTTGCTTGAAATATTAACTTCAACTCCTGGAACATCTCATATGGTCCATGACGTTCAAAACGTCTTTGAAGTCCTGATTCTAAGCCGTTAAGCATGGTGCACTAAACTATCAAGTAGTCATCATATTGAGCTAGCCAAACGTTCATAACGTCTGCATCTGCTCCTGCAATAGGTCTGTCACCTAGCGGTGCATCAAGGACATAATTTTTCTGTGCAGCAATGAGGATAATCCTCAGATCACGCATCCAATCCGCATCTTTGCTACTAACATTTTTCAACATAATATTTCTCTAGGAACATATCAAAAATAAACAGGGAAGCAACAACGCGAGCTATTGATCTACAACATAATTTGCAAAATACTATCAGGACTAAGTTCATGATAAATTTAAGTTCAATTAATCATATTACTTAAGAACTCCCACTTAGATAGACATCCCTCTAATCCTCTAAGTGATCACGTGATCCATATCAACTAAACCATGTCCGATCATCACGTGAGATGGAGTTGTTTCAACGGTGAACATCAATATGTTGATCATATCTACTATATGATTCACCCTCGACCTTTCGGTCTCCGTGTTCCGAGGCCATATCTGTTATATGCTAGGCTCGTCAAGTTTAACCTGAGTATTCCGCGTGTGCAACTGTTTTGCACCCGTTGTATTTGAACGTAGAGCCTATCACACACGATCATCACGTGGTGTCTCAGCACGAAGAACTTTCGCAAAGGTGCATACTTAGGGTGAACACTGATACTTTGATAATTTAGTGAAGGATCATCTTATAATGCTACCGTCAAAACAAAGCAAGATAAGATGCATAAAGGATTAACATCACATGCAATCAATATAAGTGATATGATATGGCCATCATCATCTTGTGCTTGTGATCTCCATCTCCGAAGCACCGTGCTTGTGATCTCCATCTCCGAAGCACCGTCATGATCACCATCGTCACCGGCGCGACACCTTGATCTCCATCGTAGCATCGTTGTCCTCTCGTCAATCTTATGCTTCTACGACTATCGCTACCGCTTAGTGATAAAATAAAGCATTACATGGCGATTGCATTGCATACAATAAAACGACAACCATATGGCTCCTGCCAGTTGCCGATAACTCGGTTACAAAACATGATCATCTCATACAACACATTATATCACATCATGTCTTGACCATATCACATCACAACATGCCCTGCAAAAACAAGTTAGACGTCCTCTACTTTGTTGTTGCAAGTTTTACGTGGCTGCTACGGGCTTAGCAAGAACCGTTCTTACCTACGCATCAAAACCACAACGATAGTTTGTCAAGTTGGTGCTGTTTTAACCTTCGCAAGGACCGGGCGTAGCCACACTCGGTTCAACTAAAGTGAGACAGACAGACACCCGCCAGTCACCTTTAAGCAACGAGTGCTCGCAACGGTGAAACCAGTCTCGCGTAAGCGTACGAGTAATGTCGGTCCGGGCCGCTTCATCTCACAATACCGCTGAACCAAAGTATGACATGCTGGTAAGCAGTATGACTTATATCGCCCACAACTCACTTGTGTTCTACTCGTGCATAGCATCAACGCATAAAACCAGGCTCTGATACCACTGTTGGGGAACGTAGTAATTTAAAAAAAATTCCTACGCACATGCAAGATCATGGTGATGCATAGCAACGAGAGGGGAGAGTGTTGTCCATGTACCCTCGTAGACCGATAGCTGAAGCGTTATCACAATGCGGTTGATGTAGTCGTACGTCTTCACGATCCGACCGATCAAGTACCGAACGTACGACACCTCCGAGTTCTACACACGTTCAGCTCGATGACGTCCCTCGAACTCCGATCTAGCCGAGTGTTGAGGGAGAGTTTCGTCAGCACGACGGCGTGGTGACGATGATGATGTTCCACCGACGCAGGGCTTCGCCTAAGCTCCGCAACGGTATTATCGAGGTGTAATATGGTGGAGGGGGGCACCGCACACGGCTAAGAGATCTCAAGGATCAATTGTTGTGTCTCTGGGGTGCCCCCCTGCCCCCGTATATAAAGGAGCAAGGGGGAGGCAGCCGGCCAAGGGGAGAGGCGCGCCATAGGGGGGCGTCCTACTCCCACCGGGAGTAGGACTCCTCCTTTCCATGTGGGAGTAGGAGAAGGGAAGGGGGAAGGAGAAAGAAGGAAGGGTGCGCCCCCCTTCCGTAGTCCAATTCGGACCAGACCATGGGGAGGGGTGCGGACACCTTTTGAGGCCTTTCTCTCCTTTCCCGTATGGCCCATTAAGGCCCAATACGTATTCCCATAACTCTCCGGTACTCCGAAAAATACCCGAATCACTCGGAACCTTTCCGAAGTCCGAATATAGTTGTCCAATATATTGATCTTTACGTCTCGACCATTTCGAGACTCCTCGTCATGTCCCCAATCTCATCCGGGACTCCGAACTCCTTCGGTACATCAAAACTCAATAAAACTGTCATCGTAACGTTAAGCGTGCGGACCCTACGGGTTCGAGAACTATGTAGACATGACCGAGACACCTCTCCGGTCAATAACCAATAGCGGGACCTGGATGCCCATATTGGCTCCCACATATTCTACGAAGATCTTTATCGGTCAGACCGCATAACAACATACGTTGTTCCCTTTGTCACCGGTATGTTACTTGCCCGAGATTTGATCGTCGGTATCTCGATACCTAGTTCAATCTCGTTACCGGCAAGTCTCTTTACTCGTTCCGTAACACATCATCCCGCAACTAACTCATTAGTCACAATGCTTGCAAGGCTTAGAGTGATGTGCATTACCGAGTGGGCCCAGAGATACCTCTCCGACATTTGGAGTGACAAATCCTAATCTCGAAATATGCCAACCCAACAAGTACCTTTGGAGACACCTGTAGAGTACCTTTATAATCACCCATTTACGTTGTGACGTTCGGTAGCACACAAAGTGTTCCCCCGATAAACGGGAGTTGCATAATCTCATAGTCATAGGAACATGTATAAGTCATGAAGAAAGCAATAGCAACATACTAAACGATCGGGTGCTAAGCTAACGGAATGGGTCAAGTCAATCACGTCATTCTCCTAATGAGGTGATCCCGTTAAACAAATGACAACTCATGTCTATGGCTAGGAAACATAACCATCTTTGATTAACGAGCTAGCCAAGTAGAGGCATACTAGTGACACTCTGTTTGTCTATGTATTCACACATGTTTTATGTTTCCGGTTAATACAATTCTAGCATGAATAATAAACATTTGTCATGATATAAGGAAATATATAATACTTTATTATTGCCTCTAGGGCATATTTCCTTCATAAACATAGGCTTCCAATATATCAATCTTTATGTCTCGACCATTTCGAGACTCCTCGTCATGTCCGTGATCACATCCGGGACTCCGAACAACCTTCGGTACATCAAAACTCATAAACTCATAATAAAACTGTCATCGTAACGTTAAGCGTGCGGACCCTACGGGTTCGAGAACTATGTAGACATGACCGAGACACCTCTCCGGTCAATAACCAATTGCGGAACCTGGATGCTTGTATTGGCTCCCACATATTCTATGAAGATCTTTATCGGTCAGACCGCATAGCAACATACGTTGTTCCCTTTGTCATCTGTATGTTACTTGCCCGAGATTCGATCTTCGGTATCTTAATACCTAGTTCAATCTCGTTACCGGCAAGTCTCTTTACTCGTTCCGTAATACATCATCTCGCAACAAACTCATTAGTTGCAACGCTTGCAAGGCTTAAGTGATGTGCATTACCGAGAGGGCCCAGAGATACCTCTCCGACAATCGGAGTGACAAATCCAAATCTCGAAATACGCCAACCCAACAAGTACCTTCGGAGACACCTGTAGAGCACCTTTATAATCACCCAGTTACGTTGTGACGTTTGGTAGCACACAAAGTGTTCCTCCGGTAAACGGGAGTTGCGTAATCTCATAGTCATAGGAACATGTATAAGTCATGAAGAAAGCAATAGCAACATACTAAACGATCAGGTGCTAAGCTAACGGAATGGGTCAAGTCAATCACATCATTCTCCTAATGATGTGATCCCGTTAATCAAATGACAACTCATGTCTATGGCTAGGAAACATAACCATCTTTGATCAACGAGCTAGTCAAGTAGAGGCATACTAGTGACACTCTGTTTGTCTATGTATTCACACATGTATCATGTTTCCGGTTAATACAATTCTAGCATGAATAATAAACATTTATCATGATATAAGGAAATAAATAATAACTTTATTATTGCCTCTAGGGCATATTTCCTTCAGTCTCCCACTTGCACTAGAGTCAATAATCTAGTTCACATCGCCATGTGATTTAACATCAATAGTTCACATCACCATGTGATTAACACCCATAGTTCACATCGTCATGTGACCAACACCAAAAGGGTTTACTAGAGTTGGGACACCCCTGCAGGGTATTATCTTTCAAAAGCCATGCCCGCGGTTATGAGGCAGATGGGAATTTGTTAATGTCTGGTTGTAGAGAACTTGACACTTGACTTAATTAAAATACATCAACCGTGTGTGTAACCGTGATGGTCTCTTTTCGGCGGAGTCCGAGAAGAGAACACGGTTGAGTTATGCATGAACGTAAGTAGTTTCAGGATCACTTCTTGATCATTTCTAGCTTCACGACCGTTGCGTTGCTTTTCTTCTCGCTCGCATTTGCGTATGTTAGCCACCATATATGCTTAGTTCTTGCTGCAGCTCTACCTCATTACACCATCCTTTCCTATAAGCTTAAATAGTCATGATCTCGCGGGTGTGAGATTGCTGAGTCCTCGTGACTCACAGATTCTACCAAAACAGTTGCAGTTGCCGACGATACCAGTGCAGATGATGCGACAGAGCTCAAGTGGGAGTTCGACGAGGAACGTGGTCGTTACTATGTTTCTTTTCCTGATGATCAGTAGTGGAGCCCAGTTGGGACGATCGAGGATCTAGTATTTGGGGTTATCTTATTTTCATTTGGGTTTGACCGTAGACGGTCTATGTGTGGTTTTGGATGATGTATGAATTAATTTATGTATTGTGTGAAGTGGCGATTGTAAGCCAACTCTCGTTATCCCATTCTTGTTCATTACATGGGATTGTGTGAAGATGACCTTCTTGACACGAAACCACAATGCGGTTATGCCTCTAAGTCGTGCCTCGACACGTGGGAGATATAGCCGCATCGTGGGCGTTACAATATCCCCAGCAACAGCGCCAGAAATTCTTCCTGCTACTCTTGAGCTTGTGTTAGTTTTCCCCTTGAAGAGAAAAGGGTGATGCAACAGAGTAGAGTAAGTATTTCCCTTAGTTTGAGAACCAAGGTATCAATCCAGTAGGAGACAACGAACAAGTCACCGAATACCTGCACAAACAATCAACAACTTGCACCCAACGCGATAAAGGGGTTGTCAATCCCTTCACGGTTACTTGCAAAAGTGAGATGTGGTAGAGATAGATAAACGGTACAGTAAATATTTTTTGTATTTTTGGTTTATAGATCGGAAAGTAAAATATTGCGAAGGAAGTAAATTGGAAACTAAAATTGTAGATCGGAAACTTATATGATGGAAAATAGACACGGGGGGCATAGGATTCACTAGAGGCTTCTCTCAAGATAGAAAATATTACGGTGGGTGAACAAATTGCTGCCGAGCAATTGATAGAAAAGCGCAAAGTTATGACGATATCTAAGGCAATGATCATGAATATAGGCATCACGTCCGTGTCAAGTAGGCCAACTCCTCCCTGCATCTACTACTATTACTCCACACATCGACCGCCTCCTGCCTGCATCTAGAGTATGAAGTTCATAGAACGGAGTAATGCTTTGAGTAAGATGACATGATGTAGCGGGATAAACTCAAGCAGTATGATGAAAACCCCATCTTTTTATCATCGATGGCAACAATACAATACATGCCTTGCTTCCCCTACTGTCACTGGGAAAGGACACCGTAAGATTGAACCCAAAGCTAAGCACTTCTCCCATTGCAAGAAAAACCAATCTAGTTGGCCAAAGCAAATCGCTAGTTCAAAGAGACTTGCAAAGATATATAATCATGCATATAAGAATACAGAGAAGATTCAAATAATTCATATATAAGCTGATCATAAATCCACAATTCATCAGATCTCAGCGAACACACTACAAAAAAAGTATTACATCGAACAGATCTCCAAGAACATTGAGGAGAACATTGTATTGAGAATCAAAGAGAGAGAAGAAGCCATCTAGCTACTAGCTATGGACCCATAGGTCCGAGGTAAACTACTCATGCTTCATCGAAAGGGCAATGGTGTTGATGTAGAAGCCCTCCATGATTGAATCCCCCTCCGGTAGGACGCCGGAAAAGGCCCCTAGATGGGGTCTCACGGGTACAGAAGATTGCGGCGGTGGAAAAGTGTTTTCATGGCTCTCTCTGTTCTTTTTGGGATATATGAGAATATATAGGCGGAAAAAATAGGTCGGTGGAGTCACGAGGGGCCCACAAGGGTGGGGGCGCGCCCTACCCCCCAGGGCACGCCCTCCGTCCTTGTCGACGCCTCATGGCTTCCCTGTCTTGCACTCCAAGTCCTTTGCATGTCTTCTGGTCCCAGAAAAATCATCGCAAAAGTTTCATTTCGTTTGGACTCCGTTTGGTATTCCTTTTCTGCGAAACTCTAAAACAAGGGGAAAAACAGAAACTAACACTAGGCTCTAGGTTAATAGGTTAGTCCCAAAAATAATATAAAATAGCATATTAATGCATATAAAACATCCAAAATAGATAATATAATAGCATGGAACAATCAAAAATTATATATATGTTGGAGACGTATCACCCATTTACCGAATGGGCCGAAGACAGGCCTAAAGTCAAAGCGGGCTAGAATTGGCCGAACTGCAGAATGGCCGAGAAAAAGCTGAAGGACGTTCCGGGCCATTAACGAGCTGGAACTAACGATGGGCTGCTAACAAGCCGAAAGAAGCTCGGGCTGTAATTGGGCCCAAAGACGTAGCGGGCCGTTAACAGGCTGAAACTGACGATGGGCTGGAAATTTTCAAATCTAGAATGGGCCTTTGATGGGCCAATTCTGTGTAACTTGTATGGGCTGTGCTTGTGAATGGGCCTGACTCAAGTAGGCCGCTAATGGGCCGGCCCGGCCTTTTTACCCGAATGGGCCGCTGTTGGGCCGAGACATGTGTCGACGTATCATAGGTGCGTCCCATCCATTCGATGGATGACAACTGCCCGAATGCCGGGCCGACACATGGATATGCCGGCGAATGAGAATTTTACACTTGGAAAATCCCCATTGGTCCGGGCTGTTAACGGGTTATCGGATCCAAATCGGAACCCGATAGCTTAACGGTGACCCGTTATGGTGGATGCCACGTGTCGGTTAGCCTTGACGAAAGCACTTCTATGACGCGTGATTTATCATCATGGAAGTGGACACTTCTGTGATGATAATTTTGGTAATGTCATTGAACATAGGTATGACTATCTTGATTCTGTCATAAAATTGTCATGGATGTACATGCATGACAAAAAACGTGACCTGTGACAAACACGTATCATCACGGAAGTGATTTTTGTTGTTGTGCTTGTTGATATGCTTGAGTATTGAAATCTTTTTGTCAAAACTAGACTATTGCTTTGAACCATATAAAAGTCCAAATGTCCATGCTACAAAGAGAAGAATATGTGAAGAACATGTTAGGCAGCATTCCACGTCAAAAAATTTGTTTTTATCATTTACCTACACAAGGACGAGCAGGAATTAAGCTTGCGGATGCTGATACGTCTCCAACGTATCTATAATTTTTTATTGTTCCATGCTATTATATTATCATTTTTGGATGTTTTACAATCAATTTATAGCAACTTTATATCATTTTTTGGGACCAACCTATTGACATAGTGCCCAGTGCCAGTTCCTGTTTTTTTGCTTGTTTTTTACTTCGCAAAAAATCAATACCACACGGAGTCCAAACGCAACGAAACTTTTTGGAGAATTTTTCTGGGCCAGAAGACACAGGATGGGCCAAAGAAGTACCAGAGGGGTGCCCCGAGGGGGCACAACCCACCTGGGCGTGCCTGGGGGCCCAGGCGTGCCCTAGTTGGTTGTGCCCACCTTGGTGGCCTCCCGCACCGCCTCTTTGCTCTATGAATATCCCAATATTCCAGAAACCCTAGGGGAGTCGAGAAAAATCAATTCCAGCCGTCGCAAGTTCCAAAAACCACAAATCCAATCTAGACACCATCACAGTGGGGTTCATCATCCTCATTGGTGCCTCTCCGATGATGCATGAGTAGTTCATTGTAGACCTACGGGTTCGTAGTTAGTAGCTAGATGGCTTCCTCTCTCTCTTTTGATTCTCAATACAATGGTCTCTTGGATATCTATTTGATGTAACTCTTTTTGCGATGTGTTTGTTGGGATCCGATGAACTTTGAGTTTATGATCAGATCTATGTTTTTATCCATGAAAGTTATATGAGTCTTTTGATCTCTTATATGCATGATTGCTTATAGCCTCATATTTCTTCTTCGAATCTTTGGTTTAGTTAGGCCAACTAGATTGATTTTTCTTGTCATGGGAAGAGGTGCTTTGTGACGGATTCGATCTTACGGTGCTTGATCCCAGTGACAGAAGGGGTAACGACACGTATGTATCATTGCTATTAAAGATAACAAGATGGGGTCTATTTCTACATAAATAGATCTTGTCTACATCATGTCATCGTTCTTATTGCATTACTCCATCTCTCCATGAACTTAATACACTAGATGCATGCTGGGTAGCGGTCGATGTGTGGAGTAATAGTTGTAGATGCTGGCAGGAGTCGGTCTACTAATCTTGGACGTGATGCCTATGTAATGATCATTGCTTGGATATCGTCATGATTTTTTGAAGTTCAATCAATTGCCCAACTGTAATTCGTTTACCCGCCGTATGCTATTTTTCTTGAGAGAAGCCACAAGTGAAATCTACGGCCCCCGGGTCTCTTCTTTATCATATTTGCCTTCGAGATCTATTTTTATTTGCTTTTATATTCAGATCTATTAATCCAAAAACACAAAAATACTTTGCTGCAATTTATTGTTTTTTGTTTGATCTCGCGTTCCCGCGAGATCTATTTATCCAATCTACCACAATTTTACCTATCTTTTTACCCATGGGATTGACAACCCCTCTCTTGCGTCGGGTTGCAAGTATTTGTTCCTTGTGTGCAGGTACTGTTCATGTAGTGTTGCGTGGTTCTCCTACTGGTTCGACAACCTTGGTTTCATCACTAAGGGAAATACCTACCGTAGTTGTGCTGCATCATCCCTTCCTCTTTGGGGTAATACCGATGTAGTTCAAGTCGCATCAGCCCCCGTCGAGGATGTGCCAAAGAGCTCTACCGGCAAGAACAAGAAGAACAAGGCTGCTCCTCCAGAAACCAAGAAGGTGTCTGCCAAGGAGGACAGCCAGGAGGGAACTTTCACCATAAGTTCCACCCTTGATGAAAAATAGGGAAGCCCTCTCATTGCCTTCTTGCAGGCGAATGTAGATGTGTTTGCAAGGCAACCATCTAACATCCCCTGTGTTCCTAGGGAGGTAACTGAGCACCACATTGCCATCTGCCCCCACGTGTGGCCTGTCAAGCAGAAGGTGTGGAAGAAAACCTTGGAGCGACAATAATCCATTGTTGAAGAGATCAAAAATTTGTAAGCAGAAGGTTTGGTCAGAGGTGTACTCCATCCCACACGGTTGGCTAATTCAGTTTTTGTGCGCAAGGCGAACAACAAGTGGCGACATTGCATTGATTACACAGATATCAATAAAGCTTGCCCAAAGGACACATTTCCCTTGCCGCGCATCGACCAGATTGTTGACTCCACTTGGTGCGATCTGTTGTTATTCCTTGATGCCTACTCCGGGTATCATCGGATATTCATGTCAAAATAAGGTGAAGAGAAGACCTCATTCATCACTCCATGTGGTACATATTGTTTCATACGTATGCCTTTCGGATTGAAGAGTGTTGGTTCAACATTTGCAAGGGCGGTCTAGATTGGTTTTGAGCCTCAGCTGCACAGGAATGTGGAAGCTTATATGGATGACAGAGTGGTCAAAACCAAGGATAAGTCAACCCTGATACAAGATTTGGAAGAAACATTTGCTAATCTGCGCAAGATCAATCTGAAACTCAATCCTGAGAAGTGTATATTTGTTGTTCCTGTCAGCGTCTAGGGAACAGGGGTACCCAGGCTTGTCTGCCTGCGGCCTAGGGCGTGGCTCCACTAGCGGCCTGGTACGGCCCATCTTCATCAACAACCACTCAAGACCCTCGCGAGGGGCCAAGCCTCGTGAGGCAGACGACACAAGACCTCCTTAGGGGAAGCCTCGCTAGGCTGGCTCCCGAGGAGCGGAGATATCTATGCAAGGGGCACCTCGCGAGGTCCGTGTGACGTGAGCCATGACGACCAAGGCCAGGCGGGCGCCAGCGGGCGCAGAGCACCAGTTGCCTCTTTGGTGCTAAAGGGCAAGCACTGGCGAGGAGTCCCGACGCATTAGGCAAAGGTTTCCATATCGGTGCAACGAGACCAAGACCAGCAGGACGGCAGGACAGAGGTCACCGCGGAGCCCACGATGGCGTCACCACCAGAGCGTTTGGCAGGAGAAAAACACCTTTTGTCAGGATAGGTTGTACTAGTTGTCTCCCTTTAAAATTGGCCATTGTGGGATCCCTTCCTGCCTAACATTTGGGGAGAGGACCAGGGCCTCTATAAATAGGACTAGCCACCACCGTGGTCAGGGACGCATCATTCAGACCATCCTCACACAAACGGATCATTCAGACCATCCTCACACACACAAGCTCACCGAGCTCAAGAACACCTCTCCTCAGGAGGCTGTTCATCCCTTGTACTAGTTCATCCTCAGCCACAAGGAAATCCACCACACCACACTGGAGTAGGGCATTACACCACAACGGTGGCCCGAACCAGTATAAACTCTCATGTCTCTTGTTCTTTGGGTTCCGCTAGCTAGGCCTTGAGATCGTTGCGAGAGAGAGCTAGGGAGAGAGAGATCTTCGTGTGCACCCCAGTGTTCGAACCTCAAGGGTTTGCCGGAACCCATAATCCGACATTTGAAGCGCCAGGTAGGGGTGCACTGAAGCCTTTCTTCCAATCTGCTCTCCACTGCTCCACCACAACCATGGCTGACGCTCGCCGAGCCCGTGGTGAGTGCCGGGCCGCCATCACTGCCCATGTCGCTCAGACGGCGCCCGTCGGTGGACCTCCCCGCCATTCTCCATCACCCGCTGCCAACGCCGCCACCGGCCCGGCACGGAAGGGGCAGCAAGCTTCCTCGCTACACCCCTCCGTTCGGCGGGACGGAAGCACTGCCACTCCGTCGCTGACTCTGACCGGCTCGTCGTCCCATGCTTGTCGCGTGCCCACGGACGTGCAGGCCGCGCTGCTCATGGCATGCGAGCTCCCGCGTTACCGCCCGGTCGACGACCTCTACGATGACAGGCTGGACCGCATCGCCGAGCTCGTCAGCGCCGCTAGGGCCTCTTCTGCACCGTCCCTCTCGCTACCACGCCCACCTTAGGCCGCGGGTGACGTAGCTCAAGGAGCACCTCCTCCACCTCCACATCAAGACGGCACCCTCGCACTAAGACGAGCGGTCCCGCGGCGTGACCCGCCACGCCGGGCGCCCGCACACGAAGAAGGAAGCTGCCAAGAAGTCCCGAGGCCGTAAGAAAACACCCCTGTGCTCCCAGCACAACTGCGTCAAGACCGTGTGCCGCCTGCGGCGGCGGCGTGAGGATATCAAGATCAGGATCCGCCTCTGCGATGGGCTCCGGTAACCACAGCAGGCTGTCGTGCCTTCACTCCCGAGCTGTGCAGCGTCGTCTAGCCCGGCAAGTTCAAGCCGGACCTGCCTCCGCGCTACGACGGCACCCTCGACCCCATGGAGTTCTTGCTGCTCTACGAGCTGAGCATCGAGGCGGCCAACAGTGACGAGAAGGTCATGGCGAATTGGTTCCCCATGGCCCTCAAGGATGGCGCGTGCTCGTGGCTTCTGAACTTGCCCTCGGGATCAATCTGTTCCTTGGCGGGATGCGTGAGCATTTCGTCGCCAACTTCCATGGCACTCGCAACCGCCCGCCGGCTGCGGATGACCTGCGGTGCATCAAGCAGCAGCCAGGGGAAACCTTGCAGAAGTACATCCAACGCTTCAACAGCGTTCGCCTCAAGATCCCCAAGGTGACGGACGAGGCCATCATCTCCGTGTTCTCCGATGGCGTCCGCGACGTCAAGATGAAGGAGGAGCTCGCCATCCACGAGGAACTATGCACGGCCCTGGAAATGTTCAACATGGCGACCAAGTGCGCAAGGGCTGAGGAAGGGCGCCTCTCCCTCCTCGAGCTTCCAGCCGCTGACACGGAAGACAAGAAGGCCAAGGCCAAATATGTGAAGCGCAAGGGAGTAGCCGTGCTTGTGGCCGAGCCAGGGATGAAGCGCGGCCAAGACCACCCCGAGTCATCCAAGGGCAGCCGTCCCTTCTGTGCCTTCCACAATGTTCACAGCCACAACACCAGTGACTGTCAAGAGCTCAGGGCCATCCGCGACGGGCGCTTCCCTCGACGCCCTGAGCGCAGCGACCGCGGCTACGGCTGAGGAGGAGGACAAAGTGGGGGACGCTTGGATGACCGCGGCCCCGCCAGGAGTGGCGTGACCGGCCTCGTGAGGATCGCTGGCAGGATCAGCCTCGCGAGGGCGCCTGGAGGGAGCAGCCTCGTGAGGACCGTCCTCAGGGCAACGCTGGCCTCCCTCCGCTGCCACCACCACCAAGGAGGAACGACGACCATCATCAGGACGAGGGGGCTGGGGGCTTCCAGGAGCCACGCGCCATCGCCTGTATTCTGGGCGGCGCTCAAGCCCCAGCCTCTCAGCGTATCTTCAAGTAGTTTTCTCGCGAGGTGAACGCAGCCCTTCCCAGGCTCGGGGCCACGCGCCCGCTTAGGTGGTTCAAGTGCGCCATCACCTTCAGCTCGTCAAACCAGCTCAAGTGCGCGGTAACCACCGCCGCCCTCCCGATGCTCTGCTCACCCGTCATCAGCAATGTTCAAGTCACCAATACCCTCATCAACGGTGCCGCAGAGCTCAACATCCTACCCATCGAGACGTTCGACAGCCTCCAAGTGCCATACGATCAGCTACAGCCTACCAAGCCCCCCTCAGGAGTGACCAACGGCTCCACCACCCCGATATGGCAGGTCCGCCTCCTAGTCACCTTCAGCCAGCGTAACAACCACCGCACCAAGCTCGTCAACTTCGACGTTGCCCACATCCGCCTGCCGTACAATGCCATCCTTGGGTATCCAGCCTTGGCCAAGTTTATGGCAGTGACCCACCATGGCTACAACGTTCTTAGGATGCCAGGGAGCGGCGGCATCATCGCGGTCCCTTGTGAAGAAAGAGATGCGGTGTGCTCCCTCGAGCCTGCTTACCAAGCTGCAGCGGCCGAAGACCCCGACAACGAATGCACCCTGTACCCTCCTGAGGCCATCCCCAAGAAGAAGAAGCAGCTACTCCGCCAAGGGCCTTAGGAGAGCGACGTTTCCAGCGGCACCACCTCAAGATCTGCGCCCGCAGTTGGGGCGCCTCCCTCCCTCGCATAGGAAGGCGCGCCCGGCGCCCTCCTTAGGTTAGGCTCGGGGGCTCTCTTCTGGAGGGCCTCAGACCAAGCCAACGTCATGAGGGAGGCGCTCGGGCACCATGTGGAGGTGTGCTTCGCCGCACGTTTCCCTCAAGAGGGCACAAGGCGTGGAGCGCCTAGTGCTCAGGAGTTCATCACCAAGGCGACCCAGGAGCTTCAGGAGGCAAGGACCATACGCGGCGACCGCCGCCCACCACCTGGCGCAGCCCCCCATCCTGGCGAGGATGGCGGGCTACGCGTCTGCGTCGACATTCCAGGGCTCAACAGGGCCGCATCTCAGGGACGTTTTTGGCCTTCGCGTGTTGGGCGGTGCGAGGGTCCACCCCACAACTATGTTCGCATGCCATTTGGCCTGCCGAACACGGCTGTCACCTTCCGGCGTCACTTGCGGAGCATTCTGGCGGCTCAGGAGGCCAGGCATCACGTTGTCCTGGCAGAGATGGCGACAGTTCTTCAGGAGCCACCTGGGCCCACGGAGCCTCCTGAGGCTCGGGACCCTGGCGGCTCGTGAGGAGCAACTTCTTCGGCATGCATCTTCGGCTACTCCAACATCACTCCAGCTACGGTATCAGGTGACTCTTTCCAGTTCATTCAGTTGGGGCCGCCCTTCGGGCAGCATTATCCCCAAGTCGCACGGGCCTGTCCCCGCGATGTGTATCCTTCTGCATCTTTAGCTTACTCTGTTGGGAGCGCCTCTCTGGCTGCATTATCCCCAGGCCGCTCGGGTCCGTCCCAGTGGCATGTATCGTTCTTGCATCTATTAGAGCTAACCTACCTCATTGCTTGAGTCATTTCATGATTGTCACATGTTTGCCTGTTGCCCCTCGCGGCCACCCGCGTTATTGACCGGCCTCCTGCTCATCCTGCAACGGGGGCTACACATGCTGGCACGGTGCTTGTGCTCGGGCCTGTTCCTGCAACGCTGACAATCCTGAGCGGTCGAGCTCTGGCTTGCGGCACGCCCCGCGCTTGTCACCTCACCAGGACCTCAGTGCCTTCATCTTCTTTCGGAATGACCAGTAGGAGACCAGCAAGCACGGTTGCAATATGTATTCCTCCCTCGCGCTAACCTACAGGAATCTCCGGAGGCTAACAACGGGCGGCACCGTAGGCTCCTTCTGTTTTTTCATGCAATTCGCTTGCGCGTTAAAGTGGGGCCCCTGAGCATCGCGCCTCAGGGGCTCTTACTGGCTCTCCAGCCCTCACCCCCTGGCCCTGACCACGGCATCGTGACCTGGCATACCAGCCGCGGCTGAGCTTGCTCGAGGGCCGGGACCTGAGGACGTAGAGCACATAGAAGAGCATGAAAAAAAAGGGAAGCTCGTGTGGGCCTAACCTGGCTACACTACCGCCGCTGACGCATGAACCTAACACTACATGAGGGATCGACCCAGGATCGCTAAGATAAGTCACGCACTCAAGCCAGCCCAGTGCTGCGGCATAGGATTTCCACCTCTTGTAGCCTTGCTACGGCGACACCGCCTTCCTTTCCCGCCTTCAGGGAGTTGCTTGCATTCTAAAGGGGACCTCTTGAGCATCGCGCCTCAGGAGCTCTTACTGGACCTCGGGCCGCTCAACTCCTTGCCTTGACCACGGCATCGCAACCTGGCATACCAGCGACGGCTGTAGCCTGCCTGGGGACTTGGACCTGTCGGCGTAGAGCACTAAGCTACCGCGAGGTTGGAAAGGGGGGACCGAGCCAAAGCAAGACACGCAATCATGAGTTTTTGTAATAAGGACGATATTGACAAAAGGCACTACAGACCCTTTACACACCCCACGGGGTTCACCTCGATTCCTCGCAGGGAACAAAAGAAGAAGGTTTCTAGGAGCCGCATCTACATGCGTCGCCGCTGACGCCATCATCAACAGTGGGCCACGGGAGGCCGATGCCAACCCCATCCAGATCAACGGCGGTGACGGGCAGACACCGCTGCCGCGCTCCGGGCACGGCGAGAGCTCGGGTGCACGTAGCTATCGTCGCTCGTCTCCGTAGTCTCGTAGGGCTCGGGAGAGTCGCTGGACTCCCAGGCACCGTCACTGCTACTGGAGGAACTGCCGGCAGGACAGAAGGCGGGGCCAGCACCCGCCGTCGCGCCGTCTCGGCGACCCCCTCCAGGGCAGCATTCTATGTGACGACCTTCCTCACCGAAGAACTTGAAGAACAGCATGGAGGCGCCATCGTACTCAAAGTGGATGGCGAGGGCGCCCTCCGCGCGGCAGGCGCGAGCGACCTCGCCCCACCCGCGGGTCATGAAGATCTTGCCCGGGGAAACGACCTCGACCTCTGCTCCCGTCGCTGGGGTGTCGCACTCAGCGTGCTGCAGCCACAACTCGAGTGGCCCCCTCGGCGGCATCTCTTCAGCGAAGAACTGCGGGAATCGGATCCACGAGTGCGGTGGCATCACCGCCCACACCACGAGTTCGCGCGAGGAGCCCTCTGCGAGAGTTCGCGGGGTGGCGGCGCGTGCCGCCACAGTACGCCCACCGCGGCCAAGGCGCGAGCGGCGCGGAGGCTGCCTCTACCTTCGGAGCCTTGCGCCTGGGCGTACAAGGGCAGCGGGTAGCCAGGGGCCACTCGTGCCAAGGCCTCGTCACCTCCGGCCTCAGGACGACGTCGCGAGAGCAGGCCAACCTCTTCTTCGGCGGGAGTGACCCCAGCTCTTCGTGGGGGGTTTTCCCCTTCTCAGCAGCGGAGAATCTCCGTATCGGCGCCATGAGTGTCACAGCAAGGAGGAGGAAGAAGAACTAGGCGGAATGGAGGAAGAGATGAGTGACGGGGGCTCCGCCCCCTCCTCATTTATAGCCAGAAGGAGGCCAACCGCCGGCCTCCATGATCACAGTTAATGATGGTTCTTCTTCTGCATGCAGCAGGGACTCGTCAAGTCAGGCAGTTATCAAGGCGGCGTGGGGAAGTGGAGACGCCCACGTCCCGTCAGTCGCCACACATCAAATCAAGGCCGCAGGTGCTTGGGGCCCGCGGCGCTCTGCACTTGCCCTTTGGCTTCGCCTCGAAGCCAAGTTCGAGTGCGCCTTGGGCTCGGGGGCTACTGTCAGCGTCCTGGGAACGGGGGTACCCAGGCTTGCCTGCCTGCGGCCCAGGGCGTGGCTCCACCAGCGGCCTGGTACGGCCCATCTTCATCAATAACCACTCAAGACCCTCGCCAGGGGCCAAGCCTCGCGAGGCGGACGACACAAGACCTCCTCAGGGGCAACCTCGCTAGGCTAGCTCCCGAGGAGCGGAGAAATCTATGCAAGGGGCACCTCGCGAGGTCCGCGTGACGTGAGCTATGATGACCAAGGCCAGGCGAGCGCCAGCGGGTGTAGAGAACCAGTTGCCTCTTTGGTGCTAAAGGGGCAAGCGTAGGTGAGGAGTCCCGAGGCGTCAGGCAAAGGTTTCCATATCGGTGCAACAGACCAAGACCAGCAGCACGGCGGGACGGAGGTCACCGCGGAGCCCACGACGGCGTCACCACCAGAGCCTTTGGCAGGCGAAGACCACCTTTTGTCAGGATAGCTTGTACTAGTTGTCTCCCTTCAAAATTGGCCGTTGTGGGATCCCTTCCCACCTAACATTTGGGGAGAGGACCAGGGCCTCTATAAATAGGACTAGCCACCACCGTGGTCAGGGACGGATCATTCAGACCATCCTAACACAGATGGATCATTCAGACCAACCTCACACACACAAGCTCGGTTGGCCGTGTCCCTCTCCTCCGTCAGCTCCGAGGCCTTCTTCTTCAGCTCCTCGCGCTCTAGCTTATCCACCTTGCCGGCGTGGTCCAGGGCCAGAGCATCGAGTGCGTCCTTGTGCTTCTGCTCCAGCTCCTGGGTCCGCTGCGCGACGATCTTCCCGATTTCCTCGTCCTTGCCGCGGAGCGTGGTGGCAAGCGCCTACTCGCGGGCAACGAGGTCTTCCTCCTGGGTGTCCGGCAGAGCTTGCTACTGCTGCCGGGCGGCTTCGTCCTTGGCGGCTTGTTCCTTCGCCACCTCTTGGGCCTTCTCGATGTCGGCCTGCTTTAGGATGAGCTCTCGCTTGCGCTCATCCAGCTCACCGTTGGCAGTCCTCAGTTCCTCCCGAGCCTCGCCAAACCAGACCTGCGTCTGAGTGACGCGCTCCTCAAAATCCGCCTCCGCCTTGTCCACCGCCGCCATCCTGGAGTTCACCTTGTCTTGGCGGGCACGGTGGAGCGCCTGGAGCTTCTGGAAGTTGGCGATCATAGCCCGGAGGAGCTGCTCCTCTTAGGAACCGCCGCCGCTGGCGCTTGGTTCATCAACGACCTGGAGCCCGGCTGTGGCGAGTGCCTCATCGTCGAACACCTCCCCTTCGGCTGGCGCTCTGGTGCTTGCCGTCCCTGGGAGGCGGATGAACAGGTCGTCGCCCACCCTCAGGTACTTGCTCGGGGCGGGGGGCTGCAGGGGAGGAAGGTTGGTCGTTGGCCACGTCCTCCTCAGCGGGCTCCTTGGCGGCCTCCTCAGCAGTAGCCTTGCTGGGCTCCCCGGCAGGCCCCTTGCCGGCCTCCCCGACAGCGGTCCCGCCGGTCTCCCCGGCAGGCCCCTTGGCGGCCTCCTCGGCGGCGGACTTGGCGGCTTCCCCAGCCGCGATCTCGACAGCCTCGGCTTCGGCATCCTTGGTGACCTCCTCGATGACGATGTCGATATCCTCCTGGTCAATCGAGGGAGGTTCTGGAAACTAGAAAGGAGAATGAAACGAGGCCAAAATCAAGGTTCAGAACAAAGAAAAGTAAAAAAAAACAGGGACGGGAGGCAGGCCACTTACCCCCGTGCCGAGCTGAGAAGAAGTGGCTCCCTCCCAGCCAACGTTCATTGCCGGGACGGAGCCGCCGGCACCCAAGCTCGCATCCTCTTCCTCCGTGCACGTGGGCTCGGTGGTAGACGCCCTTGCCGGGGACGCCCCTCTGGGTGGCGTAGTCGATGGGGGCGGCGTGTCGGGGGCGGCCCTCAGCGGCTCCTCCTGTTGCCGCTCTCCTCCTGCAAACCTGGCAAGGTCAGCACCAAGGACTCGCACCCCAACGCTCGCCGATGGGGAGTGAATAATGAACTTACGCTAGGGTCTGAAGCGGTGGCTGCGTCGTGGGCTGTTGTCCGGGCTGATCTCCACCAACACCGGCGTGTGTGGAGTGCTCGTCGGGGGCTTGTCGCCCGTCGAAGCCTTGGCCCTCGTCGCCGCCCTCTGGGCCAGCGTCTCCATGTCGCTGTGGAGATAAGATCAAGTCAAGGAAGATGGCACAAGCAGAGAGTCGGAAATGATGAGAGGCAAAGTGCTTACTCGTCCTCCTCCGCTGGCCTCCCCTTCCTCTTCGGGCTGAAGGACCCAAGATCGAAGTCAGCCTCGGGGCGCTGTCCGAAGGAGGAGGAGAAGGGGATGGGGGTCCTGCGCCGCTTGGATGAGGAAGAGGCGGCGGCCGCGGCTTTCTTCGCTGCCTTGGCCCTTGTCTCGCGCGCGGGATGCGCCTGGGCCCGCTGCTGCTGCGTGGTCCTGCCAGGCCGGACTGGCTCGCCGGAGCAAGCCCGCTGCAGGATGCGTTTACTACCCGGGCCGAGGAGTCATCTGCCTCGGTGTCCTCTCTGGTCGACTCCTCGACCACTTCTTCAACGAGGGGGGCCCCAGCGCCGGCACCAGTGGGTTCCCGGCAGACCCCGTCCATTCGGCAAACTCCTTCTCCTCTGCGGCCACGTCAGCCTCGTCCTCCACGGTGGCGAGACTGCCGGCCTCCTCGGCAAGCACCGCCCCCACCGCCCTGGCGGCAATGTACGCCAGCTCTTCTTCGGTGGTGTCGCGGATGAGCTACGGCTCGTCATGAACGTACCTCTCCGACAAGTTGTCGAAGAATGCCTACGCCAGCTCTGCTTGTGGCTCGGCCCAAGTTGGATCAAGGCCCTGCACGTTGAAGACCGGCATCATGGCGATGATGGCGGTCTGGCAAGACTTGTTGCTCAATGGGACCACCCCGCTGGCAACCCAAACAGGGACTTGCCGGCCTTGCCAGCCTTGCCGGTCCTCTCGACCCTGTCAACCTCAAACCTTGAGCTGAAAAAGCCTCTGGCAAAGATGAGCATGCTGCAGCACCGTGAAATTGTGGTTCAGGCCAGGGCGGAGCCTCATGATATCAGCCGCATTCCTGAAGTCCCATGCCGGCCTCCCCTTGTTATGCAGTGGGGCAATCCGGCGGCGAATGAAATCGGCCCCGATCATTTCAAGAGTGAGCCTGGCCGAGGTAAGGCGGTGGATCCTGGTGGTGGCAACCGTGAGCTTCTTGTCGTTGGCGTCGACATCGCCCCAGTCCTTTCTGCGGACCGGCGGCTCCTGGCGGACCCGGCAGAACTCCTGCGGATCTGCCTCGACAATCCAGCACCACCGGCCCCGCCACTCTT